>NC_052631.1:103270959-103595202 GCF_016161935.1 Mauremys reevesii
GCTGAGGCATGTGGAAGGACTGAGGACCGCCTCTCCCCCGAAAGGGGGGAGTGCGGGCTGGGGCACAGCTGGCGGGCTGTGTCCTGAAGAGGACACTGCGGTCTGGGAGCGACACGGGTGCAGATGGTGGAGGAAGTAGAAGTAACGGCAAGTGAGACACTGCTATTAAAAGGCTCTCTGGTGGTCCAAGAGAGATAATTCCCAGCACGACCGGAAGGAGGTGCTGCAGCGGTGGGTCTGAACTGCTACAGGGACTAAGGACAGAGTAGGCCAATTACTCAATGAGGGGTGAAAGCCAATAGCAGAAAACTCAGCAATGTCTGAAGTGTTACATGCCTTTTTTTGTTTCAGCGTTCACCAAAATGGTTAGCAGTGATCGGAGGACTAATATAGTGAACATCAGTGAAAATGGAGTATGATTTGAAGTTAAAATAGGGAAAGAACAAATTAAGAATCTTAGGGCAGGTGTCTGCTTAAAACACTGCACCAGTGCAGCTGGACTGATGCAGTTATGCCACTGTAGCACTTTAATGAAGACGCTCTATGCCGACGGGAGAGAGCTTTCCCATCAGCATAGTTAATCCACCTCTGCAAGAGGCAGTAGCTAGGTCTTTGGGAGAAGCTCTGCTGCCGATACAGTGCTGTCTACACTGGTGCTTAGGTTGGTATAACTAAGTTGCTCAAGGGTATGGATTTACCTTTGAGCGACATAGTTATACCAAAATAATTTTGTAGTGTAAACCAGGGCTCAGATAAGTTAGATGTCTTCAGATCGGCAGGGCCTGATGAAATACATTTTAGGCTATGTCTACGCTACCCGGGGATTGATGCTCTGGCGATCGATGCACCAGGGTTTGATTTAGCAGGTCTAGTGAAGACCTGCTAAATCGATGGCAGAGCGCTCTCCAGTCGACTCCAATACTTATCTTACTCTTCTTGTTCCCAGTGAAGTCGATGGGAGAGCATCTCTCGTTGACGCAGCGCAGTGTAGACACTGCAGTAAATTGACCTAAGCTACGTTGACTTCAGTTACGTTATTCACATAGCTGGAGTAGCATAACTTAGGTCGATTTACTGCGGTAGTGTAGCCATAGCCTTAGAATACTTAAAGAACTGGCTGAGGAGATCTCTGAGCCATTAGCGATTATCTTTGAGAACTCATGGAGGATATGAGAGATCCCAGAGGACTGGAAAAGGGCTAATATACTACCTGTCTATAGAAAGAGGAATAAAGAGAACCCAGGGAATTATAGAACAGTCATCTTAACTTTGGTACCCAGAAAGATAATAGAGCAAATTAATTTATAAGCACCCGCAAGATAATAAGGTGATAAGTAATAGTTGCCATGGATTTGTCAAGAACAAACCACGTAAAACTAACCTAACAACCTTCTTTGACAGTGTAAGGAGTCATGTGGATAGGGGGAAGCAGTAGATGTGATATATCTTGACTTTAGTAAGCCTTTTGATACTGTCTCACATGACCTTCTCATAAGCAAACTAGAGAAATATAGCCTAGACAAACCTACTATAGGTGAGTGCACAACCGGTTGGAAAACTGTACTCAGAGAGTAGTTATTAGTGGTTCACAGTCAAACTGGAAGGGCATATCGAGTGGGGTCCTGCAGGGATCAGTCCTAAGTCCAGTTCTATTCGGTATCTTCATAAATGATATAGATAATGGCACAGAGAGTACACTTATAAAATTTGTGGGCAATACCAAGCTAGGAGGGGCTGCAAACACTTTGGAGGACAGGATTAGCATTCAAAATTATCTTGACAAACTGAAGAAATGGTCTGAAATAAATAGGATGAAATTTAATAAGGACAAATGCAAAGTACTGCACTTAGGAAGGAACAATCAATTGCACAAATGGAAAATGACTAGGAAGGAGTTCTGCAGAAAAGGATCTGGGGTTTTAGTGGATCACAAACTAAATGTGAGTCAACAGTGTAACACCATTCCAAAAGAGTGAACATCATTCTGATCTGTATTAGCAGGCATGTTGTAAGCAAAATACGGGAAGTTATTCTTCCACTCTGCTCAGCACTGATAATGCCACAGCTGGAGTACAGTGTGCAGTTCTGGGCAGCACACTTTGGGAAAGTTGTGGACAAACTGGAGAAAGTCCAGAGGAAAGCAACAAAAATTATTAAAGATCTAGAAAACATGAAGAAAGATGGGAGGGGGGGGGGGGAAACGGGTTTGTTTAGCCTGGAGAGGAGAAGCCTAAGGGGAGACATAGTCTTGAAGTATGTAAAAGGTTGTTACAAAGAGGAGAGTGATAAATTGTTCTCCTTAACCACTGAGGACTAGACAAGAAATAAAGGTTTTAAATTGCAGCAAGAGAGATTTAGGTTAGAGATTAGGAAAAACTTCCTAACTGTCAGGTCAGGTTAGAGAAACACCTGTCAGGGATGGTCTAGATAATGTGTAGTTCTGCCTCAGTGCAGGTGACTGGACTAGATGACGTATTGATGTCCCTTCCAATCCTACATTTCTATGATTCTGTGGTGTATAGAGACTGCTCCTCACAGCGCTGATGGTGTGTTAACTGTCTGGATCACCACGCTGCAGCCCCTTGTACAGCTGAGGAGGGCTGAGTGACAATGCATAGGTGCTGGAACTAGGGGTGCTGGGTGTGCTTGAAGTGGTGTCCATCGTAGACAGGGTTTACAGTTTGGTTCAATGGCTTTTCAGTATCCCCACGACACAAATTGTTCCAGCATTGCTGTGGTCATGTGGAGGATTATGGGGGGACTGCAGGGGATAACAGGGTATTGTGGGGGAAGAAAGTTGTGTGGGATTCCTGGGAGGCCGGGGAACCCAGTATCACTGTTCTTGTTGTTTGGAGGGCTCCCTGTGACCAGGCAGCAGTGGCATTGCATTTGCAGTGACCAGTTGTCATCGGTGCTGCAGTGCTGTTGCCAGACGATGATCTGATCTGATAATCTTGCTCCTACGTCTTGCCAGGACCTCCCCACAGGAGGCTCACTGGAGGGAGAAGCTGCCTCAGCAGTGGTGCTTTTAGATCCTGCCATGGAGATTGTGACTTTGTATTTTCCATATACAAATAACTTATTGCAGACTTTGCCAGTGCCCTCATTCATACTAGACTCTACAGAATCTGTTTTAGGTGCTGCTTAGAGTTGAGTTGTAGAGGAATTTGTGTATAGTTGTTTGACTATATGCTAGAAGTGCAAGGTCGCTAATTGTGGGGGTAGTGTCAGATTAGGGGGCAGGCTGAGGAGGAGATGGTTGAACACCTGCAGAAGAGGAATACTGTCTTGTAAAAAAATCAGTCAAATAAGTGACTTTTACTATATTCTGGACAGTATCCTCTCTGCCCCATTCTGTTGTTGGCTCTAGCCTCCCCTCCAGGATTACTGAGATCTTGCATAGCAGAAATGTGGATTCAGTTTTCCTTTTTAAACTAAATAAGGAAAGTCAAAGATCCCTTATGTAGTAAAATCCACACTCCAGGGTGGGATTTCTGGCCTAAAATGCTGCCTCAGGTCCCACCATAAAAGATAAAGCCCTCAGTTTTGCCCAGTGGAAAGAAGCTTCTCTGTCCCCACTATGCCCTCTGATAGGAATAAACCTTCTGTTCCCTTACTAGGTACATGGGAATTACTAGACTTCATCATAAGTGACCCATCTAGTCCAGCATTGTATCACTGACAACGGCTCTTAATAAACAGCTGTAGAATAATCTGCCCATATGAGATGTTTCTTAATCTTGGGCAATGAATGTTTGGTTTAGGCCTTGAAATATAAAGGTTTATATCCCTTGCAAATTTGTATTCTTTCTAAAGGAATTGCACATATTTTTATTGTTCAGTTCCATGTTGAATCCTTTGAATGATGTAAAGGTCTTTGTTTTAGTCTGGTGACAGTGAGTTCCACAGATTTATTATGCATTGGGTAGAAAAACATTTTACTTTTCAGATTTAAATGTTCGTGTTTTATGCAAGAGGGCAAATAACAGCGCTTTACTTGTCTTCTCCACACCATTAATTCTTATACATCTTTATCATACGCTCTCTTGCTGCTCATTAGGCAGTCCTAGTCTTTTCAATCTGTCCTCAAACACAACTCTCAGGTTTGTAATCATCTTTCTTGCCCATATCTGGACCCCTTCAATTTTTGCTCTCTCTCTTCAGATGGGGTAACCATAACTGAACATGTTATTGCAGGTCAGGACATATAATTTATTTATATAATGACATAATATGTTCAGTATCATTGTTTCTCTCAATGCAACCTAACATCTAGTTTTGTTTTTTTAACCTCTGTTGTGCACTGAGCAGGTGTCTCTTATTGTGCTGTTCACAGATCCTATCTGGTATTGGGAAGAATACTTTGGTGCTGCCCCACTGAAATATATCCTGCTGGGCTTGAGGGGAGAAATATAGCATTTCATTAGCATCAGCATTTCATAGCCTCCTGCTAGCAGCAGCTATGTTGCTGGAATGTAACATTCTTTGGGGTCAAGATTTGTGAGGCAAGGATCCCTAGGCAGAGACTGGGAACTATTTTCCATCCGGGTTTGAGTTCAGGTTTAACAGTCATCAGAAAAACCCTAATGTTACTCTTGTTTTCCTCTCCAGGGCTGAATCGTAGTGGCTCTTTGCTCAATCCACCCATTCCACTAGTGCAGAAACCCAGTATAGCAGGGGTCCTGGGCATCGCGAAGGGCAAAGAGAAACAGCCTCCTGAGCAGCAAGGTAATGAGCAAGCATTAGTCTGTGAATAGCGGGCTATGTGGAGAGAAACTTCTGTATAAACTTGGGCTCAATACTAGGGGTAGGAGGGTCCTTCTATAATCCGTGACTTCCAGATCAGCAGGATGTCCTGCTGACTTACATAACCTCTCAAAGGGCCTTTTCTGTCCCTCTTAGAGAGTCTCTCCTTATCCCCCATAAAGCAAAGTACCATGGGCTTTCATGAGTTATCAGAGCTCCTAAGAGGCTTGTGACCTCTCTGAGACTTTTTACTTTGCTTATCTGAAGGTCTTCCCCTTTAATGGCAAAATGTTATTGGGGCCATGTGTAGCTCTTCAGAGACCTTTTGCCCAACTGCAGTAGGGTATATGCTTATGCGAAGGCTCTGTTCCCGCTACAGTATAAGGTTCTGTGTGCATTTTTTTGCCTTTGGAGGCATGGACCCAAGAGCCCTGGGAAGGAGGGAAAGATTGAGTGGAACTGAAATGGGACAAAAGGGCTGAATTGAAAAGTTGCTATAGTAGCTTTGTGGAGTGTTAATCATCCAAGATCACATTCTGCTATCTTTGCAGCTGCCCTGGATGAAGATAAACCCTGGTTCTCCATTTTCCCAATCGATAATGAGGAGTTAGTGTATGGCCGTTGGGAAGACAATATCATCTGGGATGACCAGGCGATGGAAATGTTCTTGGATCCTCCAGTCCTGACACTCGATCCAAATGATGAAAACATTATCCTGGGTATGATCATGGCATTAGCCCTTTGTCTCTGTCTCTTCTTGGGGCTGATACTTCCAGACCAGCAGGGAAGAGCAGAGCAGGGAATGAGGGCACTTATTGGAAAGCAGGGGGTACTTAGAAGGCAGGCGGTGCCTACAAGAGTACAAAAACGAGGCTTGAAGAGGAAAGATAAGTGCATCCTATTCTGGAGGGGTGAAAGTAGGAGTGTGGGATAACAGTTGTGTTTCAGGGATATTTTATGTAGATGGGAATCTCCAGTGGGTGGCTGTCCATTCTTTGCTATCCTGTGGCAGGAATTGACTGGTTGGGCCAACACTCCTACCTTTCTATTCTGAAAGCTATTTACAAATGATCCAACAAAACTAAGACAAAATCGATCACTCTAACAAGTTGGCACATGCATTTCCAACTTCATGTTCAGAGCACCAGTAGACAAGGAAAAGTGAACTAAACTGAATTATACAACAAAGAAATGAAACCATGTCCTAATGCCTTCCCTTCCAAATGACCGACATCCTAACCTTACTTGAAGACAACATATTGTGAGAGAACAAAGGGAGAAGAATTTTATGACAACCTTTTTCAGTGTCCCCAGCTTGAGGCTCCTGCTCACTCAGACTGAGAGCAGGCCTTCCAGGCTACAGAAGCTCCATGCTAGAGTTGCGTTTTTTTTCTGGGGTCTCAGTGTCTGTCTCCCATTTTGCTACATATTTGCTCCCTGAATCTTCTCTAGAACAATATAACTTAAAAACAGCTCTTGAATTTTTACTAGAGATGCCCTGATAGAGCCTTTATTTGTGCTCTAGGGCATTGAATCCTCACTGTCAGGGAGTTGGGCTTGTGATGGCAAATGTGGAAGGCAGTGGAGTCATTCTGGTATTTTGGCAAGTGGTGACTTGGTAAGAGGTTTTGAATTGCTGTAGAGATCTTTTCTGAGTCAGAAAGAAGCTGTGCTGATGGTAGAGAATCTTCAGGAACAGCTCTTGGAGTACACTCTGCCTCTTCTGTGTTCATTACTAGAAATTCCTGATGAAAAGGAAGAGATGACTTTGAACTCTCCCTCCAAGGAGAACAAGAAAGAATCATCTCTAAAGAAGAGTCGGATCCTGTTGGGAAAAACAGGCGTCATCAAGGAAGAACCACAGCAGGTCACTGGGCGTCTCAGTGCTTTGGGGATAGGAATGGGTTAGGAGGAGTGATTTTTGACACTTTTTTTGTGTTAAATCAGAATATGTCTCAGCCGGAGGTGAAGGATCCCTGGAATCTCTCCAATGATGAGTTTTACTATCCCAAACAGCAGGGGCTTCGAGGAACCTTTGGAGGGAACATCATCCAGGTAGTGACAATGGGGCTGACTTTAGGGTGGAGGCAGATCTCCTTACCTTCATGCAGAAATCTCCTTCTGGGATTTAGTTGGATCTTGTCTGGCATCAAAATAGTTATCTTTCTGAGTGTGTAAGTTATCACGCTGCTGTTCCTCTCAGATCCTCATTATTCAGGTTATTTCCTTGTTTAAGACAAAATCCTGGGGCAGTATCCATGGGTTGTGTCAAACTGGTGTGTGCAATAGAATATCCCATCATTGTAGCATGCCAGTCTTGTTCAGTGAATCACCTTCTCTTTGCACTGCTGTTACTGGATCTCTGTGGATGTTTGTGCTGTGAAAACTTGAGGCGGCGCTTCTGTTGCCAAGTTTATTTGACCAGGAGATTATCAAATATCAGTTAGACATTGGTAAATCTGAGTCAACACTCATGTAAACCAAGGCAATGAGATCTCTCTCTCTCCTCCCCCCTCCCTCCCTTCCCTGGTTATAGATACAGGGATGCATTTTCTTTCTTCAAGTAATAAAGATCCCTTTCCATATTTGGATGCTCTTTGAACTGTTAACTGGGGGAACATAGTCTTTTGTGCACAACAGAAAGTGAGCCATGTTTGGACACGATCTCTGTGAGAGAACCTGTCTCTGGGGGCTCCAAACACCGTGGTCACTTTTGCTGCTAATGGAGTAAAGAAATTTCAAGGCCCTGCCATAAGATTGTGGGGTTATTTTCTGTGTGGTCATTGTAGACTGGGCTCTGTACTGATGTCTGTCCTCTGTGTCTGTTTCTCACTTGGTCCCAGCACTCTATCCCTGCAGTGGAACTTCGCCAGCCATTCTTCCCTACCCATATGGGTCCTATGAAGCTCCGACAATTTCATCGCCCTCCATTGAAGAAATATTCCTTTGGGACCTTGTCCCAGCCAGGACCCCATTCTGTGCAGCCACTGCTGAAACATATCAAGAAGAAAGCCAAGGTAAAGCAGTGTTTCTTTGTATATCTAGATCTGTCCAAAGTCTCCATTGCCATGGTACATCTGTTTGGCATGCTGTTTCCCTGATACTCTCTTCTTGCATTCACACAGATGAGAGAGCAGGAGCGGCAGGCTTCAGGAGGTGGTGAGATGTTCTTCATGCGCACACCACAGGACCTAACTGGTAAGGATGGTGACCTCATCCTTGCTGAGTATAGTGAGGAAAATGGCCCTTTAATGATGCAGGTTGGCATGGCAACAAAGATAAAGAACTACTACAAGCGGGTGAGTGTTGTAAAGAAATGTATAATAATGTTTAAACATTGTCATATATTTAATGTTATAAACAAATCTAAAAGGGAATTTTTCTGCTTTATTGTCTTCTTTGTATGGCTGATGTAACTGTAGAGCAACAACTATAATTTTACATTCAGATAATTAAGCCAGATAATTGCATCTGGAGTAGCAGAGTGTGTTGCTGTGATGCCTCCTTCGTATTTGTGAATCGGCATTGAGTTGATATGGCCTGTTCTGGGTGACCACAGTTGCACACTGGAGAGTCTTTAATTTTCCATTTGTGCAGCAAGTATCCGCATCTGTCATGGTTTGTGCGGATATGGGTTAGGGTTGCCCATGAGCTTTGTGGGAGATTGAAGCTATGGATCTTTTGCATTGGGTCTTTCATGAGGTGTTTATCGGTAACTTCTTGTGAACTCCATTCAGCTTTATGGTGAAAACTAACAAACAGAGCCCTGCACAGATGCAAAATCTGTATCCGCATCCATCCGCAATCTGCAGAAATGGTCCGCGGATATCTGCAGATATAAAGCGGATAGCCGTGGATTTGCAGGGCCCCACTAATAAACCCTCGCTGTTAGCCCATGGTTTGTTAACCCCAGAAGAGTCTCATGAATGCCCGTTGCCGGACACATGGTATCGGACCTCTCCCTTTTGGACATTAACATGGCAATAAGAAAATAAAGAGCAAGCCTGTAAAATATTCATAAATGGCTCTATTTACTGAAAAAAGGACACTCACAAAGCAAGATTTGTCTTGGTAAACATGGACCTGGAGTCTTCCATACAGCCATCAGTAACGATTAAGTTTGCTCCTTTTGGCAACAGTGGCCAAAGTTCTGGGAATGTTTTATGAGCTGCCTGTAATTGTGGTTTTTTTGATTCACAATGGGATATAATGTATTAGCTGAGCTGCTACTTGATTGACTGTATCATGGTTTTCTCTCGGGGGATTAAAAACATTCCCATGCTCCCCCCTACTATAATATTAAATGCTGGTGAGCAAATGAGAGATGGAAATGTTACTGGCCATGGTAAAGGTTAAGGCTCATTCTAAACCATCCCTGGGTGTAGAGTGAAATAATAATAATAATTTAAGAAAAAAAAAGACTCTGGAATGAAAATTACTATCCAGCAGAGCCCCCGTTAACACTGTTCAGGCACAGTGGAAGGATTTTGATTTGGTGGCCCTGCAGAAACAGGTTACTACTATACAAAAACTTGTTCTAGGCAGGGAGCACTCAGAATATAGAGAAACCTCACTGAAGGTAATACAATTCTCCTGGGAAAAAATTTGAGTGGATGTGATTGTGGGTTTTTCCTACACAGCTACAATCTGAATCTATATATATATGTGTCGTGATGTGCTTCTTGGGGGCATCAGGAAGTTAAAAACATTGTGGCCTAGATACCTGTAGTAAGATGAGTCCTTGAAACATAAACTCTTGTGTCAGAAGCCTAGTCTGAGGCCTGAAGCCTGAACCAAAGTACTTCCAGGCATTGCTAAGCAAAAGCTGGGCTGTGAGCTAGAGGTAGGCCTCACTCACAGAAGTGGTGAGAATAGGAACCTGTGCCAAGATGACATCAGGACACTCCATAGACATAACAAGGAACAGGCAGGTGTATCTTAAAGACAGGACAGCATGATGGATAGATCTGTATGTCTGGAACAACATGATCAAAGGGGAGACAGCACCCTAATGAGCCAAGGGGCTGTACCTCAATACGTCAGGAGGGATGAGTAATCTGTCCTGTAACTGTATAAAAGTAGGTCCCGGAGTGCGCATCTTTGTCCAGCCTAGGGGGCAGTGGAGTGTCCTGCTACTGACTGAGCTGTGTCCATTGCCAGGGGGCACATATTCGTAGTATGTCCTGTAGAGTCTATAGGAAACTATTACTGTGCTTCATTTGACAATAAACCTGGCTCGGGTTCCTTCGTACCTTACTAGAGTCTGTGGTCTTTGGGGGTTCTCTTGGGTTTGCTGTGTCAACTATCTGTGCAGAGCCGGGGCAGCACACAGAGGGAACATGCATGCAGCTGACTGTTATCATCGAACAAGAGCGGAGCACCACACCGGTAGCTACTGACAACAGATGCAACAAATCGGGTGGTGGCCACAAATGAAACAAAATGTTAGCTGTTGTGTTAAAAACTGCCTAGTGTGTGTGTGTGTGTGCTCAAATTGATCCAGGCCCCAAAAAACATAAGAGCAGATTAGAATGTCAACAAATAAAGGGATCTTCAGTCTAGTTACAAATTAGTTACATTGGTCCCTTACCTAAAACTGCTTGAGGGAATAGATTTGCCTTGGTAATTGTTAATGATTTTTCTAAATGGGGGAAAGCTATTCCCATGAAATCTAACAGAGCAGCTGTGACTGCTAAGCTTCTGCTAGAACAAATCTTTACCAGATGGGAGCTTCCATGGGTAATAAACTCAAATCAAGGAACACATATTACTGATGAAATTATGCGTACCACAATGGCTCTACCAGGTATACAGGAAAAATAGCATGTTGCTTACTATCCTCAGTCTTCTAAATTAGTTGTTATAATAATAATCCCTAAAGCTAATGTTACAAAATACCTAAAAAGATAGAATAAAAGGAATGGGAATGTTCAGTTGTCACTAACTTTAATGGCCTTGTGAGCTACCACTCATAAAGTTATGGAGGTAACTCCCTGTAAAATTATAATGGGGGATAAAATGACACTGCCAGAACACTTACTATGTGCTAGCCCAGACCTAGTACAGGCACTAATGAATCAATGGGTGTCACAGTTAAAAGGGCAACTAAAAAGTGTCCATGGGTAGCCAGAAACTTATGGGTGGAACAGTAAAAAGCAGCTGAGCAATTCAATCACACAGTTAAAAAGAGAGAGAGAGAGAAAAAACAAGTCCTGAGGTGTACTGGGGTACACATGAATAAAAAAAAAAGCCAAAGTGAAACATGGTTTCACATTAACCAGTTTAAAATGTTTAAAGGGAAAGCATAACGCTGTCGTTAATATTTTACAGATTGGCTTTGTTGTTGGAATACTTTGTGTTTGTTGAACTATAAATTTGAACCTACAAATTAAACCATCCAAAACACATAATCCAAACCTCCCGCCCAACAAACTCTGGAAACTCATTCCGGACTACAACTACAATTGGGTGGTTGGACAAAGCCAAGGATAACCGATATTTCAGTGCTTGCCACAGGTAAACTGGATATTAGAAAAATAGATGTAGATGAAAATCTTCATAGTAACCTTAATTACAACTACACTAAAAACACTGGTAAAATAAACTTAAAAGTACCATGTTATCAATGTAAAAAAGGGATGGCAAATTTATTTTCTATGGGAGCATTAGAAAGGGACATATTGGGGTCTACATTTTGTAAAATTAGGGTGTATAATTTTAGGGCTAGTGTATTAATTAAAATCAGACAGGCACAAACCCCCTAAAAAAAACAAAAAAACCCAAAGTCAGTCCAAATAAAAATGTATATCACCCCAAAAAATAAAAAATTAACTTACTAAAAACTAGCTTTAAAACATGTTAACGAGCAGGAATGTGTATTGGAAAATCAGGAACATTTCAAATAATTTATCCATTGATTGTATCAAGAGAAATAAAAAGGCACTAGCAGCTCCCCCAGATTTTTTACGTATAAAATCAGAATAGTACAAAAACGATGCGTAATGTCATTTGAAAAAACACCAGTGGGTACTGTCTGGGTTTAATGGAACTTGGTCTACTGCATCTAAACAAGTAGTATGAAGGGCCACTCACACATAACGAATACGCTGGTATAACCATCAAAACAAAACACAAATTCTTCTTTGAGTGCTTGCTCATGTGTTTTCCACAGTAGGTGTGTGAGCTCGCCATGTGCACCAGTGCCAGAAAATTTCCCCTTAGCAGTACCCGTAGGGGGAGCGCTGCTGTGACCCCTGGAGTTGGCGCCTCTATAGCGTGCTATAAGGGGAGCCACATGCCCTCCCCCCCACCCTCAGTTACTTCTTGCCTCCAGTGACCGTGCATCGGAACTACCTGCTCCAGCTTTGCTGCAGCTCGTCCCAGAACTCGTTTAGTTGTTAGTAGCACCTGTGTTAGTAAGTTCAATAAAAGTTCCAGTTTAGTTAGTTAGTTACTGTTCGGGCCAGGGCATGCCCCGGGCCCCAGGGTTTAAATCGTGAGAGTCTTGCAGGCGTTCATGCCCAGAAGTGACCTGCACACCGACTGTCTCCACTGCCTGAGCGAATCTCACATCAACAACCGCTGAAAGATCTGCAGGTCCTTTTAAATCCAGGACGAAGAAAGAGAGAGACATTAGACTTCGGGCCCTTGTCGTGGAGTCGGCACTGGCTCCAACCCCGGTATGCCGAGCAGAATCGGCACCAGGCACTTCGTCTTCCGTGCGCGGTGATCTCCCGGCACCTTCCAGTGGCTGGCACAGCTCCCCGTCGAAGAATCAGAGAGAGGCTCCGTCTTCTCAGAAGTGTTGAGAGAAAACAGGAGGTGAGGCTAGACCCACGGCAGGCAGCCCCATTCCTCCCCAAGCTCTAGAGCTTCAACTCAGGTCAAGCGGAGCAGCCCGGTTGCGTCGACTCAGGCCTCTCCAGATGTCCAGATGCCTTCAATGCCAGAGGCCCTGCAGGAGGCCAAGGACATTATGACTCTGCACGTGCCCGGGGCACTGCCGGCTCCGGACCCCGCTCTAGAGGCAAGCCACTGCTGGGCTCTCGACAGTCAACGCCGACCTGACACAGATCCCGGTCAGGGGACCGCTCTTGCGCTCGCTCGCCGCTCAGTGTCCTGTCAGGACACAGTTTCCGGTCTCTGCTTTCGTCACCCACCATATATTCGAGGGGCACAGATGCTTCCTCCATTTCCTAGTGGGACAGGACCACTACCAATTTACGGTCCTCCCATTTGTCCCGTCCACTGCACTCAGGGTGTTCACAAAGTGTATGGTGGTGGTAGCGGTCTATCTCAGACGCCGAGGGGTACAGATATTTTCCCTACCTCGATCACTGGCTATTCAAGGGCAGCTCACGGCCCCAGGTATGAGTACCTGTTCACACACCCTCAGCCGGGTACTCTGGTGGTGGAGACTGCCAACCAAAAGGAAAGGCAGGGACAACTGGAACTGACACCTAAATCCAAGGAGGCGATGAAGCTGGACCTCTTCGGTAGGAAGGTATATTTTACCAGGGGGCTCCAGCTTCGTAATGCCAATCAGTAGGCAGTCCTTAGCCACTATAGTTTTAATTCTTGGAACATGTCTAATTTTAAAGAACTACTTCCAGCAGACTCCCGCTGGGAGTCTGCTGCAGTCCTCGATGAAGGCAGGGTCATCTTGAGGACCTCCTTGCAGTCTTCCTTAGATTCGGCAAACTTGGCAACCCGTACCATGGCAACAACCATGGCCATGAGAAGAAACTCATGGCTTCAGGTGTCAGGGCTCCCGCACAAGGTCCAGCAGACCATGCAGGATTTGCCTTTTGACTGTATAGGGCTGTTTTTGGAGCAAACAGACACTAAGCTCCACAGCCTAAAAGACTCAAGGGCAACTCTGAAGTCCCTGGGGCTTAATACACCAACCCCCTAAAGAAAGCATTTTAAACTGCGGCCTTCTCCTCCATTCTATCCAGCTCCTCCTAGACAGGGTTATACCAGGAAGCAGGACAGGTGTAACAGATGGAGACCTTCTCAGTCGTCCTCCTAACCAGGGCCCAGTGCTCAGCAAGCAGCCCCCAGCCTCTAAACCAAACTTTTGAAGGTGCGCCCGGGGGTGACGCACCAGTTCAGATCCCGGATCCTTCTCCTCCCTTCGTAAATCGTCTATCCCATTTCTACCATGCCTGGGCACAAATCACCTCAGAGCAATGGGTTTTGAGCACGGTAGAATTGGGATATTCTCACCCTTTCCACCCTCCTTCCCTGTCCCTCTTCAGAGACCTTTCTCACGAGCAACTTCTCATACAGGAGGTCCAAATGCTCCTACAACTTGGGGCAGTATAGGAGGTCCCTTTAGAATTCAGGAGTGGGGGTTCTATGCTGGTTATCTCTTAATCCTTTGAAGGCCAAGGGTGGGCTCAGACCTATTCTAGACCTGTGAAACCTCAACAAATTCATGAAGATGATAAAGTTCCGCATGGTCTCCCTGGCTTCTATTATCCCCTCCCTGGATCCGGGGGACTGGTACACTGCCCTCGACTTGAAGGACATGTATTTTCACATGTCCATAGTCCTGTCCCACAGACAGTTCCTCTTCTTTGTGGTCAACAACACCCACTATCAGTTTACGGTTCTTCCCTTCAGCCCCTTGAGTGTTCACCAAGCGCATGTCTGTCGTGGCAGCCTTCCTGTGGAAACGGCAGGTGCAAGTATTCCTGTACCTCGACGACTGGCTAATCAAAGGCTGCTCCAGATCCCAAGTGGAGGTCCATGTGAGCCTAGTTCAGATGACATTCCACAGGCTTGGCCTCATACTGAATGTAGCAAAGTTGACCCTAACCCCGACTCAGAGAACAGAGTTCATCGGAGCTCTCCTGGACTCCGATCAAGCTAGGGCATTCCTTCTGGAAACTCGCTTTCTCTCCATGGGTGCCATCATAGAGAACTTCAGGTGATATCCCACCACTATGGCACGAAATTGCCTGAAGGTGCTCAGGCATATGGCCGCTTGTACATATTTAGTTCAGCACACCAGACTGCGACTCCATCCCCTTCAAGCTTGGCTAGCCTCAGTGTACAGGCCTAATCAAGACAGCCTAAACAAACTGATCACACTCACTCCCCCAGTTATCCAGTCCCTCAGGTGGTGGCTTGACCCGCAAGCGGTGTGTGCCGGAGTGCCCTTCTCTGGCCCAACCCTCGCTGTCTCTAGTAACCGATGCATCGGCGATGGATTGGGGGGCGCACTTAGGTCGACTCAAGATGCAGGGCCTCTGGTCCCAGGCAGAACTTTCGTTGCACATCAACTTCAGGGAGCTAAGAGTGGTCTGCCTTGCTTGCCAGATGTTCCAGGCCCATCTGGAGGGCAGATGTGTATCGGTATTGACCGACAACACAACAGCGATGTTCTGTATAAACACAGGGTGGTGATGCTCACTACTCTCCCCTGTGTCTGGAAGCCCTCAAGCTGTGAGATTTCTGCATCTCCCATTCAATACATCTAGAGGCATCGTACCTTCCAAGTTCCCAGAATGAACTGGGTTCGCAGTTCTTGGCATTTCCCCAAATAGATTTGTTTGCAACAAAGTACAACAGGAAGTGTCACCAGTTTTGCTCCTTCCTGAATCACATTCCAGGCTTGCTCGTGGACGCCTTTCTCCTCCCTTGGAAGGATCATCTATTATTACTCTTTCCTGCCCTTCCCACTTGTACACAAGGTCCTGCTGAAGGTCAGAAGGGAGGGACCATCAATGATCTTAATAGCGCTAGCGTAGCCACGCCAGCACTGGTTCATTACGCTTCTAGGCCAGTTGGTGGACACGCCGATAACCCTGCCCCGGGTCCTGGACTTGATCACCTAGGACCATGACCGTTTCCAGCATCCCAACCTGCAGTCTCTCCATCTCACGGCATGGAAACTCCATGGCTAAACCCCTCAGAGCTCACCTGTCCAGACCCTATTAGGGAGGTCCTCCTTGGCAGCAGGAAGCCATCCACTAGGGCCACCTATCTGGCCAACTGGAAAAGATACTCCATTTGGGAACTACAAAAGCACACTCCACCCTTACAGTCATCGATTCCTTTTATCCTGGACTATTTGTTGCATCTAAAACAGCAAGGTCTGTCAGTATCATCAACAAAAGTGCACCAGGCAGCTATCTCAGCTTTCCATCCCAGTTTGGCCAGTTGCTCAATTTTCGCGAAGCCCATGGTGGACTACTTCTTCAAAGGATTAGATAGGCTGTACCCTCAAGTAAAACAGCCTGTTCCCCCAAGGGATCTCAACCTTGTGCTCTCTAGATTGATGGGACCCCCTTTCTAGCCTTAGCAAGATGCTCCCTCCTCTACCTTTCCTGGAAAGTAGTGTTCTTGGTAGCTATAACTTCCGCCAGGAGGGTGTCTGAGCTTAAGGCCTTAACCTCAGAGCCTCATATGTGGTCTTCTGTAAGGACAAGGTGCCAGCGTTTAAAGGGCCTGGGGCTTCTTAAATCACCGCTGCAGCCCTGCCACCACTACCCCGGTATAACGGTGTTTCACCTATAATGCGGTAGGGATTTTTGGCTCCCCACAACCGCGTTATATCGGGGTAGAGGTGTATATGCATAAAAATTGGCAAAGAAGGCAACCCCTGACAAATATTAAATCATCTGAGTAAAGGCCCTTGTCAAAAGCCCAAATGCCTCAAGATGAGAATTGTAACCAAAAAAGCAGCATAATGAACTGTAATAAATAAATGTATATTAAATTGTGTAAAAGTAAATGTATATTTAATAGTGTTATTAAAATGTAAAAGGAATTTTTCTGCTTTCTCTGTGTGTCTTATTCATATATTTCAAGGGCAGAAGGGGACCATTGTGATCAACTATTCTGACCTCCTGTATAACACAGACCATAGAACTGCTCCCAAATAATTCCTAGAGCAGATCTTTTAGAAAAACATCCAATCTTGATTTAAAAATTGTCCATGATGGAGAATCCACCACAACCCTGGCAAATTATCCAATGATTAATTACCCTCACTTTAAAAAATGTACACCTTATTTCCAGTATTGTTGGCACAGCTTTCTAAACTGCTTAAATAACTTAAAATGTTGTAAAAAATCTGGGTAAGGGTCTGCGTCTTATCGACGGTGAATTTTTGTGTAATTCTGTGTAAATAACAGGGCAAAGCAAACCAGACAAACGTGTGATTTACTAGCCAGTTGTAAATCTCCCTAGTAAAACAGACTAGTGAGAATAAATAACACAACAGGACTAGCCAACCAGCAACTCCCAAGGCTACAAAAAACAAATGAGTAAAAATGAAAATTATTGTTTAAACAAACACAGAACCCCAATAAAACACCAAACCAGTCAATAAAACAGCAGTGGCTAAAGAAAGAAAAAAGGTACCAATTAAAGTTTTAGCAAAATACATTAAAAATTAGTTAAATAAATTTTTTTCTTAAAGAAGGTAGTATTGATTATTTGCACCTGCATAATGTTACAAAACAAGGTATAAAGAATGTGTGTTTGACAAAGGGAGGTGGAGGACCCACACCAGATTGGATCAGCATAAATGTAATAAGAAAAACATGCTACCTGTACCTCAGGACTGGGCAATCCTTACACTATCCAAATCACTTGTGTTTTATGCTTAATAAGGTGGTAATAGATTTTCCTAAAAGTGTCTTATTAAAGCTTTAAACTAGTTAAGCTTAGTAGTTGGTGTGGACTGTGCTTTCGCCCAATAAAGTGCCGGGTTTGCTGTCTGGTAGCAGTTCCTGCTGCTGAGTGCTAACTGGAGTGGCATTGCCTCTTACAGAAACCTGGCAAGGACCCTGGAGCACCAGATTGTAAATACGGAGAGACAGTTTACTGTCACACATCTCCATTCCTGGGATCGCTGCACCCTGGCCAGTTACTGCAGGTGAGAGGAGCTGCATTAATTTTGATGGAATAGATGGGCCCAGAGAATTAAAAGTGTTAACCTGAGCCTGTTATTTTACAACACTAAACAGTAAAATGTGCTTTGGGTTTTTGAGTACAGAGACCTTCGCTTGATGAGTGTTGTGGAAGCATAACTTTGTATTGAAGATACAGAAAAAGAAGAAAAAAGAGTAAAAGCATTTTAAAATATAAAGCATTAAGTAAGGCTTTTATTTTACCAGTATGTTTTGTTTCTTTTCCCTTTAGCTGTAGAGAGTTTTTAAAAGTAAAACCTCTTGTTGAGCAGTTTTTAGATGGTATTAAAGGTGGCAATAGCTGTCCTTTTTGGAGAAAAAAGAAATTAGTTGACCTGGTTTGGAACTGTTGTTGCTGCCGCCATTGTTAGAGTTCGATTTTGCTTTCTGTAAGACAACACACACACAAGAGGAGAGAGAAAATTATAGAAAATAGAGCTTTTCTCTTTGGTGCTAACTTCCGTTTGAAGCCTTGCTGCTGGAACAACATGGCCACAGCACAAGGACTTGTTAGCCACTTTGAGATCTTGCAAACTTTACCAGCACTGGGCTATTTAACTGCCTCACTGGTCACAGACTTACAACTTATAACAGTATTGCACAAGATGCAGTCCCAGCTGGCTAAGCCAGGCTCTGATTAAATAGAAGATGAAAGAGAGAAAATGAGACGGAAAGGACACATGAGGGAGATGATGACACCTGGAACCCAAGTCTCTCCTAGGTGCTGTTCAGGACTTAGCCTAATCTGGTGGAGATGGTGATGTCATTGATTCCCTCCCTTGCATTGGCCATGTCTGGTTGGGATGCTTTTCAGGAACACTGTCATCCTGGGGTCACAGGAAATGCTAGTGGTGGCAGCCATGATGGTAGAGTGTATAATCTGAAAAAGCAAAGACAGATGAGCAGTGATGGCAGGGGTATGATGGGCTATGACTTAATAGTTAAGGGTTTGTTGGGTTCCACTTACATTCCCCCTCATCTTCTTCTCCTGGTCTTTCTACCCCACCCCCACGTCAGGTGTCTCTCTTCTCTTCCCCGCCATATACATATCTTGCTAAGGAGATGATTTAGTCAGTGGTTTCTTGTAGGCTTTATCGACAAAAGAGACCTTGAAGAGGGGTTGAGATTTAGACAGGATAGTGGCCTTATGATCAACTCAGAGCGTGTCCTGTTCCATCCATGGGAGCGGCATGGGAGAATCTGACAGATGGTTATGTGGCTAGGTGTTATGAGTGAAAGAGATGGTGTGGTGGGGAGGTGATCTAAAGATGAATAGGAAGGAGTGGACAGTACTTTCCTTTCAGTCTCTCCGGTCTGAACCTCTGTCTTGTCATCTGACTTCTCTTTGCTTTCCCCTTCATATCTAGGTTTTTAAAGTGCTATTTTTCCTTTTTGTATCACCAAAATCTGTCCTTTCATCACTACCCTGTTGCTAAGACCCTTGTCCAAGCCTTGGTCTACACTGGATTACTTAAACCTTCTCCTCTCTGGCCGACCTATCTTGGTAGCTGTAAAGTGCTATCTGTGTTTCGTAAGGATGCCTCTGCTAAAGTTTCAGAGGGGTAGCTGTGTTAGTCTGGATCTGTAAAAGCAGCAAAGAGTCCTGTGGCACCTTATAGACTATGTGCATCCGACGAAGTGGGTATTCACCCGTGAAAGCTCATGCTCCAATACGTCTGTTAGTGTATAAGGTGCCACAGGACTCTTTGCTGCTTCTGCTAAAGTTGCCTCCCTCTCCTGTTGCTCTGCTACTGCACTCAAGTGCCTCACTTTCAAGACTTTGCTTCTCTATCTGAGCATAGTGTTCTGTCCTCTCTTACTGCTAACTGCTCCCTTCCCCCACTTCCCAGCTTTGCACCTTTATTTATATTGTCTTGGTGGAATACTCTCACTTCTTTCTGCCAAGTATGCTTTCTGTCCTCTTTCAAATCCTACCTTAAAGCACAGTTTGAGGCATGCTTCCTGCTTTCTTTTCCACACCTTCCCTTACCTTAACTATTGTCCCATGTTTTATCTCACTTCAGTTAATTAGTCTCTGGGGCAAGAAATGTGTCCTGCTCTGAAAAAGTGCATGTTGTGATGTGAATGAATATTGATGGTGTCATAATGACCGTGTTGTGCTGGGTCTCTTTCAGAGCTCTTGTTGGTGTTGCAAAGTCTACAATGATCAGTGTCTATCTTTAAAATTTTTGTTTGTTTCTCTTGTCAGGCATTTGAAAACAATCTCTTCCGGGCTCCTATTTATCTGCACAAGATGCCAGAAACGGATTTCCTAATTATCCGGACACGACAAGGCTGTTATATTCGGGAGCTGGTCGATATCTTTGTCGTTGGACAGGAGTGCCCCCTCTTTGAAGTTCCTGGTCCCAACTCCAAACGGGCCAATACCCACATCAGAGACTTTCTACAGGTATGTGATAGGCCCAGTACCGGGACAATTCCACTAAGAGAACCCTGGAGAGAGTATATGAGGTAGCTCCAGGCCTGTAAAGTCTGTCCTGAGCCGAGGTGCCTATTGCCCCTGCTAGGGCCTTGTCTTTGTTTCAAAGGTAAGAACAATATGGTAAAACACACTTTAGTTAAGTAATTTTAATTTACCAATTACCTATGCAAGTTTCTCATGGTTCTTTGTATTTTAGATAAAGTACAGACTGCAGACTTTTATTATAAATTTTCAAGTTTTTTAATAGCCAAAATAGAATTTGAAAGCAAATAAGAAGTTACAGAAAGCAAAATCAACATGTTTATTTGATAGCGTTCACATAATTTAAAATAATGAATTTACATGGGAATGAATTTACCAAGGGATTACTAAAAAGTAATAAATCAAACCAATGAATCCAAATCTAATCATAAACTTACTACGTAGGTGAACTAACTCTAGTTCTGTGCTACTTTGGACAAGGCATTTTGGTACCAAGACAGAACTGTGAATTCTTAAATACATAGCTTTATTGATTTGACAAATAAGCTTATTTTTTCCAGTTAAATTATGGAACTGTCGGTAACTGTTCATCCCAACATCTGTAAAGTTAAATGTTTTAAATTTAAACAATCACTTAATTACTAAAAATGGCAATTTAATTCAAAATTATCTTACAGAGGAGACACTCGTAGCCAAGTTTTCCCACTTACACATACAATTAGCACACATTAAGCCCCAAATAAAACTTGCAGGTAACAATTTAAAGCTAATTCTAGTGTCTGTGGAATTTTAGCAGTAGTCTTTACTTACAAATCTAGTCAAATTTTTTTCCTCTTTTTATCTAAGAAACTATCAAATTCTCTTGGCCACAGAAGCCTGACTTTTCTAGGTTAATCTCTTTGAAACATTCAGTTTTTTTCTCAGCTGTCTTTTGCTGGAGGGTGAATAGTTTCTTCTTAACACTAAGGGTATGGCTACACTTACAAATCTGCAGCGCTGGTAGTTGCAGCGCTGGTCGTCCAGCTGTGCAGGGCCAGCGCTGGTGTGTGGCCACACTCACAGCTACCAGCGCTGCAGTGTGGCCGCATTTGCAGCATTTGCAGCGCTGTTGGGAGTGATGAATTATGGGAAGCTATCCCAGCATTCAAGTGGGAGCAACGTGCTTTTCAAAAGAGGGGGGTGTGGGGCAATGTGACAGGGACCGGGGGGTGGGGGGGAAGAGAGAGTGGATTTTTGGAACTGACACTGTGCAAAATCAGAAAATTTTCCCACCCCCTTACTGTTAACTGCAAACAGCCTGCATCCAACGTACTCTGCATCCAACATACTCTCTTTCCCCCCTCTGCCCCCTCCCCCCGTTTCTCTCAAGCAAAGCAAACACTCAACCCCTGTGAATGAGACGTGCACGGAGCCCGGCCTAGTTGACAACAAAACCCACCCCCTTCTTCTTTAACTGCAAAAGCCTGCAGACCATTAGCTTGTTCACAGATTGATCACAGCAAACAGGAGCTGTGTTTGTTTACATAAGCAGCTCCGGTAGAGCAGCTCCGGTAGCAACGGAGCTCGGGAGGTTCACAACAAAACAAAGAGAGGCTGCATAACAAAACAAAGGGAGTAATTTAGTTAAAAGCATTCTGGGATACATCCTTATACCCTGGAGGCCAATAACAGCACTGGTGTGTGGCCACACTTGATGACCAGCGCTGCAGCACCAGCGCTGGAATCCTTATTCCCCATGCTGAGTGAGGTGTATGGCCAGCGCTGAAGCCAGGGAGTTGCAGCGCTGGAAGTGCCCTGCAGGTGTGGCCACTTACTAATTGCAGCGCTGGAAAGCCTCCACCAGCGCTGCAACTCGCCAGTGTAGCCATACCCTAACTCTGTTTGCAGTGAGTTGTTCCAGCCTCAAAACTCTCAAATACTTATTAATTTAACATTATTTCTAGGCAACTAAAGTTGAACTTGTTAGTGTAAAGTTTGTCATTTACAAGACATCAGCTCAGGTACATACTGTTGGAGAATCATTAAGCTTAATGTGTAACCCAGTTGTTGCCTGGGTAAAAAAAATACACATAATCAAATCTTTTCGCCACTTACTTGTTAGAATTGGTATGAAGGTGTGTTTTCCAGCTCAGCTTCATGGTTTCAGTGACTGGTTTTTTGAGACAGATAAGTTTATTTGGGTAATTTTAATTCAAAATGCCATTTAATAGTTGTATTCTTGTTCTTTCTGGATTTTGCAAGTCTCCCTAAAGAGATAAAGTTAATAGAATGCTTGTCTTATGGCATGACTTCACATGTTACCAGATGGGGTGCTCTTTGGTGCTAGCTGGTGATCCCCTTCTGTCTCTTTTGTCAGGATGCTTTATCTTCAGGGAGCAAAATGCTGAACAAAACAGGCCCTTTTTGATCCATTTTGATTGGTGGTGTGGCCTGGATGTCATTTGGCAAAACTCATGGGGGCCAGACAGAAAGTAGTCATGTTTCTGATAATGACTTGAAATAGTCTAACCATAGCACAAGTTATCCCTTTGCATCCAATGAGAAAACTAACTATCTCCTTTGCAGTTTTTGTTTTGCAATTGTTCATCATTGCTTGTGTCAAGGTTCCCCCACCGCCCCCGAACTCTGGGGTACAGATGTGGGGACTTGCATGAAAGACCCCCTAATCTTATATTCTACCTGCTTAGGTTAAAACTTCTTCAAGGCACAAATTCCCACCCCCGCCTTGTCCTTGGACTGGTATTGCTGCCACCACCATGTGATTTAAACAAACATTCAGGGAAGGGTCACTTGGAATCCCTATCCATCCCAGTATATCTCCCCAAGCTCCTTCACCCCCTTTCCTGGGGAGGCTTGAGACTAAAATACCAACCAGTTGCCTTAGCAATGTGAGCTCAACCAGACCCTTTGTCTTTAGGACACTGAAATCAATCAGGTTCTTAAAATAAGAACTTTTATTATAAAGAAAAAAGTAAAAGAATCACACCTGCAAAATCAGGATGGAAGGTAACTTCACAGGGCTATAAAAAGATTTAAAACAGAGAGGATTCCCCTCTGGGCTCAGCTTCACAGTTACAAAAACAAGAATGAAACTACCTCTGTAGCATAGGGAAATTCACAAGCCAGAACAAGAGATAACCTAATGCATTTCCTTGCCCTACTCACAGATTCTGTGGTTTTAGATGGATTATTCCAGGTATATTTTTCAGGAGATATTGTACCTGTTTGGCTTCTCCCTCCGTCCAGACAGGGAAAACAAAACACATCCTTCCACCCCAGATCTGAAAGTATCTTCCTTCCTCATTGGTCCTTCTGGTCAGGTGCCAACTAGGTTATTTGAACTGCTTAACCCTTTACAGGTAAGGCAATCCAGTACAGCTGCCAAGGAGGGATTTTATGCTACTGAATGGCTGGCATACATAAAGGTTACTACCCTTCCCCCTATATTCATGACACCTGGTGACCCCACAAATCTTCATTTGCAAACATCTTATAGAATCACATAAATGTAGGGTTGGAAGGGGCTGTAGAGGTCAACTAGTCTGTCTCTGACAGGTGTTTGTACTCAAACTCCTCCAATGACACTGGGATTCCACAACTGGTCTAGGTAGCCTGTTTTGGTACTAAACTATCCTTTATAGTTAGAAAGTTTTTCCTAATTCAAACCTAAATGCCCTTTCTGCAACCTAAGCCAATGACTTCTTGTCCTACCTTCAGTGGATATGAAGAACAATTGATCACTGTCCTCTTTGTAACAATACTTTACATATTTGAACTCTTACCATGTTCCTCCCAGCCTTCTCTTCTCTGGATTGAACGTGCCCATTTCTTCTTCGAGTGATGTCCCTGTGGATGCTCCACTGTACATGCGTCAGCGCCCCTATGTTCCTGGGTTGGGAGATCGTCATCAGCAGTGCCCGGTGGGCCACACGTGCACCTCTCCATCTTGTGCTGTGAGCGGGTCTTTTATATATAGTGCGATCCAACTGCCCCTCAGTTCCTTGTCTACTGCCTTTGGTCTAGGATGAAATCTGCAGCAGAGCCTGCTTCTCTTTTTGTCCTGTTAGATCGTGTCTTTCCTGTTACCTTTTAGTGTAGTTTAATATTTATAAAAGCAGCATATCCACTTTGTCGGATGCATCCTACGAAGTGGATATTCACCCATGAAAGCTCATGCTCCAAAACGTCTGTTAGTCTATAAGGTGCCACAGGACTCTTTGCTGCTTTCTCTGATACTTTAATATTTATATCCTCCCTTTTCATCCTCTCCCTATTAAAAAAACAAAAAAAGAATTTATTTTAAGCCTCTTTACCCTTTCCAGTTCATACCTTAGGTTTTCATTTTCCTGCTTCTCGCCCTTCCCAACTGGGAAGCATTTTTCCCTCACCTTTATGTCTGGATCTCCTTGGTTTAAGAGGTGTGTTTCCTGCCGGATTGCCTTGTGGTAAGTCAGTCACCCACAGTGCATTTTCAGCCTCAGAAAGGGACACGTCCTCCAGAAGCGTGCTCACTGCCATGACCTCACTGCCAGGGCTAGAAAAGACCAAGACATTCGGCTGCTACATCTTCTCATGGAAAAATTACTGCATCCAGCATCGGACCCTGGTCCAAACATGTCTCCTGTGCGACTCTTATGCTCCTCTGAATCATCCACCAACCCTCATTCGCCATGCCTTTCTAAAAGAAAATCTTGTGTTTCACATTCTGATGAGAAGAAACTGGCTCCTTCATCACCTTCTGAGACGCCGCCCGCCAGAACGCCATCCCCTGTCAGGTTAGTTACCTTGACATCCTCGGTGAGAGGACATAGCTCCAGGGCCCATCCAAATACCTCCAGTACTGAAGCTAAGCAAAGATCTAAAGACCATAATTGGGCAGACATGCAACCCTCGGCACCGTCTCTTGGCACTACAGACCAAGACACAAGACCTTCAAGAAGAGTGCCAGCTGTCCTGACTAGACCAACTTTGGGTATTATGGCATCTACAAAACTGCCGGCACTGGCACTCCTACCAGCGCCAGTGTCCATTATGGCACTGAGCAAGTCCTCCACTTCATTTGCTGGCTGCTCAGGAGAATGCACCTCTCTCTCAGTACCGATACACACACTGGTGCTGATGATGCTCCTCCCCAAGAGTTTAGATCCCCAAGGAACTACTTCTCTGATGTGCCTGAGTCACCACTACTCAGACTTGACCTCTCTCCACTTCCATCCTTCTCTCTGGACCCACACCATTCTTCCCTTTCTCCTCCGAGGACAGTACCACCCTTCCCCAGCAACGTGGAGGAGGAAGAGGAGGAGTACTCCATCCTACCCTGATACTTGAGATAGGCTTAGAAGACTTCCTCTACTCATCCTTACTACCCACAATCCACAACTGGACCAGGGCCCTGGTATGGACTGCCATGGATGCAACCCCACGTGCCACTCCCTCAAAACTGGCCATACTGGGATCCTTGGGCCATGTACAGAGCACAGTTTGGGAAACCTCCCATGGAGGAAAGCCAGAGGTCTTCTCTTAACCCCCAGAGGCTAAGCATCACCCTATAGCAGATGAGGAAAAAGAACAGGATGACGAAATTCCACCAACACTCCACTTCTCATCTTTTTCCCCTGATGAGGCTATCATGCCTCCACCCCCTATTGCAGCTGATGACTTCAAACATTTCCAGGAGTTATTTTTGAAGGATTGCAGACTCTCCGCTCCAGATTCCTTTGGAGGCGGTGAAAGATTAACAACATAAGCTGCTTGACATCCTACACACATCCTCCTCCAAAATAGCTCTCCCTGTCAAGGAGGTCCTTCTTGATCCTGCCAAAGTGCTCTGGCAGACCCCAGCGTCCATCCCACTGACCTGCAAGTGGGCAGACAAAAAATATTATGTTCCTGCAAAAGGCTTGGAATTTCTTTTTTCTCATTCCACCCCAAATTCCTTAGTCATCAAGGCTGTGCAAGAAAAAGGACAACAATACCAACCTTGACCCACACATCATGACAGAGACTGGAAGAGATTAGATCTATTTGGATGCAAGGCTTATTTGTCTGCTACACTCCAGTTCCGAATATCCAATTATGAGGCCCTCATGGCTAAGTACAATTACCTCAGTTGTTCTAAAATACAGGAACTATGCCAAGACCTTCCCGATGTCAAAAAAAAAAAAAAATTACAACTCCAGTCGCTCATATCTGAAGGATACCTCTGCAACAGATGAGGTAGTGATCCTATAGACAATAGCCTCCTTCACCACCACATAACCCTGATCGATTCTCAGAGTGCCATTCATTCTGTGCACTGAATGAAGCAGTGGACCATGGATACAATGGTATGTGATCATGTAATTAAAGACTATCATAATGAATATGCACAAGGGGGCCAAATTAAGGTAGTACAGGCAGCCTTAATTCTGGCACTTCTGAGCTTTTGAGTATTTGACTTTGCAATCTTAATGTTCTTTTAAAACATTTTTTGTGTGTGTAATTTTCTAGGTTTTAAAAAAGCAAACTGAAAAAAATCCATCATATGGAATCCTTTGATTCCGACATGGGTAATCAGCAGGGCTGGAACCTTTTGATCCACAGAACAGACCTTTGCCACTTGAGCTAGTAGAGCAAGGGTAGACAACCTATGGCATGTGTGCCGAAGGCGGCACGTGAGCTGATTTTCTGTTGCACTCACACTGCCAGGTCCTGGCCACTGGTCCGGGGGGCTCTGCATTTTAATTTAATTTTAAATGAAGCTTCTTAAACATTTTAAAAACCTTATTTACTTTACATACAACAATAGTTTAGTGTTATATTATAGACTTATAGAAAGAGACCTTCTAAAAATGTTAAAATGTATTACTGGCACATGAAACCTTAAATTAGAGTGAATAAATGAAGACTCGGCACAGCACTGCTGAAAGGCTGCTGACCCCTGTAATAGAGTAACTGATTGCAGTAGGAGGTTGTATTTGATCCAGCCACTAGAGGCGGATGAGACACATACTTTGCCAGTAGGTTTCACAGATATTTGCTGACAGCAGAGGAATGGTGAAACTCAGGAATCTTGGTTCCATTCCTAGTTCTGAAGGGTGAGACTTCTCACAGACACGTCTTGCTCTTTCCCCTCCAGCCTGTCTCCTTGAGTCTCCCCCTCTTGGCTTTCTGTCAAAGTTTGTCTTTCTCCTCTTCCCCCCTTCTCTCTCTGCCCTTTTGAGGATCCTTGTTCCAGTCTCCTTGTCTAGCCATTCCCAGTTTTTTCTCCCTTCCCTCTGCAGGCTCTTTATCCAAATCTTACTTTTGTACCCCTTTCTGGGTCGTCTTTGCATTTCAGCCAGGTTGCTAAGTGACAGCAGGGGGAATATTGAGAGCAGAAGGATGTCTGAGCTCTCAGTTTCTGTGGCAAGTGCCACAGAAGCTGGGAAGAGCAGGTGCAGGGAAGGTCCTGCTTAGTCCCTGCCACCCCATGCTGGAGCATACTTAATGCAGCCCAAATCTTTGGAGAATTTAGCTGCCAAATTTGCAAGTCTGTATGGAGCATGTATGAATTGAGATTTTTCAAAGGGTTATAACTCTTCCCCCACCTCAAATTTGCATGTTTATTCACAGGACCAGGAAAAGGCATATTCCTCACACCAGGGTGACCTCCTCTTGTCAAATTTCAAGTCCCTGTTCCAAAGTATAGAGACTAGAGATTCTAATAAGTCATAAGAATTTTTTTTTAACTTGGGCAAAACGTATTTTTCATTAATCTTGTTCTGATTATGGCTGAACCGTTTTGGTTGATATTTTCCAAAAAAAAATTCAGCTTTAGGCAGATACCTGGCATGGAAAATTTAAGCCTAAATTGTTAGTTTGATAAAGTTATAAGCAACAGAAAGTGGCGCTGCTGATGGGAAATGTTGGTTGTTCTTAAGTATAGGCAGCACTATTAGCCCTGCCTGTAATAAATTCCATCTTCAATGAGTGCTTAGCACACAAAGCATACAGCAATGTTCTTGGCTTGCTTTCTAGGTCTTCATTTATCGCTTGTTCTGGAAGAGCAGAGACCGGCCCCGAAGAATTCGCATGGAGGATATCAAAAAGGCATTTCCTTCACACTCTGAGAGCAGCATTCGAAAGCGGCTAAAGCTATGTGCTGACTTTAAACGCACAGGTAATCCAGAGCCTTCATTGTAGCTCATTAATCACTCAAGAAGGTCACCTTTTTAGTCTGTCGTCCTCTTATCACCTTCAAGAAACAGCTGAAAGCCAACCTCTTCCCAAAAGGCCACATCCACCTTTAGTTTATGTACTCTAGCTTGTTTGAACGTGAACAAGTGATGTCCAGCCTTTTCAGCTTGAGACCTCAACATATTATTTAAAAAAGGTCAAGGGGCCACAGTAGTGCTTCAGCTATTTCCCCATGCTCAGCAGAGCCAGTTCAGCTCCAAATTTGTGTGTTTGCCTTCCACAGATTGGCAGGAAAAGAGGCAGCGGAGCAGCTAGTTACTCTCCTCCTGCCACTGCAATGCAGCAAGAGGCCTAATGGGGAGCTGCTGAGTAGCTGGGAAGGGACAGCAGCTGCTCTGATGCAAATCATGTGTACTCTGCAGTTGAGGAGGTGGCACTTCTTACCTCCTCCCTGTAGTGATGAGTGTTGTTTGAATGCATTGGTTTAAAAATCCTAAAGGCCTGGTTCAGCAAACACCTTTTCAATTCACAAATACAAATTTTCTTCTTAACACAGTTGATCTTGAGGGCCAAAAGTAGCCACTGCTGTTGTAAACCCTTTGGAGTAGGGATTTATCAGTTTGGCACTGAACTTTCTATACTAACTTGCACACAACCCCCTCATTTTCCTGCTGGCACTGAGAGAAATTCTTACTGTGTGTGGCAGTGCACATTGTGTCTTACAGACAAAGACAAGTGGAATTCTTGCCTCTGCCCTAAGAGTTTGACAGTCTGATTCAAGCAAATACTGTACACAGAATGACAGAAACACAAAGAGGCAAGAAGGAAGTAGTGTAGAGCTCTATATTGGATGGCTACAAGAAAAGCGGATTTATAGGGATGTTGGGGAATGAGAAGAGTGACAAATGCCATTGGGACCAGAGTGGATTTGATTTAAATCATGATTTAAATCGCTAGTCAGGAAGATTCGATTTATGTACAAATCCATGATTAAAAGTGCAATCTTGTTGGTTGTTATAACCTTACTACATATTCTTTACAGCTCAGAGATAGATGTAGGTTTTATTTTAGAAGGTACACACTATACATTTTTAAAGTGATTTATCTTGAAAACTTTTCAGATTAGTTTTACAGCTATATCAGAAAATTGATTGTTTGGTTATTTCATTTATCAAAGGTAATTGAAGCAGATATTTATGAAGTCATTGGGAAGTGAACTATCTCCAATTCAACAGGTTAATCATTAATATTTGGAGGATTTTCTTGCTATGCTGTATTAGGAGGAGAACATCACGAGACATATAAATTGTTTTATTTAACTAAAACAACAACATTATGTATTCTGGATTTTTTTCTTCAACAGCAAACATATAATATTTTAACAAAACAAACATGAATTTTTGAATTTAGCTAAACAGTCAAGTTTTTTTAAAATCAGGTTTGTTTTTGTTAAAATTGTTTTAACTAAAATAGTTAAATGAATATATTTAAAAAAAAAATTAAATCGACTGTGTCAGCCAGGTCAACATGAGAAAATACACTTCTACCTCGATATAACGTGACCCAATACAATACGAATTCGGATATAACGCGGTAAAGCAGTGCTCCGGGGGGGCAGGGCTGCGCACGCTGGTGGATCAAAGCAAGTTCAATATAACGCAGTTTCACCTATAACATGGTGAGATTTTTTGACTTCCGAGGACAGCATTATATCGAGGTAGAGGTGTATTGGCTTCTGCAGCTAACTCAGTCATTGTCTTCACCTTCATTTTCCTGTTTGTTCATAATCTGGAAAAGAAAAACAAGCTTTCCTGCTTTTTCAGGTCCCAAACGATTTCTCAATTTGGAATGAATTAGTCCAAAGGAAGAAAATATTCTTTCTACACTAACAGAAGAAGCTACTGCTGTTAAAAGTGAGGTTATCACTTCAACAGTCTCTGAATCCAAGTGCTTATTGACTTCCACCAGTTCACTGGTGTGACTTTCTTTAAAACATCATCAGCAAACATGTATTTCTTGAATGGTTCACCCTTAGCTCTGAAGTTTATTATAGTTGGCATTATGGAGGGATGATTGCTGGATGTCCATGTCATAGCCACCAACTCTTCTTCAGCAGTTATGGTTTGACCCTGGTACCGAGTATTGAGATTATTTTCAAGAAAATGAGCTGGAGATAGTGCTTGTCCCATTCGTTTTTTTAATGCTTGTAATTTAACTCTGTAATTGCCTATTTCTCTTTTTAAGATCTCACTCGGTTCCTTCCAAATTTCAACAGCGTCAGCAATAAAACAGCTATTTCCCTGCATTTTGTTCAAGGCTACAGAAATAGGCTTCAGGATACTCAGCATGTGTTCACTATTTCTCTTAAGCTCAATGTTGAGAACTTTGGCTGTGACAGTGCCATCTATTTTTTCATGATTTTGTTCACAAACTGTCATCAGATTAGGCCAGTTCTTGATATAGTGCTCAAAATACACCACTACTGAGTTCCATCGCACGTCTTGTGGCAGAGTTAGCTTGGTTCCTCACACTTTTTTCAGAGCAGCTGCTGCAAAGTGGTTGTTACGGAAGTATTTTTGCAATTTCAACAACATTAGCCTTTATTTCTGGAACACTGAAGTCTTTGGCTAGGAGGTGCATCAAATGAGCACTGCAACCGTATGTTATTAGCTTGGGACTCTCTTCTAAAATAATTTCTTCTTCTTTTGGATACAATTGCAGCATCGTCTGTGATGAAGCTGCGCACTAGACATTTGAATTTTTTTTCACAGTCTGTTATAGCTTTTACTGTTACTTCTTGTAAGTATTCTGCTGTGTGTGCATTTCCTGATGTATCAGTTGTTTCTGTAAGGAAGACGTTCCCTTCTTCTGTCACACAAGCATGTACAACAGGATCATTGCGGACATTGCTCCACCCATCAAGACTCAGGTTAACAATTTCACCCTCTAGACCTTTTGCACACTGCTCAATTTCTCTTTCATATACTTTATCCAGCAATTTGCCTGCGACATCTGCTCTGTTGGGTGGACTGTGGCATGGTCTTAATGACTGAACCATGTTAATGAAGTGTGAGTTCTCAATAATACAGAAAGGAGAGTTTATTGCATAAACAAACCAGCAATTTTTTCATCAATTACCTCTTTTTGTAATCTGCTGGTTCCTATCACAAACTTATCTGTTGTTTCTGGATGATGGAGATTTTCTTTTCTTTTTGCTACAGGTGATATAGTGTGGCCATGTGACATACATGATGTGACTGAAACACTATCATTGGCAGATAACTCTGAAACTATAAAAGATGATTATCTTGAAGGTGGATAGTCTTCAGAATCCTGTATGTTGAGGATGGATTCTAGTAAACAAAATAAGTCATAAGAACATAAGAGAGGCCGTACCGGGTCAGACCAAAGGGCCATCTAGCCCAGTATCTGTCTACTGACAGTGGCCAATGCCAGGTGCCCCAGAGGGAGTGAACCTAACAGGCAATGATCAAGTGATCTCTCCCTGCCATCCATCTCCATCCTCTGACGAACAGAGGCTAGGGACACCATTCTTACCCATCCTGGCTAATAGCCATTTATGGACTTAGCCACCATGAATTTATCCAGTCCCCTTTTAAACATTGTTATAGTTCTAGTGTTCACAACCTCCTCAGGTAAGGAGTTCCACAAGTTGACTGTGCGCTGCGTGAAGAAGAACTTCCTTTTATTTGTTTTAAACCTGCTGCCTATTAATTTCATTTGGTGACCCCTAGTTCTTGTATTATGGGAATAAGTAAATAACTTTTCCTTATCCACTTTCTCAACATCACTCATGATTTTATATACCTCTATCATATCCCCCCTTAGTCTTCTCTTTTCCAAGCTGAAGAGTCCTAGCCTCTTTAATCTTTCCTCGCATGGGACCCTCTCTAAACCCCTAATCATTTTAGTTGCCCTTTTCTGAACCTTTTCTAGTGCTAGAATATCTTTTTTGAGGTGAGGAGACCACATCTGTGCACAGTATTCGAGATATGGGCGTACCATGGATTTATATAAGGGCAATAATATATTCTCAGTCTTATTCTCTATCCCCTTTTTAATGATTCCTAACATCCTGTTTGCTTTTTTGACCGCCTCTGCACACTGCGTGGACGTCTTCAGAGAACTATCCACGATGACGCCAAGATCTTTTTCCTGACTCGTTGTAGCTAAATTTGCCCCCATCATGTTGTATGTATAGTTGGGGTTATTTTTTCCAATGTGCATTACTTTACATTTATCCACATTAAATTTCATTTGCCATTTTGTTGCCCAATCACTTAGTTTTGTGAGATCTTTTTGAAGTTCGTCACAGTCTGCTTTGGTCTTAACTATCTTGAGCAGTTTAGTATCATCTGCAAACTTTGCCACCTCCCTGTCTACCCCTTTCTCCAGATCATTTATGAATGAGTTGAATAGGATTGGTCCTAGGACTGACCCTTGGGGAACACCACTAGTTACCCCTCTCCATTCTGAGAGGGAAGTCAATGCACTTATTTAATTATTACTACCATACTGCTCATTTAGTATTACTCATTACATTCACTGACACTCAGTACTACTTTAAAGGTGAAATTGTAAAAGGAAGATCTGCCTATTTCAGCTATTTATTTTTTTTATCACAACTGCATTTAAAATGATAGTACCATAGAGTAACAACTATATTTTTTGCTTTAACATGATAATTCAAGAATAGTCCAGAGGGAAGACAGGCAGTCCTTAAGAAAGAAGTATGAAATAAAAAAGTTTACCAACCTGAAGATCCTGCATGTTCAGACATGTTCCTTTCATCGTCTTTAACGCAGCTTCCGCCTGAGAAGGAACCCTTCTCATGATGTTGTTTCACTGGGGCAATGAGGCCTTGCATTTCTTTGTTGCACTGTTTGCATTTTGCATGCATGCCTGTCTTACCCACAGGTAGAGGAACTTCATTAAAATATTCCCAAACTGGGTCTCTTTTATGGCCTGCTGCCATTCTAGGTTTTCCCTTCTAGTGAGAGAATGGTGTGGAAGATCACAAATCAATGAAGGCTACACTCAGAAAGACCTCAAGACTTCTGGAATATGCTGCTCAAATAGTTTCACTTTTGTTTCTACTGCCTGTCCCTCCCTTTTCACATTTATCTCCAGACTTCTCCTTTTCCAGCTCTATTCCGCCCCCAACAATCATCTATTCATTGAACTTTTTGAAACTTTGCAGTTTTAGAGAGCGGGATTGACTCTGTGTACACAAATTTGCAGAGGGACAATAGGATTGAGGTCTGTTATTTCTCACCTCTATATATTAACTAATTAATGTTATTTATTTATTTAAAAACATTTTTGCTGTTAACAGGCATATTCTCTCTGGAGACACAAATCAATAGTTTGAGAATTGCAAAACTAAGGATCTCTGATAGTGCTCAGTCTAGAAGATACCGAGTCCCATTGGGTAGATAGAAAGATTAACCTAAATAATCTCTACAGAAGCCCCTGGAGCCCCATAAAATTGGGTCCCTAATCCATGAACTATTGGAACTCATTTACAAAACTTTTTTTTTTAAACATGACATGAATATATTGTCTCATACTATAGAATTAGAATTTATAATCCCTATTCCATGATGAGATATCTGAGATACATTATATCTTAATTAAAACTATCTTTAAATAGGTTTTTTCCTCAAAAAGCATTTTATAAAAAAAAAATGAAAAAAATCAGATTTTTTAAAATTTAAATAAAAAAAAACCAAAATGTTGATTTTTATCCACCCTGATTGGGACATACTTGGTGCACTGGTGTTTTAAACACTTTTGAAACTTAAGTGTTAAGAGGCAGGGGAAGAGGTGGCACTGCGGTCTCTTAGCTGCAAGGCATTGACCATGATAAATGTAATTGAAGCCAAAAATCTGTCTCTAACCCTAATTTGTTTTTAATATCAGGGATTTGTTTAATTTGTTCCCATTACTAGATGTTACACTAGAATAATTGAGATTTGGAATGTAGCCGAGAGGATGTAGTCCTCAGGCTCTGGGACCTCTGTCTGCGGCACGGTATACATCTTATTTCAGCTCACCTTCATGGGCCAAGAACGCTTTGGCAGATTGCTTGAGCAGGACCTTCTTGTCTCACCATGAGCGGTCCCTCTATCCAGAGGTGGCCAGCTCCATTTTCCACAAGTGAGGAACTCCCCAGGTGGACCTGTTTGCAGAACAGGAAATGCCACGTCTTTTGCTCAATAAGGGGCATGGACAGGGGATCCCTGTTGAACACTTTTCTATTCCCATGGTCGGGGGCTCTGATGTACGCCTTTCCTCTGATGCTGTTGCTCCCAAGGGTCCTCATGAAGATCAAGCAGGACAGGGTGAAGGTGATCCTGATAGCACTGGCTTGCCTGTGCCAGCACTGTTACAGCATGCTGCTGGACTTTTCAGTGGCGATTTTGTTCCAGCTGCCGCTCAGGCTGGACTTGCTGTCCCAAAACCATGGCAGTCTTCTGCATCTAAATCTGGTGGCGCTGCACCTGACGGCTTGGCTGCTGCGTGGTTGAATGAGCAGGAGTAGCAGTGCTTGGCCGATGTCCAGCAGATTCTGTTGGGAAGTAGGAAGCCCTCTACCAGAGCAATCTACCTGGCCGTATGGAAACGGTTCACCTGTTCAACCTTGGATAAAGACATCCAGCCTGAGCAAGCATCATTGTAGCTGATTTTAGACTATCTTCTGCATCTCAAGCTCCAGGGCTTGTCTCTTTGTTGATCAGGGTCAATTTGGCAGCCATCTCTGCCTTCCATCTTCCACTCAGTGGCAGACTGGTTTTCGCCCAGGACGTGGTGAGAAGGGTAGGTGAACTTGGGGCCATGATGGTGGACCTTCCTTTCACCATTTCCCATAAGGATAAAGTCCCCCGTGCCTACATACTAAGTTTCTGCCAAAGGTCCTATCCAGTTTCATCTCAACCAATCCATCCACTTACCTGCTTTCTTCCTAAAGCCTCATGCTTTTAGAAGAGGAATGTCGACTTCACTCCCTCATCTGCTGGGCCTTGGCCTTCTATCTACAGAGGATGAGACTGATCAAGAAATCCCCTAGATTTGTTTATTACAATAGTTGAAAGAGTCAAGGGACAGGCGATCTCCACACAGAGACTCTCCAAGTGGATTTTGGGGTACATTACACTGTGCTATCAGTTATCTGGACTGCCTCCACCCCTTAGGGTGAGGGCCCATTCCACAAGAGCCCAGGCATCAACCATGGCCACCCTCCACGATGTGCTGCTTCAGGACATATGCAGAGCAGCCATGTGAAGTTCAGTACATACCTTTGCTACACATTATGCCTTGGTACAGGACCCTGCGATGGATGCCTCATTCGGAACTGCTGTCTTCTGCTCAACTATTCCATCCTCATCCTTGCACCCTTTTCCGACTTAAGTACTGCTTGTTAATCACCCTCAGTAGAATACAGTAGGGACCATTGCTTGAAGGAGATGAAAAAGAGAAGTTGTTGTTACTTGTCTGTAGCTGGAGGTTCTTCGATAAGTGTGGTCCCTATCTGTATTCCACTGGGTGTTTATGCAAGCGCACCATGTGTCCAAAACTGGAGATTTTGAAAGTAGTAGTGTCCATTGGTTCACACGTGCTCTCTTGGCTCGTCTCATGGTTTCGTCCGAGATGATAAAGGGTAGGGCAGACCGACCACATCTCCAGTTCCTTTTCCACCGTGAATGCAAGAGATCCAAAGCAGAGGGGAAGGAGGGCGGGTAGTTGAATACAGATAGGGATCTCACATCTCAAAGAACCTCTCGTTACAGGTAAGTAACTTCTCCTTCTTTTTTGAGGGATGGTCCCTATTGTTACAAGTAAGTAACCTCATCATCTCTGCATTTTTCAGGGATGGACTCAAATTGGTGGGTATTAAAGTCAGACTTCAGATTACCAACAGAAGAGGAAATAAGAGCGATGGTGTCCCCAGAGCAGTGCTGCGCCTATTATAGCATGATTGCAGCTGAACAGCGGCTAAAGGTAAATGTCTCTTGCAGGCTAACTGATATATACTGATCTATTACAGGTAACTCTTTCTTTGTGAAAACAACAAGGAGTCCGGTGGCACCTTAAAGACTAATAGATTTATTTGGGCATAAGCTTTTGTGGGTAAAAAAAAAACTTACTTCTTCAGAGGCATGGAGTGAAAGTTACAGATGCAGGCATTATATAATGACACATGAAGAGAAGGGAGTAACTCACAAGTGGAGGACCAGTGTTGACAGGGCCTGTTCTGTTGTTTTCCTTGTTGGGCCTGTACATGCACCCCTCCAGCACCCCCTCAAATACCCCTCCCCTTCTTCAGCTCCCCTCCTTTGACCCCCCACCTGCTACCCCCCCCCCCCCCCCCCCCCCGCAGTGTTCTCTTTTAGGGAACCTGAAATATGGTAATCCTAGTCCAAATGCCGTTACATGTTTCAGCTTTGTTAATCTCCTGGTGGGTCTCTCCTCACAGTGTGTTCTGTATACTACACTTGGTCTGTTCTCTGGTGGAGACTGTCAGTCTCGTAGTACTCTGTTTTTTTCCTTTTCTCATGGGTCCTTTTTATAATTTGGGAGTTTGATTTTTTTTTTTCCTTCTGTTTCTCTACAGGATGCAGGTTATGGGGAAAAATCATTCTTTGCCCCAGAGGAAGAGAATGAAGAGGACTTCCAGATGAAGATTGATGATGAGGTACTGTCAGGGCAGAGCAGGGAAAGGGTTAGACATATGATGGTCTGTAAACTAGTCTGGTAGCAAATAAATAAAATATATCTTTTTTTAAATGGAGAACATATTTTCTTTTGGGTGTGGATTGTATAATCGTGATTTCCTCCCCTCTCCCCCCCCGCCTTTTTTCCCTGAGGAATCCACCCCTTGCTGCAAAATGGACTCAATGCAAGGGCTTGTCTGTATGAATAGTTAATTGTGGCAAACTGGGATATAAGCCTACCCCCCACTAGCCTATGATGTGCTAAGGGTCCTGGGGCTGAAGGTAAAATCTATGCCAAAACTACAGCTAATATAACAGCAAAGGATGGCCTGAACACATTACAATAGTGCTCTGAATTCCACTGACTAGTTGTAATAGCTCGGACTGTATTATCTGAGACCCCCTATCCACCCAGCTCCCACCAAAACAACTGTGCTCCCTCTACAGGGATGCTGCTGGTAGATAGGCCTATGGTCAGACTCTCAGGCGTAGGTGGGAGAGCCTTGTCAGCATCTCTTCATTGATCAGTCCATGGTGGGGATTTGAGTTGAGAGTTGGAAAGACAAGAAGAAAAGCACCATGAAAGCAAGTGGAGAAGAGCCTGGAGCATGGGGAAATGGAGAATAGACCTCTCTGTGGACTTGGTCATTGCTCCCTTTAATTGTTGTTTAGTGTTTAGTTACCAAGATGATGGAAGTCTTAGAAATATCCAAGATAAAGAGGGAGACTAAGTAGTGAGTGGACTGTGGTGATCCGTGTCCCGTTCTTGAAGGAGATTACTGCAGACCCTAAGCTGTTCAATTTGACAGACTATAAATTTAGATCTAATAAAAAATATAGTCATGCAATCTGATGGTACAGCAGGGGTCCATGAGGCATCAGCTAGTGCTAGCATGAGCAGAGGTGCCTGGGAGAGGAGAGAGCTAAGGTTACAGCACAGCTTAGGAGGGCTCAGCACAACAGGGAATGCAGATGTCTAAATATATTTCACTGTATTTTTAAAGCTGTTTGAACATAAATGTTTCCTCTGAATGATCATGTGTGTGTTTATGGTTCACTCAGTTTATGTCCATTAAAAACTGTGGTCTGTCAGTAAATTAAACTTGAGAACATTAGTAAAAACTGTTTAATTTGCTTGAAATTTTGATGGGGCCAAAAACAGAATCTCTCCCTGGTGAGAGTGACAGAAGTGTGATGGCCTATTTCTCTCCTTTATGGCAGGTGCGCACAGCTCCTTGGAATACCACACGAGCCTTCATTGCTGCTATGAAGGGGAAGTGTCTTCTGGAAGTGACTGGTGTGGCAGATCCTACAGGTTGTGGTGAAGGATTCTCTTATGTGAAGATCCCAAACAAACCAACCCAGCAGAAGGTAGATGTGTTCCCAGGGCTGGTGTGGGGCAAGAGGGATAAGCCTGAAGAAGTGGAATAAAGATGGGGTGGGAAGGGCGGTTTGAGAGGATGTCAGACAGAGGGAATGAGAATACAGAAAAGGTTAGTGCGTGTGGTGACATTCAGAGGCTATGTCTTTCTCTGAACAGGATGACAAGGAACCACAGCCAGTGAAGAAGACCGTGACAGGGACAGATGCTGATCTCCGGCGTCTGTCTCTCAAAAATGCCAAACAGCTTCTACGTAAATTTGGTGTTCCTGAAGAAGAGGTGAGTTTGATACAGGAGCTACACAGTATGGAGTCCTGTCCATGGGAAACTTTGTTGGATGGATCCAGAGTGGCTTATGGAGAGGGCTCACTTTTAACTCTAGCCTTTCTGAATACAGATCCTCCTCTCTGAACTATCTGTCTCCTGAATCCCTTTCTAGTGTGTGTCTTGTTTCTCAGATTAAGAAGCTTTCTCGTTGGGAAGTGATTGATGTGGTGCGCACAATGTCCACAGAGCAGGCTCGCTCAGGGGAGGGGCCTATGAGTAAATTTGCACGTGGGTCTCGGTTCTCAGTGGCAGAACATCAGGAGAGATATAAAGAGGAGTGTCAGCGCATCTTCGACTTGCAGAATAAGTAAGTTCTTATCAGGTATTTACAGCCTTCTGTCCGTTCCGCAGTCAGGAGCTTAGTGTCTTTTGCTTTGCTTATGGGCCTTACGGACTTTGAATGCCTGTGAGCTGCAGAGCATAGTGGGGGTTCATGTTGATTTGTCCAGCTGAGCCACATTAATAGAGCACTGAGGATGAGGGCTTTGTGGGAATGTTTGTAGAACATATCGGGATGGTTTTGGTGTTCTCTTGGTTGCAGATCTTTTGGGAAAGATCAGGAATGGAAGTCTGGCACCATACCCTGTCAGGTGTGATATGATATTCCACAGAGCTCTGTTTCTAGGGCCACAGTTTCTAGATTCTTACCCCTGTCTCTGTTGGGTAACAACTACTGGCTCCACACCCTTCTCTGTGTTACTATAGCTCATAACATTTACATCTCCATTCCAAGGCTATATCTACACTTAAAACGCTACAGCAGCACAGCTGCAGCAGCACTTCAGTGTAGACACATATCGCAGCAACAGGAGGGGTTCTCCCTTTGCTGTAGGTAATCCACCTCTCTAAGAGGCGGTAGCTATAGAAGAACTCTTCCATCAACCTAGCTCTAACTACACCTGGGGGTTAGGTCGGCTTAACTACGTCTCTCGGAGGTGTGGATTTTTTATAGCCCTGAGAGATGTAGTTATGCTGATGTAACTTTTTCAGTGTAACCAGCCCCAGGTTCTTCAACCAAAATGTTGGTCTGAGAGCCAGCAGGGTAGGCAGATGATTGGACTATCGTTGGACTATTGGCAGAGAGAAGGACAATTGAATGAGAGGAGGGGTATTGAGTTTGGGATCCTTTTGGGACCAGAAGCTGCAGGATGGCTGAAGCGGAAGAGCTGATTAACAGTTTGAGGGGTATGTGTACATTCCAGGCTACTCTTCGGGAGGGCTGGTTTTATACCTACTGCTGTCACTTTTGTTCTCTCATTTATGCATGGAGGGTTGGGATAGATGGTGAGGTACTTGTGGTTTGTAAGATAACTGACTTTGAAGCTGTGTCCTGTTTCAGAGTTTTAGAATCAACTGAGATCTTATCAACAGACACAGACAGCAGCTCAGCTGAGGACAGTGACTTCGAGGAGATGGGAAAGAATATTGAGAATATGTTACAGAACAAGAAAACCAGCTCACAGCTGTCTCGGGAGAGAGAAGAACAGGAGCGGAAGGAGCTGCAAAGGATGCTTCTGGGAGAAGACAGTGGCAATGACAAGGAAAGGAGCAAAAAGGACAGGAGAGACAAAAAAGGATTGTGTGAGTGATTGCAATAAGTGGGGTGCAGGGGCAGGAGATGTGGTGATGGTGTGGAGTACCTAGAAATGGCTGTATTCGATCAGACCAGTGCTTTGGGTAGCCCAGTGTCCTGTCTGAACTGTTGCTTCAGAGAAAGGTGCATAATCCTCATAATTATGCATTGATGTGCTTGTTTGAAAGAGGTAGAGGGTGGTATTGTTTTCCTACCCCCAAGCACATAGATGGATTAGCTTAAGGAGTGAAGATTAATATCTACTGTGTTCCCTTTGTCTGCTGATTTTGTAGTTCTGTTATAAAGCTATCAAGTTTGGGCTGATTGGTTTAGGATGTCAAGTGCTGCTTTCTGCTAAGAATTCCTTTATTCTTGAGAGAGGTTTGCAGATTTTTTTCTGCGGCAGTGATTTTCAACCTAGGGGCCCAGAGACTATGTCTAAGATTTCCAGAGGGGTCCACACCTCCATTTGAAATTTTTTAGGGGTCAGCAAATGAAAAAAGGTTGAAAACCACTGCTCTAGGGCTTTATTTACTCTATAACTAGTACAATGTTATTTTAACAATTTGTGACACCCTCATCTGATTACACCACAGTTCTATATGTGCAACAGATTTTCTAGATGTTAGTCATGTTTGTGTGTCCAAATCTACCACACTGTGTTGTAGCAATTTATTCTGGAAAAACTTGGGCAGCTATCCTGTAGTGCCTCAGCAGAGAAGAGTGTAATTTGGAGTACATCTACACCTAGGGCTTGTCTACACTACAGTATTGTGATATGTCCTTACCATGCTGGTAAAACATCTCACCTCCACAAAAACAACTTCCAGTAGTGCACAGTTGGTCAGACCATCATTGTTGTTACATCTTATTCTGATTAAAATTGATCACTATTGAATCAGCACTGGATTGATCTGTAATGTGGTATTGCCACTGTGGGCAGGAAACTCAGACTAGAAGAAAGTACTTTGACAGAGGGGACACTTAACCACGAGGACATTACCAACTTTTCCTTTGGCTGACAGAGGTCTAGGACAAGCAGGCTGGATGTCAGGAGTGTCTTGGATTTCTGCTTGCACAGAACTGAGTCTTCAGAAAGTCAGATGGGTTATGTGTTTATATATGCCATTTGTAAAGAAAACGGAGCCTCTAAGGCAACAGTGTTTAAATAGGTAGTAGCAGCAATCAGGGCAGGCAAAACTCCACATGGGATCAGGAAACACTCAACTAGGTCAATGGCAACTCGTAGCCTGAGAGAAATGAAAAAAGGGAGGGCTATTGAGTTAGCCATTCCTACAAGACCTAATGGAAACAGCTCTGCTGGGAAATTCTGTAAAGAGGTTTGTAACCACATCTCCTTTCAGAGTGGAGAGAATTCACAAGGACAGCTTAACTAAAACCATTGACTATAAACAAAAGCCAGCCCCATCCGATAATGAAGGAAAGGGGCCTCTGGACTGTTGGGGTCTGTTTTGTAAAGTCAAAATTTGCAGGCCAGAACAAAAGTGTTTTACAGGAGAACTTGTTCCAGAACTCTGCTTCCAGGAAGATGTGTGGGCATGGCTAAGCCAGTTGTTTTCCTTTCTTTCAGGGTTATGGATTGCATGTTATGCAATGTCCTTTTAAGGATCAAGTACTCATATTGTTTATTCTTGCCTTTCAGTAATTGATTGCATTACTGCTGAATCTTGGGTTCCTCTGTCAGATCTTTCTTCCTTCTGTCCAGAGAAGATACATAGTGCAGATATCTAGGCTGAAATTGCAATGGAAGAAATGACAGAAGCTACATGTGTATGACTTAGATATTTATATAACACTTGGGTGCCACGGTTTAACTTTTCCCAGTTAATATGTGAAATCCTTGTTGATGCTGATACTTCGTTGATGAGCACCAATAAAAGAACGTGCCGAGATAAATCTTTCTAACTTCTCATCTTATCTTTCTGCTCATACCATGGTATCTGCATGCCTTACACCTGCATCCTAGATTCTAGAGATGGCATTTTAGATTCTCAAGCAAACAGGTTTGTCCCTGTCCCTGGTCTCTGGTATTGGGGTGTCATGATCTCTCAGGACAAAGGGAATGTAAAATTTCTAGAGCATGAACTGTTTTGGAAACCCTTAAAATAATCTCTTTTGTAGCATCAGCTTCGGGCACCTCAGCAGGCTCTCACAAAGATGATGACACTGCCTCTGTAACCAGTCTCAATTCCTCTGCCACTGGCCGTCGCCTCAAAATCTATCGCACGTTTCGAGACGAGGATGGGAAAGAGTATGTGCGGTGTGAGACAGTTCGTAAGCCCTCTGTCATTGATGCCTACAGCCGAATACGGACAACCAAGGATGAAGAGTTCATGTAAGGCCTTAGAAGACTTTTCATTTCCTTCTGACATCAGTTATGTAGAGTGTTCGCACAGTTATGTAGAGTGCAGTTCCTGACTGTGGGGAATTACTGCTGAAAAATAGTGAATCCAGTATAACTGAATTGAGAATGCACTCTTTTGGCTGCAGTTGGGATGGCTCTTATGCCTGCTGCATGGCAGGAAGAGAGATGTTCCTCATGACCTGTGGAGCAGTCTCTGGCTTTGTCCAGTACTTAATACTCGAGAGCGAGGTGAAAATCTCCAATACAATTGTCCAAGTACACATTATTTCCCTCTATGTTCAAAAGGTGTTGTCTTTTAATGTGATTGAATTTCCTCAGCAGTGCTGATGTCTGGGATTATTGTAGGTGAAGAAAGCAGCCACACTTACAGTTAAGGTTGCCTAACTCTTTCCATTGTAAGACCTTGTTTTCAATCGCTTTATAACTCTGCCAAACATTAATCATTTGGGATGAAAATTTTTATGCTAGATATCTGTCTCTGGCTGATTTTTTTGGAAAGTTTAAACAAAGATGGTTCAGCCACTTCAGCAAATGGAAATGTTTTGCCAGTGTAAATTATTGTAACCATTTATTTGAGAAGCTCTAGCACCTTTAGACTTTAGTGCATGAACTTGAACGTTGGCAAGGGGTTGCCCTCAGGTTATAGGGCTGCCTTTTTTTGTTGTCTCTGTGAAATACCAGCGAAATTCCAGCTGCATGTAAGCCTCTGAAAATGCTATTTGCATGTGTTCAGAGGTTTGTCAGAGGCTAGTAAATAAATTCTGCAAAAATTCTATTTATACTTAGCATGTGCTAGTCCAGTGCCGCAGGGATTGGGTAGGATTTCCCCTACAGTAGCTCATTTTAGCTGCACAGGGGGTAGGAGCAACAGGGATAGGCAGAAAGAGTCTGAAACAACTAGAGAAAACCCCTCACCAGAACCCGGAACAGAACCCAAAATTTCTGACTCCCTATGTTTCTCTGCTGACTAGTAAAAAGCTATAAAAGCCACTAGCAAAGTTTGTTTCTCCCCATCTAGTGACTGGTCCACATGGAGGATAATAGCTTAGTGCTGCTACTAGTTACTCTTTTAGCTCAAGTGGCAGAGGACTGTGCTGTAGATCTAAAGTTTTCAGCCCTGCTAAGACTTATGTGGGGGATCATTATGATTCCACATGACAGAATTTCTGATTTTTCAGTTTTGTATTAAAACCATAGGCTGCTAATGGAACCTTAAACCGACTGCCTCGTATATATCCTAAGCATTTCAAATTGGGCTCCCTGAATTAGTGGACACTTCTGACCGTTTTGACCTTAATCTCTTTGTGCCTCAGTTTCCAATCTGGAAAATAGGGATAATCTCCTCCTCTCAGCTCAGAACGGTGTTAGAAAATTAATTAGTGTTTATGAAGCACTTGAAAATTTACAGTGACGAACAAAATAGAAAAATCCATGAGGAAATTAATAATTCTGTACTCAGTGTAGGGTTTGGATGGTGTGTGGTAAATGAGGTCTGAGGTCATTGCATGATAAGGATAAAGAAACATATTTAATAGCTACCCATTCAGAGAGCACCATTTATCTTGTGCACTGAATGAGGCAGGGGCCTGTGGAAAAAATAGGATGTGATCATAGGCTGTATCATAATGCATCTGCATAAAAGGGCTGAATTAAGGTTGCACGGGCAATCTGAATGCTTGACTTTGTAATCCTAATATTCTTTTAATGTAGAAATTTTAAAAATATTTCGTATCTTCTAGTTTAGTAAATCTACAGTATATCTTAAAAAATAGACTGAGTTGTCCAGATAGTCTGTGACCAGTGCCATGTGGGTCAACCAGTCAGACTCTCAAGTGTCTCCTTCACTCCAGGACTGGCCATGCCTGGGAGTGTTGCTGACATGTGCTCGCAATTGCTGTGTTGGGAAAGAGATCTTGTTCTACTGCCCATCCACCTATGCATGCTGACTTTTTAGGGATCACTGCTCCCATCAGTGAAACTAGATAAATCCAGTTCATGGGAGGAAGTGTTTAAACAAAAATACTAGTGCTTTTCATTACGGTTTGGGGATAAGGCTCTGTGGGTGTTCAAGTTCCAGGAAAACTGGGCTGGCAGAAGGATGCTTGGCCACTTGTAGACCTAGATTAAAACCTTTGTGTTCCAGACGAAAATTTGCCCTCTTTGATGAGCAGCACCGGGAGGAGATGCGGAAGGAGCGGCGCAGGATCCAGGAGCAGTTAAGGCGGCTCAAACGGAACCAGGAAAAAGAAAAACTCAAGGGCCCACCAGAGAAAAAACCCAAGAAAATGAAGGAGCGGCCAGATCTGAAGGTAACGAAGCATCAAGTAAAACAAAGCAATCCAAGGGAGAAAAAGCAATGGAATACAGTGTCCTAACAAACCTTATCCTCATTTGGATAAAAGAAAGAGGAGAAAACTATGGGATAGGATTTGACAACATAGGTGCTGTTTCCAGGGTCTTAATATCAAGTATAAGTCACACACTCCATGCTTAGTTTTGCTCTATAACATGGTCTGGAATATCCCAGGTCCAGTACTTCCAGATAAATGCTAATGACTCTTACTATGACATGAGCAATTTTTGGCTGGCAAGCGATTAAAAAAATGAATCGTGATTAATTGTGCTGTTAATAATAGAATACCATTGATTTAAATATTTTTGGATGTTTTCTACATTTTCAAATATTATATTCCGTTGTAACTGAAATCAAAGTGTACAGTGCTCACTTTATATTTATTTTTAGTACAAATATTTGCACTGTAAAAAACAAAAGAAATAGCATTTTTCAGTTCACCTAATACAAGTACTGTAGTGCAATCTCTTTATCATGAAAGTTGAACTTAAAAATGTAGATTGTTGTTGTTGTTACATAACTGCACTCAAAAATAAAACAATGTAAAACTTTAGAGCCTACAAGTCCACTCAGCCCTACTTCAGCCAATTGCTCAGACAAACAAGTTTGGTTACAATTTGCAGGAGATAATGCTGCCTGCTTCTTGTTTACAGTGTCACCTGAAAGTGAGAACAGGCATTTCCATGGCACTGTTGTAGCTGGTGTTGCAAGATATTTACGTACCTGATGCGCTAAAGATTCATATGGCCCTTAATGCTTCAACCATCATTCCAGAGGACATGCGTCCATGCTGATTACATGTTCTGCTTGATAACGATCCAAAGCAGAGCGGACTAATGCATGTTAATTTTCATCATCTGAATCAGATGCCACCAGCAGAAGGTTGATTTTCTTTTTTGGTAGTTCGGGTTCTGTAGTTTCCACATCAGAGTGTTGCTCTTTTAAGACTTCTGAAAGCATGCTCCACACCTCGTCCCTCTCAGATTTTGGATGGCACTTCAGATTCTTAAACCGTGTGTTGAGTGCTGTAGCTATTTTTAGAAATCTCACATTGGTACCTTCTTTGCATTTTATCAAATCTGTGGTGAGTGTTCTTAAAACAAACAAGATGTTCTGGGTCATCATCCGAGACTGCTATAACATGAAATATATGGCAGTATTTGGGTAAAACAGAACTGGAGACATACAATTCTCTCCCAGGGAGTTCAGTCATAAATTTAGTTAATGCATCTTTTTTTAACAAGCATCATCAGCATGGAAGCATGTCCTCTGGAATGGTGGCTGAAGCATGAAGGGACATATGAATGTTTAGCATATCTGGCATGTAACTACCTTGCAAAGCCGGCTACAAAAGTGCCATCCAAATGCTTGTTCTCACTTCCTGGTGATGTAAATAAGAAGCAGGCAGCATTATCTCCCATAAATGTAAACAAACTTGTTTGTCTTAGCAATTGGCTAAACAAGAAGTAGGACTGAGTGGACTTGTAGGTTCTAAAAGTTTTACATTGTTTTGTTTTTGAGTGTAGTTATGTAACAAAAAAAATTCTACATTTGTAAGTTACACTTTAATGATAAAGAGATTGCACTACAGTACTTGTCTGAGGTGAATTGAAAAATACTATTTTATCATTTTTACAGTGCAAATATTTGTAATTAAAAATAATATAAAGTGAGCACTATACACTTTGTATTCTGTGTTGTAATAGAAATCAATATATTTGAAAACGTAAAAAAAATCCAGAAATATTTAATAAATTTCAATTGGTATTCTGTTGTTTAACAGTGTGATTAATCATGATCAATTTTTTTGAGTTAATCTCGTGAGTTAACTGTGATTAATCAACTGCACTAATTATTTCCTTTATATGTTATGTGGAGCTAGAACGTCAGGCCAGTAAGAAGCTGCTATCTTACTGGTAAATTGGTAATAATCTTACCTCTAAATCAAATGGTGGATTCTCTGTCTCTGACTTCAAATTAAGACTAGATGCCTTTCTGGAACTGATACTTTAACCAAGCACAAATTATACAGGGCTTAAAATGGATAACTGGGTGAAATTTAATGGCTTGTGATATGTGAGAGGTCAGACTAGATGATCTGTAGTTCCCATCTGCCCTTAAACTCTGAATACATTTTAATTGTTCACCTTGTTTATCTTTTCTGCAGTTAAAATGTGGAGCCTGTGGTGCAATTGGACACATGAGAACTAATAAATTCTGTCCCCTCTACTATCAAACGAATGCCCCACCCTCCAACCCTGTTGCCATGACAGAGGAGCAGGAGGAAGAGCTGGAAAAGACAGTCATTCACAATGATAACGAAGAGCTTATCAAAGTGGAGGGGACCAAAATTGTTCTCGGAAAGCAACTGATTGAGAGGTGAGGGCAGGACTGGAGGTGCAGGGATGGGTGGTGAGAAAGGCAGTCTGTGGGCTGATGCAAGATACATAAACATCACAGGTTCAGTAGACACAGGAGTAAAGTGGCTGGGTTTTGGATATATTGTTGATGAATGTAGTATTTAAATCCTGATTGAGCTTGGTATTGTACCACACAGGATCTGTGCTGATTCTGAGGTGCAAACAGTCTTGTTGGTAAGAGATGCAAAGGAAATAAGAGGTCTATTTCTTTTCTCTAGTGCAGATGAGGTTCGCAGGAAATCACTGGTCTTGAAGTTCCCTAAACAGCAGCTTCCTCCAAAGAAAAAGCGGCGAGTTGGGACCACAGTTCACTGCGATTACTTGAATGTGAGTGTAGATATCATTGGATCAATTTTTAGTCTCTTCATGTCCAATTGTTAAGGCTACATTTTAGTCATGGGTATTTTTAGTAAAAGTAATGGACAGATCATGGGCAGTAAACAAAAATTCACGGTCTATGACCTGTCCATGACTTTTATTATATAGTCTAACTAAAACTTGCGGGTTCTTGAAGGGGGGTGTGTGTCTGTGGGTGCCGTGGGTGCTCGGGGGGTGGGGTGGGGCACAGGCAGCGGTGCGTGGCCTGGGACCCCTGCTGGGGGGGTGGGGCCCGCAGGTGCAGGCAGCATGTGGAGCCCCCTGACCCCTCCACCTAGAAGCTGTAGGGCCATGCCAGTGGGAGCCCCCCACGCTGAGGTAAATGCCCCCCCCGCACCCTCCCTCACACCCAAACTGCTGAAGCTGGCCCAGGGGCTGCCTGGCTTGGGTAGCTCCTGAGCCGCCATTGGCCGCTGCAGAAGTCACAGAGGTCATGGAAAGTCACGGAATCCGTGACAGACTCGCAGCCTTACCCATTGTCCACCCTGTTCAGTCCTTAAACTGCTCTTGGCCGTCCATAGTACAGCACATGAGGCATGTAGCTGCATATCCACCCATAGAATTAATCAACTAAACCTGCAGAGAACTTGTTTAGATTTATATTTTGTGTTTTGGAAGTGCCTGAACTTCCTACTTCTGATTTCTTCAGCGGCCTCACAAGTCCATCCATCGGCGACGAACGGACCCTATGGTAACTTTGTCATCGATTCTAGAGGGCATTATCAACGATATGCGAGATCTTCCCAATGTAAGTTTAGGCCGTATGGTCAAAGTTCTGTGTCCTAAGTAGGCTGATAGATTGAGTTCCGTGGCTGACTCTGAGACCCCAGAATTACACAACACTGCCCCCGCAAGCTCTCTCACTGTCACTGCCTCCTTGCTCCAGTCCAGTCAGACTTGCATCCCTTGAATATTGCCCTCAATTCTTCAGTTTATTGTGCTGCAGGGTATTTTCAGTAAGAGTAACTGAATCATAGATATCTAGGCAATATGGTAACTGGGCTCTTGGAATCAGGGAAAGCACTTAAGCCTTTTTGGCACTGGGGAGATGATACATCTCTGCTTTCATTTCCCTCCTGTCATCTGAGCAGTAAAGGGGGGAAAGGATCAATGTGGGGAGAAGGGGTTGAATTTTTAATTCCCACCCCATTATTTGTTACTAATCCAACAATTAGTAAGTAAATTAGCTTCATGTTTCTTTTAAAAATGATCAGCAGTGGAATAATTCACAATGTTGACGTGTCATCATTAAGCTTCAGACTCAACACCACACTAATAGGCTCTTGCATTCTGATCTACACTTTCAAAGCTGTCACCAGGCTCAAAGACGACATTGTATTGGCTTACATTTATTTCACACTTTGAAGATTATCTTTGCAACAGTAAGGATTAGTGAATTTTTTTTAAAATAAAAGCTTAGAATCTCTGGAGCACAATTATAGAGCGGATACAAAGAGGACAATTGTGCAGCAATTTATACAGCTTTATAATTGTATTATATGGGGGAGGGATAGCTCAGTGTTTTGAGCATTGGCCTGCTAAACCCAGGGTTGTGAGTTCAATCCTTGAGGGGGCCACTTAGGAATCTGGGGCAAAAATCAGTACTTGGTCCTGCTAGTGAAGGCAGGGGGCTGGACTCGATGACCTTTCGAGCTCCCTTCCAGTTCTAGGAGATGGGATATCTCCATTAATTTAAAAATTTATGTGGGACTTTGGAGAGAGCTATTGAATATAGACTTGTTTTTGGTTTTAGGTAAAGTTGGAATTGATTTTAAAATATTAGCCAAGATTTACAAAAATAGGAGTCTAAAGTTAAGTTTCTTATTTAGGCTACTGTGTAAGAAAACCTACTTTCAAAAGTGCTGAACACCCAGTAACTCCCACTGAAGTCCTTGTGGGATGCTTCTTCCTCAGAGTGATGGCAAAGTCATAATAGAATAGTAAATTCTGTAGAGAGAAACAAAATACCACAGTCACATACAGGTGATCTTCAGCATGTGTAGCTTAGTAGGTATGTCTACACAGCATTTTGGAGCAAGACTCCCAGTTCGGGTTGATAGACTTGGGGTGGTGGGGCTCACACTAGTACTCTAAAAATAGCTGTGCAGACAGCGCTTTGAAGTTGCAGGTTGGGCTCTGAAGCCTAGGGAGGGGGGTAGACCTCCAAGCCCAAACTTGAGCCCTACCTGAACTTCAAAGTGCTGTCTATGCAGCTATTTTTAGAGTGCTAGTGTGAGCCCTGATACCCCAAGTCTATTGACCGGACTGGGAGGCTCACTCCAAAATGCCATGTAGACATACCCTAGAGGGCCTCTGATCTGCTGGCTATTCTGCTTGTGGAGGTTGATGGGATTGAATGCCCATTCTTTTTTGTATTCCTCAGACATATCCTTTTCACACACCTGTTAATGCAAAGGTCGTGAAAGACTATTACAAAATCATTACACGGCCTATGGACCTACAGACCCTGCGTGAAAATGTCCGTAAACGTCTATACCCTTCCCGGGAAGAGTTCCGTGAACACCTGGAGCTGATTGTGAAGAACAGTGCAACGTACAATGGTAGGAAGCTCCCTAAAACACTGAGGTTCAGTTTTTCATCTGGTGAGCTGTGTTGCACTGTAATGGGAATTGTGCATATGCCTTGTGTATGGAATCTGGTGGCATGGGAGGGGGAAAACTCTCATACACTGCAGGGAAAAGATGAAAGCAGCAAAGTTAACGCTGTCAAAATGGATAAGATGAATATAACGGATTTCTTCAAAGATATCAGGAGGACAATAAATTAGTCAGCTTGTTTATAAATTTAGAAGGGGTGAACTCTAAAATCTGTCTATACAAAACAAAATAAGAGGCTTGGGCAGTTAGGAAGTAATGAAGGCTTTATCAACAGGAGGTCAGATTTGTGGGTGGAGGTACCCTGTTAATTTCTGGCCATAACCCGAGCTCTGTCCACAGGTGAAGCCAAAATGAGTCATTCTTGGTAGATTGCACTTTACGATATGATCATCCTCTTTTCTTTCAAAATTTGATCAGCAGTGAGATAGTTACCAATGTTAGTATTTACATTGCCATATTATGCTTCAGAATCTATACATTCCTTGAAGTGAATTGCGGCAATTCACACCTCTCAAGGCTATTACTTCATATTCTGCAAACCGAGGAGTAGCCTTCGTTATAAAGGCTTTGTCTAGACTACCCTTCTGTCGGTCAGGGATGTGAAAAAAACCCTTTCTGACCGACATAAGTTGCATCAGCAAAAGTGCTGCTGTGGACAGCACTGTGTTGGCAGGAGAGACTCTACTGCCGACATAGCTAATGCCAGTCATTTGGGGATGGTTTAATTATGCCGACGGGAGAGTTCTCTCCTGCTGGCAAAGAGCAGTTTACCTGGGAGACCTTACAGTGGCACAGCTGTAGTGGTGCAGCTGTGCTGCTGCAAGGTCCGTGGTGTAGACATAGCCAAAGGTTTTGCTGATACAGCTATGCCAGCAGAACCCCCCAGTGGAGACTTAGACCCTCCAGTAGAGTTTATACCAGCAAAAGGTCTGTCGCCAGGATAGCTGTGTTTGCATGGGTTTTTTTTGGCAGAGCTATGTTAGTCAAGGGTGTGGTTCTTTCACACCCTGCCAATGTAAGTATTCTGACAAAACTTTGTAGTGTGGACTGGCTTCAGGCAGACGTCACTATAGTGATTTTCATTTGGTTGGTGTTTTCAAGGTTTTCGTCCCAGCCAGAAACCTATTTTTGAAAAATGAATCTTTAGATTTTATAGAGCAACATGCAGTTGCTGGGTAAAAGGGCTGATTCACTGAACCACTGTGAGGCAGCCCTATTGTGACTCCTGTTAACACAGCTTTTTATCTGACAAGTATTCTTTACAAATATTAGGCACTATATAAGTGCTAAGCCTTGCCATATTCCAGGCCCCATGTATTCAGCGGCAAGCAGGACTTAAACTCTGGTAGACCTCCCTGGATTCTGCAGTAGTCTGGAAAATCTGTAGCCACTTCATTCACAAAGGAAGCACCCGTCTTTGCTCAGTTGGTTTTCCGTGTTTTCTTCACAAACATGAGGGCTAGAATAATGGGTGGTTTTTTAAGTGCTTGCTCATGTCAGTTCCAGTCAGGGGGTGTGCGCGCCACGTGCACAGTAACTGGAAGGTTTTTCACCTAGCAGTACCCGTCGGTTTGACTCAGGCACCCCCTGGAATAGTGCCTCCATGGCACCATATATAGGGTCCTGTCAACCCGCTGCCACTTCAGTTCCTTCTTACCGCCTGTGATGGTTAGCCAGAATGCTTGTTCTCTTTTGCTTTGGCAAGCCTTTCTCCCTAGTAGTCTTCAGACTTTTCTCCTGTAAATAGTTAAATCAGTAGTTAGTAGTCAGTCAGTCAGTATATAGTTAGAATTCCAGTAGGGAATTGTTCTGGGGGTACCCCTCATCGTGTCCCCCCGCAGTACTGGGGCATGCCTCAGTCCCCGGGGTTTAAACCTTGTGCAGCTTGTAGCAAGCCTATGCCCAGGAGTGACCCCCACACTTACTGCTTGAAGTGTTTGGGGGAATTGCATCAAAAGGACCGTTGCGCTGGAGTTGCCCTCCACGCTGGAGACCTTTGAGGTGGTGAGAGAACTTATCACATTCACAGTGCTGCCTTCTCCACCTAGGCAAGACAGGGCACTGAGCTCAAAAGCAGTGGCACACCCGAGACCGTCGGTGCTGTCCCGAGGCAAGCCAGCGATGGTACTATGTCGGTCGCCATCCCCTCAGCACTGGTCACCGCTACCCTCTGGCAGTGGACAGGCAGGGGAGTTGCACTGGTCCCCAAGCTCCTGGCACCGGACTCAAAACAGGCGAGAGCATTTCTACCAGAGTCGCGTTTTCAGACCTGTTGCAACAACATACAAGGTCTCTGACAATTCCCTACCACCACAGCAAGGAATTGCCTAAAGCTGCTAGGCCACATGGCTGCCTGTACTTACATAGTACAGCATGTCAGACTGAGACTCCAAGCTCTTCAGGTGTGGCTAGCCTTGGTGTATCGACCAAACTAGGGCAGTCTAAACCAGGTAGTCACTCTTTCACAACCGGTTCTTGAATCTCTCCTATAGTGGCTCAACCTGCAAGTGGTATATATGGTTATTCCCTACTCCAAACCTCAGCCATCCCTGTCACTGGTTACAGACATGTTAGTGATGGGTTGGGGAGCGCATCTAGGGGAGCTTAGGACTGAAGGCCTCGAGTCCAAGTGGAGCTCTCACTTCACTTCACATCAACGTCAAAGAGTTGAAGGCAGTCTGTCTGGCATGCCAGACCTGCCAAGCTCACTTGGAGGGGAGATGTGTGTCAGTCATGACACACAATACAACAGCGATGTTTTATATAAACAGACTGGGGCTTGATTGCAGACGTGTTCCTTCTTCGCTGGATGGACCACCTCCTTTACACATTTCCATCCATCCCACTCGTCCACAAGGTGCTACTCAGAGTTCAGAGGGACAAAGCATTGGTGATATTGATAACTCCAGCTTGGCCACATCAGCACTGGTACACGTCTCTTCTGGAGATGTCAGTGGAAACCCTGATGACCTTACCGCAGCTCCTGGACCTGATGACTCAGGACCACAGCCGCCTTCAGCATCCCATCCTCGAATCTCTCCACCTCATGGCTTGGAAACTCCATGGCTAAAAGATGGCTTGCTCTGATCCAGTTAGGGAAGTCCTCCTTGGAAGTAGGAAACGGTCCACTAGGGCCACCTACCTAGCCAAATGGAAAAGATTCACAATTTGGTTATTGCAAAAACACATCTCCTATGCACTTGACAATACCCTTTATCTTGGACTACCTTCTACATCTAAAGTAGCAAGGGCTTTCTGTGTCGCCAGTAAAAGTCCACTTGGCTGCCATTTGCAGGCCAGTCAGTCTTCACTAATCCAATAGTTGGACACTTTCTTACAGGGCTTGACAGGTTATACCCTCAAATACGGCAGCCAGTCCCAGCCTGGGACCTTAACCTGGTTCTTTCCAAACTAATGGGACCCCACTTGTGACATGCTCTCTGCTCTCTCTCTCTCTCATGGAATGTAGCATTCCATGTAGCAATAACTTCTGCCAGGGCAGCATCCGAACTTAAGGCGCTAACATCTGAGCCTCCTTACACAGTGTTTATAAGGACAAGGTTCAGCTTTGGCCACACCTGGCCTTCCTCCTGAAAGTTGTCTCCCAGTTTTGTGTTAATCAGGATATTTTTCTCCTAGTTTTCTACCCCAAGCTGCACGCAAACAGCCGGGAACAAAAACTCCACTCCTTGAAAGTTTGCCGGGCATTAGCCTTCTATATCTAACGGACAAAGCCATTTTGAAAATCTGCTCAACTATTCATCGTCGTAGCAGACAGAACGAAAGTACTCCCAGTCTCTTCTCAAAGAATTTCATTATCAATTACAACGTGCATCTAAATGTGCTATGACCTGGCGAAAGTACCTGTCCCCATGCTGACAGCGCATGCCACAAGGGCACAGGCATCTTCAGCGGCATTCCTCCCCCAGGTTCTGACCCAGGAAATTTGCAGGGCTGCAACGTGGTCCTCATTCCACACCTTTACCTCACATTATGCCCTTACTCAGCAGGCTAGACACGATGCAGCCTTTGGCAGAGCGGTGCTTCAGTCAGCAAACCCTTGAGCTCTGACCTCGCCTCTGAGTTTCTGCTTAGTAGTCACCTAATTGGAATTGACATGAGCAAGCACTCGAAGCAGAAAAAACAGTTCCCTAACTTTCATAACTGTTGTTCTTCGAGATGTGTTGCTCATGTCTATTCCAAGACCCACCTGCCTCTCCCTGTGTCAGAGCATTGCCAGCAAGAAGGAACTGAAGTGGTGGCGGGTTGGCAGGGCCCTATATACGGTGCCATGGAGGCTCGACTCCAGGGGGTGCCTGAGCCAACCCTACAGGTACTGCTAGGGGAAGAACCTTCCACGTACTGTGAATGCGGCGCTCTCACCCCCTAATTGGAATGGACATGAGCAACACATCTCAAAGAACAACAGTTAAGAAAGGTAGGTAACTTTTTTTTAATTCTTTTTTAAATTGAAGCTGAAATTTTGGAATGCAATTCTGTGGCAAGTTGCAGTTTTTGCGGCAAATTTCACACTTGTGGAATCATGACATACATAGGACTCTGCTTTTCAGTAACTGGTTCTTGGAGAGTGTTGCTTCTGCATATTCACGATTCCTGCCCACCTTCCCTTCCTCAGAGTTCTGCTCTCATGACTGGGCTTTAACAGAAGGAAATGGGGACTCCATGGCCTCTGCTCCAAAGGTTTGGTGCAGTCCAGGGGGTGCTTATGGATTCCCAATGGACACTGCTTTTCTAGGAGGTTCCCAAAGTTCAATGGCACTATAGGGTGTATCCCACAAGTGTGAATATGTAGACACAACACTCACAATAGTAAGTAAACCACTTTATTATAATGTCCATAATAAACTCTAGTAACTAGTGTGCCATAGAGAATCACTATAGTATGTGGCTGGGGCCATGTTTCAAACCATGATAGAAATATAATCAGTAATGCAGGTAACGAGTAAAGAGAGATTCTTAGGGTGTTACCTCATAATGCTCACAGGTGTTCCGTGATTAGAGTTTTCCTTTGTGTGCCATGGGGATGGTGAGCTTCATCCTCCTCCCAGTCCTGAAAGCTTCCACAGACGCCAAGGTGCATCACTGTACTTGCTGTGTATTTGCAGGGCCAAAACACTCACTGACCCAGATATCTCAGTCCATGCTGGACCTCTGTGATGAAAAACTAAAAGAGGCAAGTCTTGTAATTGGCTCTTGTAAGAATGGAGAGGGAGGGAGTGGCATGGGGGTTGAAGGGTTTTGAGGGCAGAGAGATTTTGGAAGTGCAGACAGAAGAATGAGTGGGGCAGGTGGGTTGTCTTTCTTCCTTTTCTGGCTATTTATATGCATTTTTACTGTTATTGGATCACCAGACAATTTTACACTGAGTTCTGTTCTTTGAGAAAGACACTTCTCTGCTCCTCTAGCTATTGTAAGTTGTCAAGATGGGTTACCACAGAGTTATTGGGGAGTATCTTCATAAACAGGTGGATATGTGCCTGCCTCTTAAAGGTGGAGGGTGTTTTGATGATAAATAGTTACTGATGGAGGATCAGCTATTAACATCCTTTAAATTCATTACAGAAGGAAGATAAACTGGCTCGTTTAGAGAAAGCTATTAATCCTCTTCTGGACGATGACGACCAAGTGGCTTTTTCCTTCATATTGGATAACATCGTCACTCAAAAAATGATGGTGGTACCAGATGTATGTGATTGAAATGCAGTGTGTGCATGAGTTAGGAGATGTATAGCAATGGTACTCAAAGTGGAGGCCTGGAGAGCCGTTCCCTATTTACTGGAGATGAGCAGACATGCACTAATCGTGGTGCTATGGCCTGACATTACAGGCAGATGTTTGCAGTTTTGTGGCTGTTATCACACATTAATACAATATTGCAACATAAACAAGAGATGCTATGTCAGGATGTCCTGCTGGGATTTTGTGACTGAGGTCAGGTCAACACTAAAAGGTAAAGTTGACCCAGCTATTTCACTCAGGGGTGTGAAAAATCCACACCTCTGAGTGACATAGTAAACCCATCCTAACCCCTGGTGTAGACCTCTCTTGGGGAGGTGGATTAACTACAGCAACGGGAGAACCTCTCCCATCACTGTAGTGAGGCTCTATGCTGAAGTGCTCCAGTGGCACAGCTGCAGTGGTGCTCCTGCAGCGTTTCTAGTGAAGACATAGTCTGACTCAATATCTCTTCCATCACCCCTTTCTTTATTGCTTCGAGTAGGAGTCAAGATGTACATTTTGATTTCAGCTCTGCTGCTGACTCTGCTCTTGGGTAGAGCAGGTGAAACTCCGAATTTCTGTTAGAGGAAATTTTGACATTTTGAAATGTGCGTTTGTTCTGAATCAGGGCAAACCCAGATTTTTTTTCAAAATTTCCTCCAAAATGGAAGTTCTGGAAAAATTCCATTTTGGAAGCACTGACGTGGTGTTTAGGAAATATGCTTCCTGAGCCACAACAGCTGCTATCTGAAATTGGTATAATTCTTTCCATTTTCACGATTGCCCACCACTGAATAGGAAAAGTGAAACTTCTTGGCAGTTGGTGACAAACTGACAGGGCTTCTGGGGTTTGGTCCAGGGAAGCTGTACCCTGCAAACTGCCCAGGGTTTCTAGGATACCAGGCCAGGTGGTTCCCTGGGTTGCCTGACTCTTGGGGCTGCTGGTTCCCTGTGCTGTGAGAGTTGAGCAGCCTGGAGAGCCAGCTGGCCCAGGAGTCTGGAACCCCTGGCGTCCCCAGCCCAGAGCAAACCTCCTGGTAGGGCTGCCCTGGAGCCAGGAACCCTAGAATTCTGGGCTTCCTAGCAGCCAGCCAGGCGAGCTGGCAGGAAACGCCATTGGAACGCTGCTTGTGGTTCATCAAACCTGATGATACATATCCGCAAGGCAAATGGGCATTTTCTGACAAAAGCCTGTTTTGTTGGAAAATTCCTGACTAGTTCTACTCTTGGGTAACTTGCTCTTTGTGCCTCAGTTTCCATATTAGTAACACAGCAGTAATGTTTGTCTTCTTTGAGACCCCCTTGAGCAAGGTGATATGAAAAGTGTTATAGCAGTGGTAGTAGCACTTTTGTATTCATCGTATGTAGCACTTTTCATCTCCAGATCTCAAGACATTCTGAGTACATACAAACATCAAGCTCTTACTATGTTTTAAAATTTTAAAAAAATATATTGTGAAATAACATTAAGCAAATAAGTGACACTAAAACAGAAATTTTGCCTGTTTTAAAATTTTAAACTTTACTTATTGATTCATTATATGCATTTCAGCATTAAATCCTACTGGGAAGTCAGGGAAGAGATTCCATGTTTCTGCCCCCTTAGGGACATGTCAAGGAATCTTTAGGAATATTTACAGGTTTGTTTGACTTATGCTTAGCACAAGAGTGGAAGTCAGGGAAGGAAAAAAAGGTGGCTTTAAGTTTCTAGGCTGATCTACGCTGGCACAAGTTGGAAAAGTCCAGGTGCACAAGCCAGGGATCACTGGGGTATAGGTATACTCTGGCTGTTCCCCTTGTTACTCTCTCACAACCTCTCTACCAGGGGCTGAGAGAGTGGTGCAGGAGTTATCATATATCCTGAGGCTCCCCTAATGCAGATGGAATCCTCAAGGGGGCTGAATAAACTGGCTGTAGGGTGACTTTGGGCTACCAGAACAGGGCTGAGGATCTGGCTATTTGTTAAAAGAATAATACAATTTTAGGTTTAGATAATGCAAATTGGTGGTGGAGGCCCTGATTATGACTGTTTTCCCAAGGATCGACCATTTGACATAGGGGGAAATATCGATATATATTCTTTAATTCTTCTTTGAGTGCTTGCTCATGTCGATTCCATTTTAGGTGTGCCTGCGCCCACATGCACAGTTGCCGGAGATTTTTGCCTTAGTGGTATCCGTAGGGCTGGCTGTGGTGCCCCCTGGAGTGGCGCTCCCAAAAATTGCATTGCCTGTCCACTCAGGGGTACTTAAGATAGCCAGATCGGTGAGGCAAACCCCCTCATCTATTCCGCCAACATCTAAGAAAGGAGAAAGAAATACTATGTCCCTGCAGAGGGCTTGGAGTATCTGTATACTCATTCCCCTGTGGCATCACTGGTCGTGTCCGTAGTAAATGAAAGGGACAGACAGAGCCACTCCAGCAGAATGCCCAAAAATAAGAGGCCAAGAGACTACTTATTCGAAAGAAAAGTTTATTCGACGACCAACTTACGGTTTAGGGTCTATAACCACCAGGACTCGCTACGGGACCTGCCATTTGAGGGTTCGGGCCTGTTTTCGGAGCTAACTGACTCTAGGCTCCATGGGCTCAAGGACTCCTGAGCCACCCTCCACTCCCTGGATTTGCAAACCCCTCATACCTCCTTGCTTTGTCAGTTCAGCCCCCCAGGCCACTTTCTCTCCTTCCTGACCTCCTCACACAGGACCACAGCCACACCCTGAATCTGGCAATCAGTTCCCTGCACCTTATGGCGTGGCAGCTGCATGGGTGAACAAGGAGGAAGAGCGTTGCTCGGAGGCTGTCCAGTAGGTCCTATTTAACAGTAAGAAGCCGTCCACTAAAATAGCCTACTTGGCGAAATGGAAAAAGTTTTCTGTGTGGTCCTTGGCCTGTGGGACCCATCTGGTGGAGATTTCCATCCAGGACATCTTGGAGTACCTGCTACACCTTCAGGAATCGGGCTTAGCAGTTTGTTCTCTGAAAGTGCACTTGGCAGCGATATCGGTGTTTCATCCACCTATCCAAGGGAAATCAGGTTTCTCCAACGACATGGTGAAAATTTTTTTTGAAAGGACTTCTCCTCCTGCATTTTCCAGTCCAGGAACCGGTCCACTTGTGGGACCTGAACATGGCTTTAGCAGCTCTAATGGGGCCTCCATTTGAGCCCCTTTCTTCCTGTCCACTGCCCATCCTGTTTCAGAAAACTGGATTCTTGATAGCCATTACCTCTGCCAGGAGGGTGTGAGAGTTGCAAGTCCTGATTGCTGGGCCTCCTTACACGCAGTTTTCCAGGGATCAGGTTATGCTCCGGCCACACCTGAATTTTGTATCCAAGGTGGACTCTGTTTCATTTGAACCACCTGGTGTATTTGCATGTATTTTTCCCTAAGCTGCATTCCTCCCCAGAGGAATGATGTCTCTGTATGTTGGATGTTAGAGTGCAGTAGCGTGCCGCACACTGTCTGTGTTGACTCTGCTGCCATGCACTAAAAGTTCCTTACTGCACTCCTAATCTACTCCCATTCATAGCAGGGTATACTGAAGTGCCCTAGTGAACTTTTAGTGCATGGCAGCCGAGTCTGCATGGGCACTTAGTGCCTGGCAGGCCAGTGTGGGGTAAATGTATACCCCTGCTTGCTGTGAACTAACTTTGTTTAGATAAGCCCTTATGCTAAAGTGTGTGCAGTAAATCTGTAAGTAAAGTTTCTAATGGAGCACTCTGAAATTTTTTTTTTAAATTAAATCAGCATGATTATCTTCATTTACAGAAGGGGTAACTGAGACAGAGAACAGGTTTCAGAGTAGCAGCCGTGTTAGTCTGTATCCGCAAAAAAAACAGGAGTACTTGTGGCACCTTAAAGACTAACAAATTTATTTTAGCATGAGCTTTCGTGAGCTGCAGCTCACTGCAGCTCACTTCTTCGGAAGTGAGCTGCAGCTCACGAAAGCTCATGCTAAAATAAATTTGTTAGTCTTTAAGGTGCCACAAGTACTCCTGTTTTTTTTTGAGACAGAGAAGTCATTTACAAATGCAGTCCAGTTTACCTAGTTCTCAGTGCACTGCACAGCACGTTGCATCACGCCAGCTCTCTGGCATTTTTTCAGCACTGTTCTTGCAGCCTTAAGCTTAATCAGGGAGAGCAAGAAAATTCTCTGTCAGGCCCCTGGACTCCACAAATGCCTCATACAAGAGGCTGATAAGGGCATGTCTGGATGCAAATGTTGCACTGGTTTAACTAAACCAATTTAATTTTGTGAGGACTCTCTTATATTGTAAATTTGGCTTATATTAGTTTATCTTGCATTGGTAAATTTACAGGTGCAAGTTAAACATATATATAAGCCAGTTTTAAAGTGATATGAGTCCACACACAAAGTTGCACCAGTTTAACAAAATCAGTATAAAATCCTTCCTTCAGTTAAATTGGTACAACTTTATGTGTAGACCAGGCCTTAGTGATTTATAGTTAAGGCTAAGATTTTATCTCGGTTATTTTAGTAAAAGTCACAAACTGGTAATGGGTAATACACAAACATTCACTGAAGCCATGACCAGTCCATTACTTTACTAAAAATAACCGGGGGGCAGGGCTAGGTGGGGGGAGGAATGGAATCCCATGTGGGGGGACGACTGACAGGCCGAGTCCCCCACCATGGCAAGGGCCACAGCCCCTGCTCCAGTGGCTGCAGCAGGGGGCACAGCCGTAGGGGACATGCAGGCCTTGCTCCAGAGCTAGCCACAGCTGCGGACAGGGGTGTGCAGCCCCTGCCAAGCTCCAGCCGCAGCAGGGCGGGGTGGAGGCATACACGGCCCTGGGAAGCCGCAAGGGAGGCATGTGGCCCCAGCTACAGCCCCTAGCGAAAGCTGCGGGACTGGGGCTCATGGCCCCCGCCAAGCCTGGGACACTGTGGGGCTGGGGTGTGTGGCCCCCGCCAATCCCGGGATGCTGGGGCGCAGGGCCCTGGCTGCAGCCTCCAGCGGAAGCTGCGGGGCTGGGGCTGTAGGGTCCTGGTTCCAGCTAACCCTAGTTAGTTGCAGGGCAGGGGGGCACAGTCCTGCCGCCGCTGCCTCCTGAAGCCCTAGAAGTCACAGAGGTCTGGTAAAGTCATGGAATCTGTGACTATGACCTCCATGATAAATCGTAGCCTTATTTATAACGTGACATGTAGGGGATGGGGTAGTGTTAAGAGATTGCCTCTGATGTGCTGTGTGTATATGACTAGGTTGCCCTGGTGTCTGTCCCTCCAAAACTTTGACAGACTCTTCCCAGTGGATGCTTTTTTATTAGGCTTCAGAAAGGAAAAGTTGGCTGGAGTCAGGGTTTTGAATTTTCCTTTTCCTCCACAGAAATCTCAGGCTTTAGATGTTTGGCTCCTGCTGATAGTTTCCTGTGGATGCAGAATTTAGATCCTTTTTCTGCATTGACTTTTCAAGGAATGAATGTTCTTGATAGTGATTCTAGCTAGTCTTGGAAAGTAACAATGATACTAAATAGTAAAGCCCACTGGATAAGAGTTGCTTTGTATAGTACAGGTTCTTGCTTTAGCTGTTGAAGGACATAGAAAACTATCTTGCTTTGTAGCTCTTTTAGTCCTATGTTTATCTTTGACTCTTGCTGAGGCTATACAGTTGGATGCAGGAATCACTGTGATTAACATTTCTGGTCTATATAGAATCTGTATCTAAGTTTCTGCTAACTGCTCTGGAAGATTATTTTGTGAAACACTCTCTCTTGGCCTCAAGATCCAATAATCATTTCTACAAGGAATTGTTCCCAATTATGTTTGTCTGTCTTTTTTTTATTTTCTGCAGTCTTGGCCATTTCATCATCCAGTTAATAAAAAGTTTGTTCCAGATTATTACAAAGTGATCATCAATCCAATGGACCTAGAGACCATCCGCAAGGTATGTAATTTAAATCATGCAGCCATTTAAGAAAGTATTTAACTCTGTTACTCATGTATTTCTTCACACAACTCAGTCAATCTGTGGAACTCTTTGCCAAAGGATTTTGTGAAGGCCAAAACTATAACAGGGTTCATAAAAGAACTAGATAAATTCTTGGAGGACAGGTCCGTCAATGGCAATTAGACAGAATGGGCAGGGATGCAGAACCATGCTCTGGAGTGTCTCTAGCCTGGGAATGGGCAACAGGGGATGGATCACTTGATGATTACCTGTTCTGTTCATTCCCTCAGAAGCACCTGGCATTGGCCACTGTCAGAAGACAGGATATTGGGTTAGATGGACCTTTGGTCTTACCCAGTATGGCTGTTCTTATGTTCTTATCACTGAGTAATCTCTTCCAGAACATCTCCAAACACAAGTATCAGAACAGGGAGACCTTCCTGGATGATGTTAAACTGATCCTTGCCAACAGCATTAAGTACAATGGTAAGTAATTCCAATATTGGCCCTGATCGTTACACTGTCCTGAAACCATATCTGACCACTCCTAAACCCTTGCACTACTTTAAAACAGACAGTGCCCAAAACCTAGTTATGTTAATTAGCACTCCATCAAGGTATTTGAAAATACAGGCAGCAGCAGCAAGTTTAGCAAACTGAGAAAACATATAAAGGACAAAACTTAACCGGTATGTAAAAATATTTGAGAAAGAAGGTTCTATTTTTAGATATGAGCGCGGAGTGTGGTTCCGTGGGTCAAAGCAATTGGGAACCTGCACAGTTGGGAATTGCGCCCCTGGTTTTTATCCTGGCTCTGAGAGGAGATTGGGGGTAGTTACCTGCTCTTGTAAAACCTGAATTTGTTCCCCCAGTGTCTGTTGCTTTTGTGTGCATGCCAAATGGATAGTGGGAGTGCCCTTTTTGCTGCAGTTAACTGTTTTTGGGCAACTCCATGTGTTAATGCATCAATTCTAGGTGTCAACCCACTTAATTTCAGTTTTTTACTTTGAAATTCTTTTTTATTCACTCCCCTGCGATCGAGTCTCTGTGAACTGTTCCATTTTTTCCTTCATTTGATTTACCAATTCAGTGAGAGTATTGTTTGCTACTCTTTCCTTCTGTGCACTTACTTGTCCCGTTCTGACAGGCACTAGTCTAGGTTCCGGCTTAAGTTTAACTGGAACCTGGTTTTTATCATAAGGTGATGGTTGCAATGCAGTGGACCCTGTTTCATCTTTTAATTTTACTAGGGCCCCCTTTTTCCACTTCTGTCCCCATTCTTCAGGCACAGGGTAGCTACCTGAAGCCTGCTGTTTACCACTAATATTTATATTTATAACAGGGGACGGCACATGTATTTTTTTGTAGGTTCCTTACAGCTGTTTCCAGTGTTTCACTCTGTTCCTGTACTGGTTGTCTCTGGGCTGCTTGCCACCCTGCAAGGGGGGTGGGAGCATTCCAGGGCTGTGTAGCTTCTTTTGATTTTTTTAACTCTTTCTTTGTTACTGTTACTTGCTTGGCCAGCATGCTGTCTAAGCCATCTCACTGCCATAAGTTGCAAAATTCTTGCTTTTTTACTTTTATTACTATTTCTTAGAGCCTCGGTTTCTACCATCGCTCTACATATGCCAGTCCATGTTTCCCCACTCTCTTTTTTAAATTCATATGGACCCCCTTTACTGGCAATCCAGCAGGTCCAAGAGTTATCAAACTCCGTGGGGATCATAAGGGAGGGGATCGGGGTTCCCTAACTCGAGGTTTTCTGCCATGTTAGATTGCGATTCTTACAGTGGACAGCTCGCTTACTCACCAGATCAGAGGTCGGGGTCACCAGTGTTGTCAGAGTGCTACCGGTGTGGTGCTCTGCTGTCTCCTTGTTAGTATCACTCGGTTGTGTGCTTGTGTTCCCTCTCTGTGCTGCCCCAGCTCTGCAGATAGCTGACACAGCAGACCCGAAGAGAACCCCCAATGACCACAGAGTCTAGTAAGGTACGAAGGCACGTCGACCAGGTTTATTGCCGTATTGGACACAATAATAGTTCCCTGTAGGTTTCTTAGCCTAATTCAGGGCATACTACGAATATGTGCCCACGGTCAATGGACTCGGCTCAGTCAGTGGCGGGACTTTCCACTGCCCCCTCGGCCGGACAAAGACACCACCCCAGGGATGCATTCTTATACACAGATACAAACAAGTTACACATCACTCCTGACGTATTGAGGTGCAACCCTTCTACGTAGCAAGGTACAACCCCTCTATGTAGTAAGGTGCCACCTCTCACCTTGTACATGTTGGTTTGAACAAAACAACTCTATCCATCATATTACCCTTTTGGCCCTGTCATTGGGATGGGTCAGCCTGTTCCTTGTTATTTGTGTGGAATGTACAAGTATGTGAATGTTCTGCTATCTAGTGTTCAGTATCTTTTAGGTACGTATCTTCTTGCAGCATCAGCCCTTTCCTTGCCAGCTCCTGTGAGCAGGGCCTGCCTCTGGCTCACAGCTTAACTTTGCTTTATGTTAACAAAGTCTTGACCATTACTTTAGTTTAGGCCTCAGGCCTCATACCAGGCCTCTGATACCAAGGTTTATATTTTAGGGCCTCCTCTTACTACAATAATCTTTCTGCATGCCATGGGATTATGCTTAAATTTCAGAAGTCTAATTCTTTTATTTAAATTTAAAATAATTCACTTGTAGTTCTGTAAACCTAAAGGTCACTTCATGTCAAACGAACTGTACTCTTTATGACAGGTTTCAGAGTAGCAGCCGTGTTAGTCTGTATCCGCAAAAAGAACAGGAGTACTTGTGGCACCTTAGAGACTAACAAATTTATTTCAGCTTATGTGCTTAGTCTCTAAGGTGCCACAAGTACTCTGTACTCTTTATAACCACCTGAGATTGGTGTTGGAGGGGTTGGAATGTTTATGACAGAGCATGCACAATGCAATCTGTCAAGGATGGTTTCAGAAAGAGCCAAACTTACAAAACCCTGCAATGAATCCCCACCCTCTCCTCCTCCTCCTCCTCTTTACAGAAGGATCAGCACCTCCATCCTGGACTCCTTTGAGTGATCAGAACACACGGTCTCCCTTGCTGACAAGCATCCTGACTTATTTCCTCCAAACCCACCCTTTCTTTCTTCTAACATTCCACCTACCATAATCCATTTGCAACTCCACCTCAAGCCCCTTTACTGCAGCTGTGTTCTTCAGTGCACAAGTCAGCTGGCTCACAGACTTGTTTAGTAAAAAGAACAGGAGTACTTGTGGCACCTTAGAGACTCACAATTTATTTGAGCATAAGCTTTCGTGGGCTATAGCCCACTTCATCAGATGCATAGAATGGAACATATAGTAAGAAGATATATATATACACATACAGAGAACATGAAAAGGTGGAAGTTGCTGATTCCCATTACTGGCCTTACAACAGGAACTTCTCATGCACAGTAAAATCCTATGGTCTGGAGATTGACTGCTGGTTTAACTATGCTCACACAGGCCACAGAAGCAGCTGAAACTCTGTTTTGGCCTTAGACTGCTTCCCCTTTGTAAGACCTAGAACTAGGTCACATCCCCAGTCTGCTGCTTCAGTAGGTAGAGCAAGCACCTTCTTTCAGGAGCTCCGCTATCGGGGATATGATGTTGGGCCATGAACCTTTGGGTGCTAGAGGCAGTTCTTCCTCCGCTCCTCTCGCCTCCCCTCCAGTACACTGGACCTGGATTGTGACTGTGGTCATCTCCTGATCCGTACAGCCACATGGGGTACACTCTGTACAGCAGGGGGTGGGCAATTGTCCATGCCTTATCACTGGTCTTTGCATACCTTAGCTGGAGGGATTGGCCAAAGATCTCTCACTCATGATCTGCTGGCTTCATTGTGGCAGAGTCAGTGGGTCACAGGAGGGTGTGGGGCAGCGTCTAGTGATTTCTGTAGCACACTAGTTATGGCTAGGGTTGCCAATTGTCTAATCACACAAACCCAAACACCCTTGCCCCGCCCATCTCCAAGTCCCCACCCACTCCATTCCCCCCTCCCTCCGTCGCTCGCTCTTCCCCACCATCACTCACTTTCACTGGGCTGTGGCAAGGGGTTAGGGTGCTGGAGGGGGTTTGGGGTGCAGGCTCTTGGCTGGGGCAGGGGATTGGGGTGTGGGGTGCAAGCTCTGGGATGGGGCTTGGGGCAGAGGGTTGGGGTGCAGGCTCTGGGAGAGTTTGGGTACAGGAGGGGGCTATGGAATGGGGAAGAGGGTTGGGGTGCAGGCTCTGGGATGGAGTTTGGGTATGGGAGGGGGCTCAGGGCTGGGGCAAGGGGTTGGGGTGTGGTAAGGTGTGGGGTACGGACTCTGGCCAGGTGGTACTTCCCTTGGGCAGCTCCCAGTTAGCAGGGCTAAGGTAGGCTGCCTGCCTGCCTTGGCCCCATGCTGCTCCTGGAAGCGGCCGGCACGTCTCTGGCCTATGGGAGCTGTGGAGTTGGTGCACGGTGCGGGGGAAGCATGCAAAACCCTCTGCCTCCCCTTCCCCCCAGGGGCCGCAGGGTCGTGTCGTCCGTTTCCGGGAGCCTGCCTTAGTCCTACTGTTCTGCTGGACTTTTAGCAGCCTAAAATCTCCCTGTTTGGCTTCAGTAGCCTCTGGGAGATAGAGCCTGATTCGGGGAGACTTCTGGCGAAACTGGGAGGGTTGGCAACCTTAGCTGTGGCTAGAGCAGCAGACTGCACTGCTAGAATGTGGGATATGTGATTGATTCATGACTGACAGGCCATTAAATCCCCCATCCCACACTCTGTTCCTGTCAACCTGATTCCAGCCACACTGCACCTAAGCCTGGTGATCACTGACTGCTGCCTCAGTCTGCTCCTCAGGGGTTCAGTCCAGCCAGAGACACTCTTGTTTCTGAATGAGACGCTGCTTGCACAATTGCGTTACCACTCCTGGCCTGCTCATTACAGCTATCATGGGAATTATGCTTGGAGTGGTGTGGCGGTAGGTCAGCTACCCATTGGAATAAAAAATAATATCCACAAAGTGGTAACAGCCTTGTAGCTAGTTCTTGACTGAACAAAGGCTAGAGGAGAAAACTGAACAAAACCTGCTCCAGAGAAAACATCATGCAATTGACACTGCAACTAAGCTTGCCCTCCAGCATCTCCTGCAGCTGTGCTGGCTGCAGAACGTCTTAATCTCCAAGCATTTGAGCCTAGTCAGTACTGCTGAGAGGAGGGCTTTGGTCCTGTGGAAGCAGGGAAAGAATTAATAAGGATTTGAAGGGGATCTTAATGCATGTCAGTCAGTTAGCAAGAGTTAGCCCAGCTGTAACCCTAATGACGTGAGACTTCTAGAAGCAAGGATAGTGTGAGGCAGAGGGAAAGAACTGTGTAAAAAGTTATTACGACCTTGTAACTGATAACCAAATATGCAGCCTGGTGTCTTCTAGGAGTGAGAAAACAAGATAGCAGAATGGCTTATGTATAAACAAAATTTAGTCATTGCTCTTTATTGTCTGTATTATTGCTAGTTATTGTCTGTAACAAAAGTATAAATGCTTGCTGTAATTGTTTACCAGTTGAGAGACCTGTCCGGGACTGGGGCGACCCCGTGTCCTATGGCACTCTCTCCCTCCATTGTAATTACTGGAGAAATAATAAAGTATTTGATTTTGCTGCACCCAAACGAAAAAGCGAGAACTGAGTTTTTCTCCGACAGTCCTAAGGCACATCTCTGCCTCTTTATTTGTTTTCTGGCTAGCATACAAACTTGTTTGAGTACGTTGGTTGCCGTCTTCAAACTTGCTTGTTGAAATGTGAGGACAATGTGCATTGATACGTCAGATGATGAAGAGGAGGTCAGTGATCCTAGAAAGTCCACCCTCATTGACAGAGAAGCTTGACATCATTGTAGCTGCTCTCTCTCTGAAATCAGAGTAGCTGACACAGACTCTCTACATGAGATACAATACACCTTTTTCTGGCATGGAAAAAGTAAATGAGACAACTGTGAACACGAGAGGTTTTTCAGTCAAAAGCTCATTGCAACATTAGAATGTATCACATCACTAAGAATATCTACCAATAAGTGGGTTTGCTAACATTATTAGTACGTATGCCCCAATGCTTTCCGTCATCTCTAAAGAGAAGGACTTGTTCTGTCAGCAACTTGATAGCATCATCTGTAAGCTACCATTGGGCAGCAACACCATCTCCTGGGACACTTCAAAGCTAGAATCTTCCTAGATCATGAGATGTGGCTCCTATGCATTGGCCAGCATGGAGAGGGAAAAATTAATTACAATGGGCAAAAACTACTGGAGCTTTACACCTACCGAGGAGACTGCATTACTAACACCTACTTAGAAGACATATGGATGTTCACCATATTCACAGTTTTCAGAGTGTAGACTGTGACACAGACTATGCACTTGTATGCTGCAAAATGTAACTTTCACTACAGAAATTTCTGCACTGCAGCCCGTTTCTGTGTGGGAAAGGAAATTCTGCACGCACAACATTAATTTCTGCAAAATTCTGCATTGCGAGTTGGTGCAGAATTCCCCCAGGAGTAAAGAGCACATTGCAACGAACAGCAAGGCAATGTGCTATATAATAATAATTAATAATATTATTGTGTTCAATCATACTGGCTTGTTCTGTGCAAAAAGATACCAACATCCTTTGAAAAAGGAGTTCTAAGAGGAATTAAGAAAGCAGTTGACCCTTCAGCCAAGGTTGCCTCACTCTAATGAAAACATCATCAACAGAAGCAATGCTGGGTATAATGCTATCTCAGACTCTATTCACAGAATCTGTTGTTTCTCAAGCAGCTCTAAATGTGATCCCCAAGCTCCAGACTATTAGAGCGCAATATAGAACCATCTGTAAATGAGCTTGAAACAACAATTGCCTCCCTCACATTAGTAAAGGCTGCAGGAAAAGATGGAATTCCAGCTGAAGTATTGAAACAATGAGGACAGAGGGTGCTTAAACATCTGCACAATGTTTTGCTTGCCTGCTAGAGGGAAGGAGGGGGTACCACAAGACATGAAAGATGCCAACATCATAAGGTTGTATAAAACAAGAGATTGGAGCAGTTGCTGCAAAAACTACAGAAGAATCTTTCTCCTCAATGTTGTTGGCAAGGCATTTGCACGGGTCATTCTTGAAAGACTGCAGGTTCATGCTGAATGTGTATATTCAGAGAGTAAGTGTGGCTTCCATGCCGGTAGATCATCTATTGGCCTGTTTTTTGCACAAATGCAACTGAAAGAAAAGTGTCGAGAGCAAGACCTTTACATGTCCTTCACCGATCTTACACAGGCTTTTGATGAGGTCAGCAGAAAGGGCCTTTTCCACTTGCTAGAGAGAATTGATTGCCCCCCAGTCTTCCTCAGTATGATTCAATCCATCTGTGATGGCACAAAGGCTAGAGTATGATGGTGATCAATCTGACAGCTTTGAAATTTACATTGGTGTCAAACAAGGATGTATTTTGGCGCCAGTGCTCTTTTGTATGTTCTTCCACGTGCTGCTTAATCATGCTTTCTACTCCAGCACCGAGGGTGTACATCTCTATACAAGATCAGATGGAAAACTTTTCAACATTGCATGTCTAAAAGCAAATACCTGCTGATAAGAGAACTTCCTTTTGACAGTGACACAGTACTCGTCACACACAGTGAAGAGGGGCTCCAGCAACTTTGCAGTAGTTTTGCAATAGCTTGTGATGAATTTGGACAAATCATCAGTCTAAAGAAGACAAAGATTATGACACAAGGTGTGGACTGCACTAGAAGTTTTAACAGCTAGCAGTACACTAAAAGTTGGGAAAGTTCTGCTATATAGGATCAATAGTATCAGATAATTTATCTCTGGATGATGAGCTTATTTCTCTCGTTGGAAAGGCATCCACCACAATTAGCCAACTGACCAAGTGATAGCAGGAAATTGACACTGAACACCAAGATACCAGTCTACCAAATGTGTTCTGAGCATACTGCTGTATGGTGGGTAGACGTGGACCACCTACAGCAGGCATGAGAGAAGGCTAAACACCTTTCATCCCCACTGTCTTCACTGTATTCTACATATCAAGTGGGAAACCAGAGTTCCCAGCACTGAAGTACTTGAAAAAGCAAAATTACCAAATCTAATCATTATTCTCAAACACAGACTTCTCGGCTGGCTTGGTCAACTGCACTGGGTGGAGGATGGATGCATTCTAAAGGGTCTCCTGTATGGAGAACTCCAAGGTCACTAGGCTGACCTATGTTCAAGTTCAAGGATGTTTGCAAGATGGTCTTGAACACTTTCAACATTTGATCCCACAAGCTGGGAGGATGCAGCTAGCAACAGGCTACAATGGAAGGCTGCACTGCACCAGGGAGTCAGATGTTGGAGTGTGGGGCAAACGAAGAAGAAAAGTGCACCAGGCCTCAAGTGCTAGTAGTGCACCAGCTTCATCTTCTGGCTCTGCACCTTATGCCTGCATTATCTTTGACAAGGACTATCACTCGAGAATTGGACTTTTTAGCCACTTGCGATGTGGCAATGCAATACACAGTCATTGAATTGCTTTGGCACGTATACCGTCATTTTTCAAAACGAATGGTTGACATTTATGCTGGGAGGGAATCCATTTCCTTGATTCCACTGCCCAGCCAACTTCCTCATCCACCTCCTTGCCACTCCTGAGGCCCAAGGGGACACATTACTTGTTATAGTCACAAATGACCACTTAGATTCTTCTCTCTCTTCCTTGCTCTCTTCCTAGAAAAAAGGCTTCCAAAACATCTTTTAAAAACAAACATCTGTCAGGGTTGGTTTAGGACAGGTATACTTGGCCCTGACTCGCAAGGTACTTTCCAGATGTACGTTTCTATGATTCTCAGCCAGGGCATTGCTCTGCCTTTGCTTCTCCTAAACAACTCCATCCTCGAGATTAGATGGTACCATATGAATGTCTGAAGAGCTATCAAATTCTGCTTGGATTCTATGCAGTTTTGTCACCTATGCTTGTAAAACAAGGGCCTCAAGCCTCCAAGATGACCATTTCTATAGCTGGTCAATATTGACTACCCTAGAAGCTTAGAAAAAAGAGGTTTTCCAGTCTTAAACTCACTCAACAAGATCTGTCTCTATCTCGTATGCCAAAAAACTGAGATCATCTGCAGAGCAGGCACCTGGCAATTTGCATGCATCTTCACCAAACACTGCAAGGTTGATGTAGCATCTTCTTCAGATGTTGCATTTTGTAGCTGGCTCCTACAGGCTGCTGTTCTCACCTAAATGGATTCATGAGTCCAGTTTATTATCCACTAGTGGGCTCTGTAATGTGGAGGAATCCATGTACCTTGATGAGGTGTTGCAGGCCTGAAGGTGGTTGAGTGTGGCGAAGCGATGAGGGTACTGATTCTCCCAGGGGGCCAACCTCTCTGCGGCAGCAACAGGTGTTACTCTCAGTGGAAAAAGTCCCCATGGTGTAGGAGTGTCCTCGGTATTTCCAAGATGAGTTGCTCTCTCCCAGAGTAGTTCAGCAAACCCCTTTCAGGGCAATATAGGTGACACCCCAGCCAGAGGAAGGGAGTCTGGGGATCACCTGCTTTCCCTTCAGGCGAGGGGGGAGTTGGGGGATCACCCATGCTTTCCTCAGAGAGGGGGAGTCGGGGAAGTGCCGCCAAACTGTCCTACTCTCAGCCCCCATCCAGTCGGCTTAGTCAGCCTTCCATCCCCCAGGATTCACCCAATCACAAGGCTCAACACCCTTGGTGAGGTGAGCACATTGCAGTCTTCACCATCTCTCATCTACCCAGCAACAAATTTGGCTCCCTTTTTTGTTAAACCCATTAACCCGAGTTAGTTTTTTAGGGGAGCAGTCTGCTGAAACAATGAGACTTTCAGCTGCTGCTGTGGCATGTTCAGGGATGATTACACTAACAGTCATTCTTTAGACCAAAGTATTCTCTGCTATGAGAAGACACATTTGCAGTATGTTCAAACAGTCCAATCTCCCCATTTGTCCTATTGTATTAACCCTCTTCCACTTCCCTTTTACCTCAGATATTCTCCTTTTTCCATCCTTTCACTGATTCTCCCTATGGCTCTCTGGGTTTTCAGTACTCCTCCAGTCCTCATGTCTTCTCTCCCTCTGCTGTGACTTGCCTGTTTCTTCCATATCAGCTTTCCTCAGTGTCCTTACTCTAAAACATGTATATTCTACCTTCTGCAAGGCCACCCTGTGTAACTTCTTAAAAGGACATTGTCAACTTAAAAATCTCACTGCTAATGGATAATGTTTTACCTGTTAGCGTGAAAGTAACATCTAAGATGGCGGGATGCGGGGGGGGGGGGGGGATTTTCTCTTTTCTTTAAACATTTGGCTGGACTTTGTGCATGTCCTTCTCGTTGTTCCCCAGTTAGCTTCCATGGTTTCTGTGGGGCTTTCATATGAGCGAGACCAAACACTTCAAAATCACAAAAAAAATCACAAACTCAGGCAAGTGAATGATCTGAAATTAGTAGTAACTTTTTGTTTTAAATTGACAAACTTTGTGTTGACAGTATTCCTTTAAATTCCTGCATCCAATATCTCTGAAGTTTCTGAGAAGTACTGGGCCATGGAATAGCTTTCTAAGGAAAGTGAGTGGTAGCAGCTCCATCAGTTGATATCTTAAAATTGGACTGGGCAAAGCACTTGAAGACATACTGCAGTGGTAGACTGTGACGTAGCAGATCTTTTCCATTTGATTCTCTTATCGCCTTTGTATGAAAGGAGTAAAAATGTGGGGCGGGAGTAGTGGCGCTCTTCCAAATTCTGTCCACAAAATACATTCTGCAAGAGAGCTGCTCACAGCAGATTTAGTTCAAAATATGACAGTGTTCTTTCTTAGCTCTGCTGCACTTCTTGAGCGTGGTTTCCCCTCAGTGGGACTTGAATATGCTTGGGGGTATGCTAGTTTCCTTTGAATCTGGCTCCTCGTTGAACAAGGGGCGGGAAGATGTGGTATCTACTCACTTGTGGCACCAAAATGAGACTTCCCTCTCTTTCCTTTCTTACATGCGGCATGAAATAGTTAACAATGTTGTCTTTTTTATTGTAATTAATGGGCATCTATCTCACTGAGATTAATGGGATGGTTTACACTTCTCAGAGCTTTTCTTGCAGGCTCTCCACAGATTCATGTAGATATCTCTGCATCAGTTATTTGGCTCACATTTTGAGGTTTTCTTTGCAACCATAACAGCTAGAGATTTTTTTTTAATGTTCACCAAAATCTCAGTTTTCAAGGTAGCAGCTGAAGAGAGCTGTGGGTTTGTCATAACTCCGCATGAATCCCAGCCGTGCTGTAGGTTGTTTCTGGTCACAGAAAAATCAGAAGACAGATTGTGGGGTTTACGTATTTCATGGGCTTTGTTAAAAAATCATAAAGTGCTTGTTCAGAGTGCCAGCACTGAGGAGAGCTCAGACAACATAAGAAGGTGTGGTTCTCATTGCAGGGCCGGATAGTCAGTACACAAAAACTGCTCAGGAAATTGTGAACATCTGTTGCCAGACGCTGGCTGAGGTATGTGGTCTAGTCTGTTGCAATGTATTTGTATAGTTAACTTCTGTTTCTCTGCAACCCTGACAAACTTTTTTTTCTTAGTATGATGAGCATTTGACTCAGCTTGAGAGAGACATCTCTACTGCTAAGGAAGCAGCACTGGAGGAGGCAGATTTGGAAAGTCTTGACCCTATGACCCCTGGACCCTACACACCTCAGGTGAGTCTGATGAAGTGAGGTTTTGCACCTCTTTTCAGTTTCTATATCTGTCACTAGGTGTTTGGTCCAGAGGGGCCTCCTGCTGTCTGTTCCTTTCTCCTGGAACATTTTGGTTTAGTTAAGGATGAGTTCTATATTGGCTCCCAGAAGGTGGACTGAATGATTGAATAATTTAATAAATCATATATACCTAATAAGAATTAGATCATCCAGTCCATTTCCCAGAGCATGTGCAGGATTATTCCTTATGGTGCATACATACTAGTGCTTGTCCAATCTAGTTGTAAAAGTTCTGTGTGTTAGAAGCCCTGTCACTGAGAAGACTGTTCTACAGCCAAGTACATCCGTCAGCAAGCTTCCCTCATATTTAACTTAAATTTTATTAATCATATTGCTCTTGGTTATAATCCCATGTACCTCACTGATGTCCTCTCTTCAAATATCTCTGCTGTTGCATCCCCATATTTAGTTGCTGGTTAGCTAAGCATTACCTATTAAACTCTTTGAATGTCCATAAACCAGTCCCTTCAGCCTTCTAGACATGTTCTTTGTGGGATTCATTCCAATTTGACTTCTTAATAAAATTCCCATGTTATTCCAGGTGTAGTTGCACCAGAGCTATATAGAGAGCACTATTCCTTTCTAGCTCTGACACATGATGCCTTTGTGTATGCAGTCTAAAACTGCATTAGTCCTTTTTTGCAGCTGTATCACATTCCAAACAAATGTCTCATTTGCTGTTCCCTAGATCTGATTGGCTCCCATCCTGGTTTCTTTCAGCATTACTGCTTTTCAGGTTTCCCATTGTTTGAGACTTGGAATATCTTCCTCGGGTATTTCTCATAGATCCCCAATATACTCTGATGTTCTCCGTCCTTGATGTTTACATACTTCAAATAATTATCTTGTAAAACTGGATTGTATTTCTGATTAATTCTAAAATTAGTGGCTGAAGGGACATGATTAGGAAAATAGGAATGGCCACACCAAATCAGCCCAAGGTATAGCTAGTCCATTATCCTGCCTCCAAGAGTCTCCAGTACCAGATGCTTTAGAGGGAAGGTGCAAGAAACCCTCCAGTAGAGAAGTCGTGGAACAACCTCACTGTAGGGAAAGTTTCTTCCTAACTCAGACATATGGTACTGAAACATGAGGGTTTATATCTCATAAAGTTTTAACTTAACTAATAAAACCAGGGACATTATAGTTATGTTAGAGGATGTGCTAGCCTCCCTTTATTCAGAGAAAATGTAAGAGCCACTACGGTGCTTTATGGAGTAAGGCATACGAGTATGAGACAGTGGGTCACTGCCTTAAACAAAGGACACATGCAAGGCCAGTCAGAAGCAGAACTATGTGGGTGGAGGGGTTTGGCTAAGGGTAGATTGCACTCAGACTTTCAAAGTGGATTTTTGGTTGTATCTTGACATGCTGTGAAGTAGCTGGGATACATCCCTCCTCATAGAGTGACAGCCCAAGCCACTAGGGCTCAGTCTACTTGTTTAGCCTTCCTTAAAGATGGCCTGATACCAGAAATCTACAGGCTGCAAGCTCGTCCTCAGTTCACACCTTCACCAAATATTACATTGTCATACCTGAGTCCAGAGCCTGACACAGTCCTCCAAAGTGTCTTGGATCTGCCTCCTCAGTACCTGCCTTCATATTGAGATACTGTTTGGGAGTCTGCCTGTATGCTTTTACATGGGAGCACAAAGTGCTGTTCTGTACAGTCGCAGACACTGCTATTCACTATCTCAATAGAGAGTGCATGCGCATGCGTACATCCTACAGAGGTGCACCCATAGGGACCAAACAGCTAGAATAAGTCAAGTTACTGTACAGGTAAGTAACCTCTCTTTCCTTTCATTTCTATTTTCTGAATTCTTTCCAATGTAGTGATTAGATGGTTCACATAAGAATAGCCAAAAAGTTGTAGGGGTGTTGTTGTTTTTTAACCATACCTTAACATGATACTAAATATTTTTTGTCCTGTCTTTATATTGTGCCCATTCATGTAGTATGCATGTTTTTAAGTCAAAATATTTTTTCTCACTTTTCCTTAGGAGTAAATTGCTTAGTTTAATTATAAGGTGTTTAATAATGAGAGCCAGGTCAAACAAATGTATTCTGTGTTTAGTTCTGAAAATGATGAACTCCGGGGTCATTCTTATCTCTTGTGGTAGAGTTCCAAAGTCTTGGTCCAGCTCCTGAGAAAGTTACGTCTCCTGTTTCTCATGTACTTTAGCCACCAGATTTGTATGATACCAACACCTCTCTCAGTATGTCACGTGATGCTTCAGTCTATCAAGATGAGAGCAACTTGTCTGCTATGGACACTCCCACCACTACCCCAGAGAAGCGGGGGACACAGGTCAGAAATCTCCCATTTTTTCATGTGGTAGAGACCTAGGAAGTAGAAGTAATTTATTGGAAGGAGGTGATTAGCTTTGTGGGTCAAAAGAAGACAAAGACACATTTGTGTCTTTTCCTGGCAGAAGTGGAGCTAGGTGCAGTTAAAAAGGTTCTCTCTATCTCAAGAATGGGGAGCAGAGTCTGACGACTGATCTTTTTTTTTTTTTTTTTCCCCTTTCCTTGGCGGGAGAAGTTGGTGAGTTAAAAGGCTCTCTTTGCTCTGGTAGTGGATGGGATTTTTGGTGTTACACCGGAATCATATGATACATGGAGACATAGTTATAACAGGGCTACAAGATTAGTGAAATGTGGGGCTTTGTGGAGGCGGAGGAACAATCAATTGCTAGAGCAGCCTTTGAGAGAGCTGCTTTCTTTCCTGTGTCTTCGCTGCTACAGCGAAGAAGGAAAAACTGAAAAGAGACAACTGGTAATAAGGACTGGTGAAAACCTACGGCTGAGAGAGAATCTGTGTAGGGCCAGAGACCCTCGCTTATACTACTCAGGACAGACACATGGTGACTCATGCTACAAAGGCCTGATGTTAAGTCCCTCTTTAGTTTTGATTAGGGCACAGAAAAAAAGTATTCAGTAGGTCTGGGAGATTTTTTTATTTTTATTATTGTAGCACCAATATGCTGGGTGCTGTACAGACACATAGGAAGTGACAGGTACTGCTCTCTGAGGCCTGGTCTACACTGCAAAATTTTGCCAGAATAGCTGTGTTGTCTAGGAGTATGAAATAATCACATCCATTGGTCAACATAACTATGTCTGTAAAAACCCTGGTGTAGATGCAGCTATGCTGATGGAAGAATACTTCTGTATTGTTTGTGGAGGTGGTATAGCTATGCTGGCAGAACTCCTTCTGCTGGCTTACACTGCATCTACACTGGGGGTTGTGCTGGCCTAATAATATTGGCCAAGGTTCTGTAGTGTAGAGAAGCCTTGAAAGCCAACAACAAAAAAGAGAGAAAACATATATTCAAAGTGGTCAGGATGATGACAGGCACCTGTTTGGTTTTATTTTTTCATACGGGGGCAGAGATGGACTGAGGGGGGAATGGCATACAGGGACGTATTAATAGGAGCGTGAGTATGAAAATGAAGGAGGACAACGACATTAAGCAGAAAGAAAGGAAAGGAAGTGGGCAGAGTGAGGCGGCAGCAGATATTGTGAGAGAGAGAGAGCAGGGGGGATCTTGGGGCATCCCACTCAGCAGACTAAGAATATCAGAGTTCAGTTGTAGAATATAGTCTGATATCGTTACTATCTGCTGTTCTGAAAATGCTTCCTAGTGGGCAGTGTCTAGTACATGTGGGAGTTGATTCTGTCCCCAAGAGTGCAGCACTTTCTCCTCAGCCCATATGGCTGACAAAAGGTCTGCTGGAGCCTGCTGACTGCCTATGAAAATGTCCTAGGAAAACTTGTAGTTTAAGGTCTAGTGGCCCACTCTGAGTAGCGAGGAAAGCAGAGAAGCCCAGGCTTTAAACCCTCAGTTTCTCTTGGACTCCTTAGGAGGAGTAGAGCAAGAGAAGCCAGGTAGCAGACAATGCTAAGTGGTCTTGGAATACTTAGGAAGAGTCCCTGTTCCATGGGTGGATTTTTCATTGTGGTGTCAGTCACCGCTGGTACCTTCCTCAATGGTATTGCTATTTGTGTTCCTCATTCAGATACACCAGGGACGAGGTAGGCTGGGCGAGGAAGACTCTGACGTAGATATTGAAGGGTTTGATGAGGATGAGGATGGGAAACCTAAGACTCCAGCCCCAGTGAGTATATATGCAGAAATCCCATCTGTAGTCCACTTGCATCCTCATGATAGAAGACTCCACAGTGCAGGGGAAGTCTGCTGGGTCTGGCACACTCAGTGACATGAGAATCCACAGCCGTGACTAATCAGATACTTATCTGAAGTCCTAAAACTGTCAATATAAAAACAAATGACTGAGTATATTGTCAATATGCCAGGTATGGCAGCAGCCTCGTATATGACCTTTGCTCTATGCCATTCCCATTCTGTGTGACCTAGGAAGTTGAAGATGGGGATGGTGACCTTGCTGATGAAGAAGAAGGCTCAGCACAACAGCCCCAAGCCAGTGTTCTTTATGAAGATTTGCTTATGTCAGATGGAGAGGATGATGATGAAGGAAGCGATGAAGAAGGCGATAATCCCTTTTCATGTAAGTCCTGGCTTTTTAAATCACAGCCCTGAGCAGGAATCAGTTGTTCCCAAACCCAGACAATTTTCATACCCTTCAATTATAGTAGTATACACTACAGCTTTTGTAGGTATACAGGACACTGTATATTTGTATATTGGTTACAAAGTACAGATTGTTATGGAGATGTTAAGAGCAGAAAGAGAGAACCAGATTAATTTAGATGAAAGCTAAGATGAAGTGGAGTAGCAGTGAATGCTAAGTGTGGGCAGGAGAGAGAGTTGGGTGTTCACACGTGATTCAGATGGTGGAACTCTGAAGCTTCGAAGAGGAGAGGCTTGTGGCTAGATTAATGCTGAGGGACATGTGGAGTGGGCTGGGCAGCTGGTGCAAGCACAAATGAGATTTGGATAGGAAAGCTGGAACATTGGATCGTACTATGAAGGACCAGAGAAGGGGACGGTTGAAGCTACACAGATAGGTTGGCTGATACACACAGTGGGATGGATGAGTAAGAAGAGGTAATTATTTTGGTGCAAGAATGGCAGATAAGATACTGTGTGGAAGATAGATGGCTTTTGTAAAAGGAAAAATTATTCTGGAAAACCAGCCAGTATTGTATCCTTTCAGCAGACTACAAAAGGATGCAAATCAATCCACAAGGTATAAAAGCTCTGTCAAAATTAATAAGCAGGCCTCTTCTGTTTGTTGCACAGCTATCCAGCTGAGTGAAAGTGGCAGTGATTCAGATGTGGAGCCCAGTGCAATGAGACCCAAACAACCTCATGTCCTTCAAGAGAACACACGAATGGGCATGGAGAATGAAGAGAGTATGATGTCCTTTGAGGGAGATGGCGGAGAGACCTCTCATGTTATGGAGGACAGTAATATCAGGTAATCAAAGTTGAGAATAATATAGAAATGTAGGGAATGGGGTAGGAATGCAGGCTGTAAGGGAATCTCTCAGCTACCCAAGTCCTGACACTTTTGAGCAGGTCACCAGACTTTTTTTTTCTTTTTTGTAAGAGGTTAAGTAGAAAATGTGGATGTAAATAAGCTGAAAATGTCAGTGTAATGAGATTCCATTCTTTCTTTTAGTTATGGCAGCTATGAGGAGCCAGATCCAAAGTCCAACACACGAGATACCAGCTTTAGCAGCATTGGAGGGTATGAGATCTCTGAAGAGGAGGAGGAGGAGGAGGAACAGCGATGTGGGCCAAGTGTGTTAAGTCAGGTTCATCTTTCAGAGGATGAAGAAGATAGCGAGGATTTTCACTCCATTGCAGGAGATAGTGACCTGGACTCAGATGAATGAGTTGCCCAGACACCCTCAGTTACTGAGGGATGTAGCAATCTGTGGTCTGGATTCAGATGAATAAATTTCCCTCATACTCTTTTGTACTAAGGGACTATGCGCTGTTAATTTGAAGCATCTTATTTTTCTTGTATAACTTAAATTTTAGTAGAATTCTGTTGTATATTTATTATTAAATTATCTGAATTGTGAATGACAAGATTTAGACAAAGATAACTTGCTGTGACCTGCACAGCAGTCCAGGAGCTCTAGTTACTGAAGCCAGCTACAGGTTTATAATCTGGTTTACTTCCCTTCATTCTTTTCAGATATACACTGAAAACTTATTACAAATATTAGGCTGGTGTTTAAATACCTTACATTGACCTTTGATATGACTCAGTTAACCAGCTCATACATTTATATAAGAAATAAACAATTGAAGAAATATTCTACAAAAGTCTGAGTAAATTTAACATCTAAAGCATTTTTTAACATCTAAAGCAGCTGTTTTCCCTTTATTAAAGAGAAGGGCATGGTCCTTTATATTTTCTGAAGTGTACCCCAAATATTGAGAAAAAAATTAGTCAGGTCCATCAGCCCATGAATGCATTTCCTGGAATTCTACCACAACTGGTTTCTAGGTCTCTTGAGAACTGCTTAACGGCCTTGAACATCTTAATTCACAGGAAGAACAGGTCTTTTGAAGCTCCTTGCTCAAGTTATAGTTTGTCCTGGAATTCCATAACTGCTAACCCAAGTCTTCATCCAGGAGTTGCACAGGAATTTCTCCGGGCTTTCCTTGTGCTTTAAAATATCTGGGAGTGAGTTCACTTTCTTGTCTTAATCAAATGAAGAGAAAGCATAGAACCGTCTAGGAAATGCTATAGAGCCTCCTTGTCTCTCTGTTGTATAGCTCATTGGATGAATCCTTAAAATAAAAATACAGATAAATTCCTTATATGCTACTTCATTATAGGATGGTTTCTGTTCCACTGTCCCTTAGCTTTTGTGAGAGCAGGTCTCAGTCCACTTGTGATTTCATAACCATCCTTGCCACGTAAGCATGTTGGTGCTCTTCCATGTATGGGACAGAAGGGAGAAGACTAGATTGTGTTCAAAGTGAAATTTAAAATCTGATGTGTTTAGCTACTACAAAGTGAGTACTTAGCGATTGGGTTCCTTCAAAATACCTATGTTGCACTTGGAAAAATCCCTTCTTGTAGTAGCTACAAATCCAACCACAATCATACATATTGAATTTCCTGACTTGTGTATTTAAATTCTGTCTTTCAGTTGATAGTGACATATTTTGTTTTAATGTAAGTTACTTCGTTTATTTAATGTACAGTTTGGTAGTCAATGTATTTGAAATAAATTTGTAACAGTAAGAAGGTTGTAATGCTCATTTTGTGAAACATCACAGGCTTTCAGCTGAAACTGGGGTGTGAGTGTGAGAGAAGTATTAATGAGGCTGAACGTATATGGCAGGGGTCGGCAACCTCTGGCACGTGGCTTGCCAGGGTAAGCACCCTGGTGGGCTAGGCCAGTTTGTTTACCTGGCGCGTTGGCAGGTTCGGCCGACCGGCTCCCACTGGCTGCGGTTCGCCATCCCAGGCCAATGGGGGCAGTGGGAAGTTGCCGACCCCTGCTGTATGGTATGGTCTGGGAGTAGGGGGATCATGGTAGTCACATATTTTACAGAAAATAAGCGATTCCCTAGTATGAGGAGGGGCTGGGAGCGATCAGCCCCCCCTCCCCCAAAGATTAATTTATACCAAAATCATCTCACTTTCACAACTGTGAACACGAGCGTAGCTGCCCTGCTCCCCGTGCCCTGTGCTGGGCAGCGCGCTTCTCTGCCCATCGGCCTTTCTCCTGGGGGCCACGCTACAGACTCCAGTCCAGCTCGCCCCGCCGCCCCCAGCAGCAGGGCCTGTCCGGGGATCGGGCGCGTGCTCCCAGCGCGGGGCACCCACGGGGCGGGGCTCGCGCTCCAATATGCACGCGCCACGGCCCTGCGTCTCTCCTTGACGCACGCACCCGGAGTTGGCCGCGGGCGCCATGTGCTGGTGAAAGAAGGCGGTAGCGCCTGACGCATGCGCGCTGAGCTCTTATTTGTCGCAATGGTCTCACGCGGAAGGATAACGAGGTGAATAGAAACATTGTATAGGCTTCTATGGCTTCCTAATCAGGGAGTCCATGGGAAGGAGGCGAGTTATTTCCAGAAACAGATTCATCCGCCGCAACTGGATTTGGTATCGGCTACGATTCTATACCACACGGACTTCCTTTGCCTATTCGGACTATTTTGTGGAAAGAAATAGGTCCGTTAGGAGCCATATGCCCTGTCCGTGTAGCTTCCTCCGCCTCTGCCGCCATTTCTGGAGCCGCCGCCTTAGCGTGAAGGGGGAGCTTGGAGAGGCAGTTGCTCGGTGGCTTGTTCGCGCCTGACTGGATCTCTCCGCGCCCGGGGAGCCCCAGCGCTTCAGCCCGAGGCTCGCCCGCCCAGCCGCAGCCCCGGCGTCTCTCCTGATGGCGACCTCTGTGGGGAATGTGGCTGACAGCACAGGTACCGGGCCTGCGGGGCCGGGCAGGCCGCGCCGCGCCGCGCCTCGTCTCGTCTCGCTGTGGGGATGCGGGAGAGCTGAGATCGCCGCCCTGCTAGGGCGGTGGGTGTTGGCGGGGCTGTAGCTCCCGTGTCCCCGGAGGGCCTTGGGGCGGGGCGCTTGCGCGGGCGGGAGAGCCGCAGGCCCCGCCACCGCTGTTCGTGGAGGGCCGTTTGCAGGGATTTCCTCTTCCGCCCTCGGGGAGCGTGTCCCCCCCAGGAGGTAAAGGGGTCCGTCTCCCCAGTCAGACACCGCAGCCGCCCTGCGGCCGCTGGTCCTTTGGTTCGTCCGCGTGGACAGATTGGGCTATTGACACTATTGATAAAAATAAGAGTTGAAGTTTAATTCCAGAGCTCAGTTTTCTGGGGGTTCTTAGCCATTACGGCAAATGTGGTTGTTGTAAAGAGAGCTCAACGAAAATGTAAAAGCACTGAGGTGTATACACTGGCAGTGGGGGAAGGGTTTTCTGCTGGTGGGAAGCACAAGCTAGTACGGAAGTATTCTGTATCCTACGTGTTGATGTATGAATCATAGTGTCAGCATAAAACACTAGTTTCTGTAAAAAGAACGAGGAGTACTTGCGGCACCTTAGAGACTAACGCATGTATTTGGGCATATTGCCTTTTCTGTTTTGTGACCAAGTGCCTGAGAAGTTTATACTAAATTATTCAATTTGAAAGGTGGAATTTTCCAGAAGCCTGTATCTGAGGTTCAGTAAGTGTGCATAGAAGAATGCAGTCCCCAGATATTTCACACAGCAACTCAAGGTGGCTCGCTGATCTTGCAAAACAAACAAATTGGGCACACTGAATTTATGTTTTTTCTGTAACAACTTGTGGTAAATAGTATAAATTGCAGGTCTTAAACTGCAATTTGTGGGGGCCACGTTAGTCTAACCCTTTTTTAACTTTTATTTCTATTTTTTAAGTCACACTGTTTGCCTTTTTTGTTTTCATATTTCAGTTTTCATCATAGCTTGAATTTCTTGTAAAGCATCAATGAGTGTGCATTTTTTGATGGGTTGTAGAGCCATGATTTAGTTCGTACTTGCGTGAAGGCTTTATGAAATAGGGCCCAGAAATATTTCTTGGGAAATGCCTGGATCTCTCCTGCTACCTCATCCCCTTAGTTCCAATTACAATTTTCAGGAGTTCCTTTTCTGTACTTTCAGGAGTATGCATTGAAGTGAACCAAATACTTTATTTCATAAATTGACAGCTTAATAGGAAAATGCTTTTAAGATCTGCTGTTAAGATCAAATCTTTTGCAAGAAAATTAGCTATTGGGGTCTTTTTTATAGCTTTTTCATATTTGTTTTCTATGCTGGTTATCGCTGTATCTGAGCACGTGACAAACATTAATTTATTGTCACAGCACATATTCTTGGTCAAGGTCTCTCATAAAGTCAAGTACTCTTTAGAAAACATTTGAATTAGTGTACTTATACTAGACTATATAAATAATAGCAAAAGAGTTCTGTATGTGCCTGAGGAAGAACTCTTCTGGAATCTAGGTAACTATCATTGTTACTTACAGAACTACTTTGAGTTGAAGTGGATTCTAGATGAAGGTATTAATTGCAAGGCTGTGCATTTGTTGGATAAATTGGTGTCTCTTTTATATAAGTGTTAAAGAGAAGGGCTCTGATTTCCTTTTGGACTCTGATCTAGGTGGCCACCCCACATCCCCTAATACTTGCAAGTAGGACCAGTTCCAAAATTTAACAGGAGTGAAGTGGTTGGTTGGCACTAGGGCTCCTGAATTTAATTGGTGGGGAGAAGTGGGGATGTTGCTCATTTTTGAAAGAGTTGGCAAATGAAGGAAATCTAAGGGTGTGTTTCACCCATCCTCAGGTTAGTAAAATCCATTCTCCCAAGTTTTGGACAAAAGTAAAGCATCTCTGATCCACTTCCTTGTATTTGTCACCCTCCAGGTCTTACCTGGAGTTCAGTTTTAAGCATGAAACTTAAATGTTTGTTTTTTGACAGACCGTGGTGGTGGTAAAAAATTGTATCTAAGTATCAAAGAAAACAAGTAAGCCAGGTTACCTTTAGTTTCACAATTGTAAATCTCATTTCAACATTTCCATCTTGATTTAAGGGCAGTAGTACATAGCAATTGATTCCCGCCTTTTAGCTTTCCTTGTCTTTGCAACTTCAGTAGTAGAAAAACGCTTAACAGCAGGGATTGGAATCTTTTTCACCAGGCACCAGCTATTTGAAGGACTAAAACTGAACCAGAGGTAGCAACAATGGGAACTGGGTACCTAACAGTGTGGTCTAGGCCAGTGGTTTTCAAACCTCTTTTCTGGTGACCCAGTTGAAGAAAATTGTTGATGCCTGCAACCCAATGGAGCTGGGGATTACGGGTTTGGGGGGGAGGGGCTTAGGGGTGGGGGGGAGGGCTGGTTATGAGGGGTTCAGGGGTGGGAGGAGGCTCTGGGCTGGGGCAGGGGTTAGGGGTGGGAGGGGTCAGGGCTGGGGTTCAGGCTTGGGTGGGGCTAGGGATGAAGGGTTTGGGGTGCAGGAGGGGGCTCTGGGTTGGGGGGGCTCAGGAGTGGTGCTTGGGGTTGGGGCGCAGCCCCCGGTCAGCAGTGCAGCCCCCGGTCAGCAGTGCAGCCAGGGTGCAGAGGCAGTCTTCCCACCTGTCCTGGCACTGCAGACTGTGCAGCATCTGAAAGTGGCCAGCAGCAGGTCTGGATCCTAGGTGGCTCTTGCCCACAGGCACCGCGCCAGTGCTCAGGGCGGGGGCAGTGTGTGGAGCCCCGTGGGGCCGCCCCCCACCTAGGAGCTGGGCCTGCTGCTGGCCACTTACTACGGGGCACAGCGCGGTGCCTTAGCTGGGCAGCGCCGATGATGATGGGACCAGAGCCATCGCGACCCAGTGCCTTACATTCTGCGACCCAGTAATGGGTCACAACCCACAGTTTGAAAACCACTGGTCTAGGCAATCCTCTGGTGAGCTGCCTAGTCCTCCACCAGATCAAGCTCCTGGGAATGGTGCTGTCCTTAGATTCCCCAAGAAGAGTCCAGCTTTCATAGCCTGTGGCTAGTAGTAGGATTAAAAATTTGAAGGGCTACTTATTCTTTCAGCCTGTTTTGGAGGTTTGTCTGCGAATAACTTAAGCCAGCTTCTCTTAGGAACTTTCCAAAGCTGTGTGATAAAACTTGAGGGATTCATAGTTATGTACATGACCACAGTGTTGCTAATTCCACCCTAGGGCAGCATGTCAAAGCTATGAACAATAGGAGAGACACTAGAGCTGTCTGTCTTCCCTTGGAAGATAACACTGAATCAGCTTAGCCTTCCAAACATGAACTGAGTGTCTCTTTACAATCAGCACTGGAAATAGTCATTTTTAAATGAAAGATTGAGGGGATACCATCAATTTGAAACGAGTGAATTAAAAAACTGAGTAAGTAGCTTCAAATTCACTTGATCTTTCTCTTTCTTTTTTCACAATTTCCTACTTTTCACACAGCAGTATACTTTTTAGATTCTCACAAGCAAGGGAAACTGACTTTTGGGGATTTCTGTAGTATCTATATGCTTCCCTGGTAAATTAGATCTGTTTGAGGTCCCTAGTATTACAGAGGGTTCAGCCGTACTTCGGCTTTACATTTAATAAAATGAAGATCAACCAGGTTATGGTGCAAAATGTTTATGTGCGAAACTGGCTGCACAAGGGTGTTGTAGCGCACCCACAATAATTGGAAAAATGGAAGTTGCTTTTTCATTTACAGTAATCTTCAGTGTTACAAATAACAGTAGTAGTACAAAATGTTCAGACAGAACTTGGTGCAGGGCAACTTTCCTGTTCTCTGGGACAGATGGATTTTTCGATCCCTGCTTAGTAGTAGCCTGATTGTTCATTTTCCATGCTAGGTAGCTGTGATTTGTAGTTGCGAAGTAAGATTGCATGATCTTTGTCTCAGAAAGGTGCTATTTTATTTAAATCTTTAAAATATGCATATATACAACAAAAATATTTGTTTTATCAAACACGTAAAACTCCTCTTCCTAATCTAACTAGACATTCAAAATTAATAACTCCATCTGCTTAACAACCTTGTCCCCCAAACAGCCTGTCCTTCCTAATGACCCCTTCCTTGAAAGGCTAGGAGAATATAGTCTTTAATTACAGCATGCTCTGTCAGCCAAGCCACCCTCTGGATGGTTTTTTATTTTTGTTCAGCATAGATGAGAGAGGCAGTGTGTGAGGGCAAGGGAAATACTATTTGAGACTTGGTGGCACCATATGAAAACTTTGAAACAAGTTCTAATGGAAAACAAGTCTGCATATGTAGTAAAAGTCTTTCTGTTCCCTTTCTTTTATTTCTTGATTTTTTTTGCATGAAACCTATATCTTTATTTTTAAGAATGCTACTGTTCTTGCTGTTTCCCACACAATACTTACTAGAGAAACTGATTATAATATTATGAGCAGGTTCTAGCTTCAGGTGGGGGGAATAAGCAAACATTCAACCTGTTTTCATGCTGAGGTATTTGGTATTAAGGATAGGAAATACAATATTGCAGCAGAAGTCTCTTCAAATAGAATTTAAGTGTGAAGTCTCTAATTCAGTTTTAAAAACTCAGTGGTTGTATGTTATATTATTTAGTTTGATAGTTTTGTATGTCATGAAAAGAGAAGCAGGGAGTAATGACTGATTTTTTCAGAAATTCACCAATTTTTAATATATTGATTATAAATTCTTATTGAATATATTTCCCAACTCTGATTGAGGAAAGAAGACCATTGTAAAGTAGGATTAATTTATATGCTTAGAGATATCATAAAAGTATGTTGAAATGAGGATTTAGGAGTTTAAAATGCAGACACTCTAGTGCTTTACGTAGTTTTCAAGCATTTTCATCCTTTAATTTTACACACCATATTTTTACAACTTTTTTGTTTCCATTTTCTAACTTTTTGTTTTCCCCCCTAAATGTTTTGGTGATTCTCCAGAACCAACGAAACGTATGCTTTCCTTCCAAGGGTTAGCGGAGTTGGCTCATCGTGAATATCAGGCAGGAGACTTTGAAGCAGCAGAGAGACACTGCATGCAGCTTTGGAGGCAAGAGCCTGATAACACTGGCGTTCTTTTATTACTATCATCCATTCACTTCCAGTGTCGCAGACTGGACAGGTAGGAGATTTGGAATGTCCATTTATACTCTTTGTATTGTTAACACTTCTAGTCTGAAAAAAGAATCTATTTATTGCTGTCTGCAGCTTTGAGAAACTTTGTTATAATTCTAGTTAATTTTGTTATCAGAACTGATATTTGAGTTGCTATTTGACTGACAACAGGGAAGATCAGGGCACTAACTATAGATTATTTTTCCGTTTTTGGCTTTGGTTATGGTGAATAGCATCCCAGACAACTCCAAGGTAGTGTCTGATCTGTCTTCTAGGCCTTTTTTTACCACTTTCTGTAGAGGTTGTGTCCAAGGTTGGTAAATTATGCTCTGTGAAACCATACTCTACCAGTTTGGGAATGGGAGTCTCTGAAATGGCAATCTTCATGCAAAACACATGAAAGTGTGTTAGCTTTTATTAAGCCTCCTCAGAGCTTTGGGCTTTGTGCTCTAAGGCTTTGGCTACACTTACACTTCAAAGCGCTGCCGTGGCAGCGCTTTGAAGCGCTAAGTGTGGTCAAAGCGCCAGCGCTGGGAGAAAGCTCTCCCAGTGCTGTCCGTACTCCACCTCCCTGTGGGGAATAACGTACAGCGCTGGGAGCCACGCTCCCAGCGCTGGGGCTTTAACCACACTGGCGCTTTGCAGCGCCGCAATTTGCAGCGCTGGAGAGGGTGTGTTTTCACACCCTGCTGCAGCGCTGCAAATTTGTAAGTGTAGCCAAGCCCAAAGTAACTGAATTGAAGAATAGAGAGAGGCGTGCATTCCTTTAAATAGCTTAAGTTGGTTAAACATGTGACAGGGATAACTTCTTTTAATGCCATAAATGGACAAATCAGCATCAACTGTATGTACCAGGTGCACTCAAAGGCACTTATGCGTTATTTCTTCTGGTGCTACTTGGATACTAGCTGCTAGCCTGCAACACATGTTGTTTACCTCTGAAATATGTTCCTCTCTTTGGAATCTTTGTGAAATTTTCTCAGCCTCAAAGTTGACTCATTGGTATATTTTTACCTTCATTAATCTTTCTGCTATACCTCAGATGTTTAAAAGCTTGCTAACTGTTCTAGTTATTGGAGGTGTAACTAATTAAATGGTGTGTTTAGAATTATTGCTACAAGCATCTCCTCACCATAGTGCCTTGGTATCATGTGGTTTAGATCAAGTGTAATATTTCCCAAGTTTAGAGAACAAAAAGTTTTTATAACACCCCTCCCTGTTATACTGTCTATTGAAAAGGAGTCAGAAAAAACATTTGTAGGTTGATTGGAAGGAGTGCCAAAGCCTGCAACTGCTGAAAAGTGTGAATAGAAGTCTTGCAGTGTTTTTGATCCATCAGTGTGAGCTTAGGCTAGAAGATTTGCAAAATTCAACTTACCTCTGACAAGTAATCTGTCTTGAATAAGCATGTAAAATATTGTGAAGTTGGAATAGTAGATTTTGTGCCTGGGCAGATAAAACTTGCTGGATGGTTTTGCAAGGATGGCTAGTTGTTTATATATTTGACTGATTTGACTGCAGGGCTTTGGAGCTGTGCTCCGCTCCAGCTCAGGCAAAAACCTGCCGCTCCACTGCTCTGGAGCTGCTCCACGCTCCAGCTCTGGGCTCCGCTCCAAAGCCCTGGATTTGAGATTGTACCAGTAATTCTGGCCGTAGGCTTGCCTGTAAACCCCACCATTGGCAAAGTTGTTTGTGTTAACCTGTCTGATTTTCTCCAGGTCTGCTCACTTCAGCACTTTGGCTATTAAACAGAATCCATTGTTGGCCGAAGCCTACTCGAATCTAGGGAATGTGTACAAGGAACGTGGGCAGCTGCAAGAAGCTATTGAGCATTATAGGCACGCGCTACGCCTCAAACCAGATTTCATTGATGGATATATTAATCTGGCTGCTGCACTGGTAGCTGCAGGTGATATGGAAGGGGCAGTACAAGCCTATGTTTCTGCTCTTCAGTACAATCCTGTAAGTAACACTTTGTTCATAGAGCTCTATGCTATACCCCACCATCAAGCACACTGCTGCTTCAGTACAGATAGAGAAGTCTTTGGTTACGTGATGGTTTGAAGAGTTAAGGCTGGTAGTGAAACCCTAACCATAGACTTTAGTGCAGGGGTTCTCAAACTTCATTGCACCAATTACTACATGACCTCAGGCTGGATGGCCAAAGCCCAGGCCCCGCCACCCTGGGCCAAAGTCCTTGGGCTTCAGCCCTGGGTGGTGGGGGTTGGGCGTCAGCTTCAGTCCTGGGCTCCAGCAGGTCTAACGCCAATCTGGCGACCATTTAAAATGGGGTCACGACCCACAGTTTGAGAACCGCTGAAAATGTTCCTAGTGATCAGATTTTTTACAATTAACATTCTTTTTACAATTTTTAAAAGGCATGACATTCTTTGTTTGTGGGAAATTTTTTTTTTTCTGGGAATGTTCTGTGACTGCTTGTTATATACTTAACTGTATAATTGAGTTGTTAGAGGAAATTTCCCAAGCAATGACTCTGAAAAAGATTTGGGAGTTGTGGTGAATAGTCAGCTGAATATGAGCTCCCAGGGCAATGCTGTTGCCACAAGGGTTAATTCAGTTCTTAGCTGCATAAACAGGAGAATCTCGAGTAGGAGTAGAGAGGTTATTTTACTTTTGTAATTGACATTAGTGAGACTGTTGCCAGAATACCTGATTCCGGTATCCAAAATTCAAGGATGTTGATAAATAGAAGAGGGTTCAGAGAAGAGCCGGGAGAATGAATAAAGGATTAGAAAACATGCCTTATAGTGGTAGACTGAGGGAACTCAACCTGTTTAGCTTAACAAAGAGAAGATTAAGGGGTGGCTTGATTAGGGCTTGTGTACACATAAAACGGTGATTTGGCACAGCTGTAGTGCTTTAATGTTCTCCCATCAGCGTCGTTAATCCACTTCCCCAAGAGGTGGTAGCTGTGTCAATGGGAGATGCTCTTCTGCCAACATAGCACTGTCTACTCTGGTGGGTAGGTCACTATAACTACATTGCTTGGGGCATGATTTTTTTTCTACACCCCTGAGGGATGTAGTTATATTGACATAGGTTGGTAGCGTAGACCGAGCCTTAGTCTATAAGTACCTACATGGGGACCTGATACTTGATGATAGGTTCTTCAGTCTAGCAGAAAAAGGTATAACGTGATCCGGTGGCTGGAAGCTGAAGAAATTCAGACTGGGAATAAGGCATACTTTTTTTAATAGCGAGGGTAATTAACCATTGAAACAGTTTACTAAGAATTATGGTAGATTCCCAATTGCTGGCAATCTTTAAATCAAGATTGATGTTCTAAAAGATATGCTAATTTGGGGAAATTCTGTGCCCTGTGTTATACAGTAGGTCAGACTAGATCAGTGGTCCGTTATGGCTTTAGAACCCATGAATGATTTTAGATTTTTCTAATAGGTGATTTGCTGTTGATGCCTTTGACTTACATGGGGAAATTCTATGAGAAGGAAGAGTAGGGAAAAATTGATCTCTGAGAACTAGGGAATGCTGTTCTGTCATTAATGTCTTTTGAAGTTTTTAAATCATATGGCAAAATCTAAACCTGAAAGTTGTTAAATACTAATTAATCCATACTATGGATTAACAAGATGCAAAAAAGATTAATATTAAACATTTCAGTGTTTCCCTTGGATGGGATCATCTGCTTTAGTGACTTTGTCATATACCTAATGCCAAGATGTTAGACTGTTCAGTATCTTTTTAGTCTTCACTAAAGCCTTGCAACCTGACTTGAACCTGACAGAATCAGAATACAGTTTTGGGGTTTGGGTCAAGTCAGAATATAACCTGACCCATTTGGGTCAGATAGGCTCTGTCACCACCTACCCATGCGGTCAGTGTGGCAGTGGCTGCAGGCCCCTCTCCTGCTGGCCACTACAATCTCTCTGTGGAGTATGACTGATGTAGACTTCTCACTCCACATCATGCACAATACAATGAGGCCATGGTAGCCAGAAGGAGCAGGGCATGCAGCAGCTGTCATGTTAACTCCATGGGCAAGGGGGGCTGGAAACCCCCACCAGGCCAAACCACAAGGATGAGGAGGCCATGCTGACACGAGTTCAGGGGGAAGGGTCGTGTTTGGGTCAGTTCTGTAAATGCCTCAGCACACTCAGGTGGGATTTGCATTGGGTTGTGCTTGCTTCAGGTTTATTTCAGGATTTAAAATTAGGCCTGAGCTGACCTCTGGTTGCATTGTGCTCTCCAAATACTTCACACAGCCCTGCTGACTGCAGTGGGACAATTGGCTACTGGATCAGGGTTGTCAGTTTCCCCAGGGAAAAACTAATTTAGCACAGGGCGCTAGTAAATACTGATTTAAACCAGGAATCTGCGAGAAATAATTGTTAGTATCCAGAAGTTCAGCAAGCATAGAACAAATCATTTAAAACTTTAGATACATCCCTTCAGAACTGAGGAGTAGGTTCAGAGTTGGTCTTCTGCTATAGTTTCATGCATGGCCAATAGGAACTGGACTGGTAGTCTGCAACTGTGCATGCTTCTGATTGCTTAATGCTTCAGGCCAACAACTCTGCATTGTCGTTTTCACATAATCAAATGTTTTTGACTTTTGTTTATATAATATTGAAAACTGAAATGGGTCATGACATATATAAATTCCCTGAGAGAGTACTGAAGCAAAATGTATGCAGATATTCTGATCAGTATTATAAATACATATATTAGTATTATACGCACTCAGTTTTACTTTTTGTACATCCGTAAATTAATCCACATATACTGTCTTGTGTAACCACAGTTTAAATATGTAACTAAAACTATGTGTAATCTGATGTACATTAACAAAATTGTTTTTAAAATAGTCCAAGTGTAAGGCATTTTCTAACTGGCTTTTTCCTGGGGTGGTTAAAGACCATGATTTTATTTGATAAAAATAACCTCTGGTAAAAAATTTAGGTTTAGCTTTCCTCAGGAATACTGTACTATTGTTTCCTTGTGTTCTGCTTAATGTAAAACAGGTTTAAAATGTGTATCTTTCTGGGGAGTGGACGCTGGAGGTGCCTTCCTCTCCTGGTCCTCCCATTTGCTGCCAAAATAATATTTCAGTTCTGAGTCCTGGCTCTGGTTACAGTGAAAGTAAGAAAATGATAAAATAGGGACAGCAAAGCAGGGGAAATGGGACAAACTACCAAATGAAGAAAAGTGGAAAAGAAACGCTGCCTTAGAGGCAGGGTTACTTTCTGTCTAGGTACTTAAGGTCCCATCACAATAGAATCTGAACAAAGCACAGATAATTATGAAGGTACGATTAGGGTGATGGGTTTGAGACCTAAGGTAGATTTTTATGATACAGTTCTCCCAAAATTATTTTCACTACTGCTCAAAAGAATTGAGGCCCTCATACAAAAACGAGACCTAAAAACTTATTTTCTTTGTTTGCTGTTGGTGTTTTTCCATTACTGGAATTGGATTAATTGAGTGCTTCTCTTTGTAGGAGTCACCATATTACTGTTTAACAGTTTGATTACGCACGACATCAAAGATTTTAGGTCTAGAGAAGTCATTAGGCCTCATCTACTTGGTTATGAAGGGTCTTGAATGGTACAATAGAAAACAGTGAGCACTAGGGGATTAGAGAAGTCTAAGCAAAGTTCACTTTCATAAGACCTCTTTGAAGAAGTCTCTTCACTCCCAAGTGCAGCTGCTGACAACATGACTTTGATTTTCAGGACTTGTACTGTGTTCGTAGTGACCTGGGGAACCTGCTCAAAGCCCTGGGTCGCTTGGAAGAAGCCAAGGTAGGTGTTCAGTAGAATACATTTAAACATCAATGTTTTGAAAACTTGAACTTTCCACCAAGTCTTCAAATCTGCGTTGATCTGCAAACAATCTGAGAAACTGCTGAAAACTGAAGGCACTGAATTGTCCCAGCGTAGTTGCAGGGCAAGATATGGCACGTCCATGTTAAATGTTGGTTTAAAACAAGAAACGGAACATTACTGAGTCTTTCTGCTGAACTAGACTATCTGATATCATTCTGAAGTCTTGGGCAGGGCCTTCACCATGATCTTATCTGGAAATAAATAACATTCCTTCAAATCTGAGGCTTGCCTGCTGGTGCCAAGCAGAGAGCCTGTGATTTAGCTCGAGATTCCTGTACAATGCAGGTGCTTTTGAAAATGCTGCTCTTCTAAAGTCCTTTGCGGCTTGTAAGTGGAGAAGAACCTTATCCAAATGTTACTCTGTAATATTGGCTTTTAAAGATTTTATTCTTTAACCTTTCCCCTCACCTTTATAGTGGAAGAAAGGCTAATAAACTATCATAGATGCAGTACATCATCCCCTAAACTTGTGCTTCCATGTCTTCCCCCCAAAATAAAGTATCAGAAGGACAAAGCTGGTTTGTTTGGGAAATGAACTGATTGAAAGAAAACTTGCTAAAGTGGAAAGGTGGCTTCTAGCAGTCTGTGTTTCCCAAACTGAGAATTCGAATACCAACATGGGTTTTAAAGCTCTTGACATATTTAAAACTTTGATTTCAAAACAAAATGGTCTTGTTACAAGCCACCTTACGCGTCCGCGCTGCAGGGGTGAGGAGTGTGGAGAAACCAGAGTGACTTTGGACTCCACGTCTGTCACTCCAAGCCCCACGCGCATGCTAACAAGTGGAGTGTATGAACAGTGTAGCTGTCTATTTGGCTGCAGCACCATTTGGGGAGGGATATTGCTTTCAGAACTATCTATTTACAGGGTAGGGGGAGTGCTACTTTAAAGTGCATTGTTCATATTTTTTTCTGACAACTCGGATGCATACTTGTCTAGACCAGCATAATTCACAGTTGGTCAGATCTGAGCTGAACAGATTCTGAAATAGTAGTTCACGAATTATAAATGTCTTTGAGACACTTGGTTCTCAGCCCACCAAGTGGACAGCTAACATGCATTGCACTTCACTGCAGCTTTAGTGTGACTGGTATAGGCCAAGACACTGCGCCTGCCTTAGGTTGCTGACCTCTTTGTTTCAGAGCTCTGGAGACACCTAGTTTGAAAGTTATTCTGTTTTTTTCTGAGAACTCATTGAGCAAGAAAAATATCTTGAGTAAATTGCAATGTATTTCTTTGGTTATCAGTGCATTTGAAAGATCAAGCCAGCAAATTCCTTACAGTTTGAACCAAAACTTAATTTCTTGGTAGACATTTCAGAGCCTTTCTTCCAAAAAAAAAAAAAAAAAAAGTCCCTGCTGTATGCAATAGCCCTGATTAACCCTCTCCCTTCTGCATGACTCCTATGTTACAGATTGTTCTCATTCCCATGTTAGACATATCCAGAGAATTTCAATTGCTTTGTTGAACTTTTACTAATGATCTTGTTTTATTTTCTCTCTTGTTTTTGGTTTTTCACCACTGATATTGTATTTAGAAGGTTTCAGGTGGGTGAAACCTCCTATTCCATGCGTAAGGTGCCTCGCTGAAGGGAGCTCGAGGCCTGGATCTAGGGCAGACACACACCTCCTCCTCCTCTTCCAGCAAGGAACGCACCGAAAAGTCACATGATGAGAAATATGGTAACGGGTTTGTAACTGCCACAGCAAAACCATTTGCCTCCATGCCTGAATCTTCTGTCTTGTGGCTTCAGAAACAGCTTAAAATACTTTATTTACAAGCAAGTAATGTAAGAGAATGTTTTATACTACTAGCCACAATTCTTTCAAAGAAATAAAGTAAAAGTAAATTAAGATATTTAAAAAGAAATAATAATTGGAAATAGTTTATAGTAAAAGCTTCTAACTCTTCTGTTGTTCATTTTTTCCTTTTTTTCTTCTTTGTTTGGATTGCAGCGTTCTGCTCTTCTGATGATGCGCTGTGATCCTGCAGTAGCGCAAAGGCTGCGCAGCGGTAACGCGCATTGCGTGCGAGTAAGCCCTTGTGAACGGTTGACTAGATGATTAATCTCTGATTGGGCGGCTGTCTGAGCTCCATGCCATACCCTTTTAGATAAAATCGGGTCACCGTTCATTTAGTCCAGTTGTCAAATTTAACATGGAAGTTTCTACATGGGTCTGTCTGGTAGATTAATGATTCTGGTTGGCCGTTCACTCTATCTTGGGGCAGTCTACATAGCACAGCAATTTGCAGCGATAGCGTGGCGGCGTGCTGTTAGGATGCGCCAGCGACTTCTTGCGCTTGCATTACAGGGACCTAAACCTTCATGCAATTCTGTTATTTGAGGTTTTGAGGCTGAGATGACTCAGTGAAAATATATTCAAGAGGGAGGAGTTGTTAGTAAAAATAGCAGAATAAAATACAACTTGCATACAACTTCTGACTCAAGGGAAAGGACAGGTAAACCTTCAAAATGTTAATACCACTTTCAGTAGTTTGCTTTTAGATTTTTTTTAAAACATTTTATGTCCACATCTTCAGAGTACTTTTAAAATCATATACATTTTTCCTGACTTAAGGCCTTTGTGTCAAGGGAAACCAGTTGCTTTATGGAGTAAATTCTTGATGACTCCTAGATTTGGCAGACAAGTCAGAACTAGAAATGATTTGGAAGAAAAATCCTCAGTTCTGTACTAACATTGTTAAGTCCTCAGGTGAATTGGTCTCTGAAGGCATATTACCTAAAGATCAGCATAACTGAAAAATGGTGGGCTTGCACTTAGGTTTTGGTTTGCGCTGGCGCAGGATCAGCCAGCTGTTTACAGTGCATTAGTTTTGGCGCAAGCTAGCCTATACTGCAGGATCACTTTTGGCTGGTTAGAGAAGGAATACTGACGATTATTTTTTTTTTCTCATTTTTCTTTTTACAAATATTCCCCTTCCTCTCTATCTTTCTTAACTGTTTCAAGGCCTGTTACTTGAAAGCAATTGAGACTCAACCAAACTTTGCAGTAGCATGGAGTAATCTTGGCTGTGTTTTCAATGCTCAAGGAGAAATTTGGCTTGCCATTCATCACTTCGAAAAGGTAACTGTTTATGCCTGTCATGTTCTTCAGTTAATTCTAGTGAGCAAAGAATTGTGTAGATACAAATAAGCACTTTTTTCTAGCTGGGAGAAGTATTCAGGTCTGCCTATATTCTACCCAATGTGGTATATTGTTAATTATTGGTATAACTTAACGCATGAAATACCTATTCACGTGTAACGCTGCCCAGTTGACACTGGAGTAGTGTTTTAGAATTGCTGTAATAAGGAATTTTCATAGGTATCAAAGGTGGGAAAATTTTGCTCTGACAGAGTATAGGGTAAGTGGCTTTAATAGCCTTTTTCCATCTCTAAGGCCTCTGAGAACTGCTTTATTACAAGCAGTTCTAAAATGTCATCCTGGTGGTATCTGAGCACTCTTAAATAAAGTTGGATAGTACAATTTCCTGTTCAAGTAGTTTTCTTCAGTTTGCTGTTTCCAAGTATTTCCATTGAGCAGCTTAGGAAAATTACTTTAAACAGATGTACTAATTGCATTTTCCCACAATGTTAAATATTGTTCTTCTTCAAGTGATTGCTCCTGTGCATTCCAGTTAGGTGTGCGCGCCGTGCGTGCACGGCTCTCCGGAACATTTTTACCCTAGCAACTCCGGCGGGCCGGCTGGGCGCCCCCTGGAGTGGCGCCGCTATGGCGCCGAATATATACCCCAGCCGGCCCGTCCGCTCCTCAGTTCCTTCTTACCGCCCGTGACGGCCAGTTGGAACAGTGGAGTGCTCTTTCACCTCCATAGCCCTAGCGTTTCTCCATCTCTTCAGTGTATATAGTTAGTTAACTTAGTTTAGTTGTTAGATTAGTTGATTAAGTTTAGTAGTTATAGTATAGTAAGGGAATTAGAGGGGTTAGCCCCTCTTCTTCCACGACCGGTGCAGGCTCATGTCCAAGGCACCGGGGTTCAAGCCCTGCGCGGCTTGCCAGCGGCGCATGCCCATCGGCGACCCACACGACTCCTGCCTGCGCTGCCTCGGGGAATCTCACAGGACAGATAAGTGCCCGATTTGCACTGCGTTTAAGCCGCGCACGAGAAAGGAGCGAGACTCTCGCCTCAAACAGCTCCTCACGGAGTCGGCACTTCAACCTCCCGCTCCGTCCTCGGCGGCACCGAAACCGTCCTCGGCGCGCAGCGCTCCAGCGGCACCAAGCCGTCCCGGTACCGACGCAGCTAAAGAGTCGCAGACAGCACCGAAGTCCCGGCACCATTCCCTCTCCCCACAGAGGAAGCGGAAGACAGCGCACTCGGCTCCTAAGCCTCCAACTTCGGGACAGCTTACCCAGCCATCACCGGCACCTCCGGCACCGGCTGTGGTAGTGCACAAGCCGTGCACGGTTCCGTTGACTTTGGCACCTCAAGAGCCGTCGAGTCCGGTACCTCCCTGCTCCCCGGTGCCGACCGCGGTCGAGCTGCATCTCCCGTCCACGCCTGAGGCATTTGCGACGGCGAGAGAGCTTATTGAGCTCGCAGAGGCACCGAGCCTCCGGCACCGCCGGTGCGGGCTGTTCAGTCGGTGGGCAAGCCAGCAATGATGCAGCCCCCGACAGACGGGATGGACGGCGCTCCAAGTCTCGGACCCGGTCCCGATCCAGGAAACGGTCGCCGTCTCGTCGATCCCGATCCCGGCACCGCTCCCCGTCTCGGTACCGCTCCCCGTCCCGGCACTGGTCGCAGTCCCGGTACCGCTCAGTATCGCGGTACCGGTCGCACTCCCGGCGACGCTCACGGTCCCAGTCACCGGACCGACGGTACCGTCGGAGGTCCGGCTCCCGGTACCGATCTCGACATCGCGACTCCCGAAGCCGCTCTCGTCACAGACGATCGAGGTCGCGCTCAGGCTCCCGGTACCGAAGTGGTCAACGGTCAAGATCTCCATCCTGGCACCGTGACGGCCGGCACCGATCCTCGGCACCGTCCGGGGACAAGCTGCCGCCTCCCACGGCGCACTCCATCCGCGCCTCTGCCCCCGTGGCCTTCGCGTCAGCCATCCGTCGCCTCCCAGGCGGGCAGCGGGACAGATCTCCGGGCTGCCACCCAGAGCCAGGACCTTGGACCTCAGCAGTGGGTTTTTTGGGTCCCCTGGGCCTACCATGAGCCCCAAGGGCTCCCCTTTCCCCAGCGCCCAGCGGGTGCTGAACGCAGGGTGCCAGAGGCCACGGTGAGCAGGCCTCCCCCAACACCACCGGGGGAGACCCTGTCGCCGTCAGGTCCCGCATTGCCTCCGGGACACGATTCAGCTTCCCAAGCCCCGGAGCAACCACCGGCAGAGGTGGTGGTACAGACTCTGTCTTCGTCTTCCTCACCAGATGAGGCGGTGGCGGGTGCTGCTACGGCGGACCCTCCCCTGATTGACTTGCGGGCCCACCAGGACCTTCTTCGCAGGGTGGCGAAAGCTATTGACCTCCCGGTGGCGGAGGTCCCGGAAGACGAAGACCCGGTGACCAACGTCATTGGCGCTGACGCCCCGATGCGGGTGGCCCTCCCGTTTATCAAGACAATACAGAAAAATGCCACTACCATCTGGCAGTCGCCGGCGTCCGTCCCCCCTACTGCAAGGGGCGTTGAACGAAAATACTCGGTCCCCCCCACGGGATACGAGTATCTGTACACCCACCCCGCTCCAGACTCACTCGTCGTGCAGTCTGTTAACGGCCTTGAGAGGCACGGACAGCCAGCCCCGGCGCCAAAGTCGAAGGACGCCAGGCGCATGGACTTGTTGGGCCGGAAGGTGTATTCGGCGGGGGGGTCTCCAGCTGCAAACCAGTTGGCCCTCCTAGCTCGGTACACCTTTGACATTTTTGTGTCCCTCACTAAATTTTCGGAGCTGATCCCGACGGCTTCCCGGCAAGAGTTCTCGGCTCTGGTTGAAGAGGGCAGAAAAGCCTCCCGGTCCTCCATCCAGGCTGCTCTGGATTCGGCGGACTCAAGGGCCAGAACTTTGGCCTCTGGTGTGACTATGCGGTGCATCTCCTGGCTGCAGTCCTCCACCTTGCCGCCGGAAGTGCAGTATACCCTGCAGGATCTGCCATTTGAGACTCACGGCCTGTTCTCGGAGAAAACGGACTCCAGGATACAGACCCTGAAAGACGGTCGTATAGCTATCCGCACTCTGGGTATGCACACACCAGCTACCCAGAGGCGCTCTTTCCGGCAGCAACAACCGTACCGGCCTTTTACCCAGGCCAGGTCAAGGCCCTATAATAGTCGGCGGAACGGTCTAAACCACCCTAGACCTTCCGGCAGCAGGTGCAACCAGGCCCAGGCGTCGTCCAAGGCCCCGCAAGGGCCCAAGCAACAATTTTGATGGGACGCCCGAGGACGGCCCATCAGTCTCTTTCCAGGATCCAACCCCTTTGTTTTGCAACCGCCTTTCCCGCTTCCTCCCGGCGTGGTCCCAAATAACATCGGACAGCTGGGTACTTCGTACTATCCAGTATGGTTACCGCCTTCAGTTTATTTCGCCCCCTCCTTCCCGCCCGCCTTCCCGGTCCCTCTTCAGGGACCCCTCTCACGAGCAATGCCTCTTACAAGAGGTCGAGACGCTGTTGAGTTTGGGTGCCATAGAGGAGGTGCAACAAGACAGGCGGGGCAGGGGATTCTATTCCCGTTATTTCCTCATCCCCAAGGCGAAAGGAGGCCTCAGACCCATACTGGACCTCCGGGAACTCAACAAGTACATGGTCAAGCTCAAATTTCGCATGGTAACCCTGGGGACCATCATTCCCTCCCTGGATCCGGGAGACTGGTTTGCCGCCCTCGATATGAAGGACGCGTACTTCCATATCGCGATCTACCCTCCCCATCGACGCTATCTACGTTTCATGGTCAACAGTGCGCACTACCAGTTTGCGGTACTACCCTTCGGCCTATCCACCGCGCCGAGGGTCTTCACCAAGTGCATGGCGGTAGTTGCTGCAGACCTCCGCCGTCGTCAAGTTCACGTCTACCCTTATCTCGACGACTGGCTGGTTCGCGGGCCATCCCAACAATTGGTAACAGACCAAATTTCCGAGATACTATCCCTGTTTCGGGTACTGGGCCTTCTCGTCAATGCCGAGAAGTCCTCACTGATTCCATCGCAGAGAGTGGAATTTATCGGAGCGGTCCTCGACTCCACGGTGGCCAGGGCCTGCCTCCCTCGAATTCGGCATCAGACAATGGCCTCCATTATTTGAGACCTGCACGCTTTTCCCACTATGACAGTTCGGTCCTGCCTACGCCTCCTGGGCCACATGGCATCGTGCACGTTTGTCACCACCTACGCGAGGCTGCGCCTTCGCCCATTTCAATCCTGGCTGGCGTCGGTATACCGCCCGCACCGCGACTCCATAGACAGGGTAGTCACGGTTACGAAGCCTACCCTTGCTTCGCTCAGCTGGTGGCTGGACCCAGAGGTCGTGTGTGCAGGAGTCCCGTTCCGCCCTCCTCGTCTGTCCGTGACACTGACAATGGATGCCTCGGCGCTGGGATGGGGGGCTCACCTGGGTGACCTTCACACCCAGGGCCTCTGGTCGCCCCAGGAGCTCTCCCTCCACATCAACGTCCGGGAGCTGCGGGCAATTCGCTTGGTGTGCCACGCCTTCCACGCCCGTCTGCAAGGCCAATGCGTAGCGGTGTTCACGGACAACACGACGGCGATGTTCTATGTGAACAAGCAGGGCGGAGCTCTGCAAGGAGGCGATGCTCCTGTGGGACTTCTGCGTGACCCACTCAATTCACCTGGAAGCGTTCTTTCTTCCGGGAGTGCAGAACACGTTGGCCGACCATCTCAGCAGGTCGTTCCTCTCCCACGAGTGGTCCCTCCGTCCGGATGTCGTGCACACAATCTTCCGGAGGTGGGGGTTTCCCCGGATAGACCTATTCGCCTCCAAGGAGAACAGGAAGTGCCACCTGTTTTGCTCGTACCAGGGTCGCTCGCCAGGCTCCCTGTCGGATGCATTCCTGTACTCCTGGACGGATCACCTCCTCTACGCCTTCCCTCCATTCCCGCTCATGCACCGAGTGCTACTAAAGCTTCGGAGGGACAGAGCCCACGTCATACTCGTAGCTCCGGCCTGGCCGAGGCAGCACTGGTACGCCCTGCTGCTCGAGCTCTCTGTTCGGGATCCCATCCCCCTTCCGTTATGGCCGGACCTCATCACTCAGGACTTCGGCAGACTCCGCCATCCGAACCTGCAGGCCCTCCATCTTACAGCTTGGTACCTGCGTGGTTGACCCACGCAGAGAGGGACTGTTCGGCGGCAGTACAACAAGTCCTGCTAGAGAGCAGAAAGCCTTCCACTCGCTCCACCTACCTTGCGAAATGGAAGCGATTTGCGCTCTGGTGTGATCAACAAGGCCTTAATCCCTTCGTAGTCCCTGTCCCTACCATCCTGGACTACCTCTGGTACCTTAAGGAGCAAGGTCTTGCGGTCTCCTCCTTGAAGGTGCACCTGGCAGCCGTGTCTGCCTTTCGTCCATCTATGGGAGGGAGGTCCATCTTCTCCAACCCGATGGTTTCCCGCTTCCTTAAAGGCCTGGACCGGTTGTACCCGCCAATACGACGTCCTATCCCGGCCTGGGATTTGAACCTGGTTCTGGCCAGGCTTATGGGACCGCCCTTTGAGCCTCTGGCCACGTGCTCTCTGCTCTACCTCTCCTGGAAGACAGCCTTCCTCGTCGCAATTACATCAGGAAGACGAGTCTCTGAGCTCCGTGCTCTAACGGTTGGTCCACCATACACCGTCTTCCACGCAGACAAGGTGCAGCTCCGACCACACCCGGCCTTCCTCCCTAAGCTAGTGTCAGCCTTTCACCTTAATCAGGAGATCTTCCTCCCGGTCTTCTTCCCGAAGCCGCACGCCTCACCTCGGGAGCAACAGCTGCACACCCTGGACGTCCGCAGGGCCCTTGCCTTTTACATTGAGCGGACGAAACCCTTCCGGCGCTCGACCCAGCTGTTTGTAGCAGTCGCCGACCGCATGAAGGGCGAGCAGGTCTCCTCCCAGCGGATTTCCTCCTGGGTAACGGCATGTATTCGGACATGCTATGAGCTTGCTCGCGTGCCACCATGCCGCCTCACTGCTCACTCGACGAGAGTGCACGCCTCGTCAGCCGCCTTCCTGGCCCATGTCCCCATCCAGGACATCTGTAGCGCGGCCACCTGGTCTTCTGTCCACACCTTCGCCTCCCACTACGCGTTGGTGCAGCAATCCCGGGACGATGCAGCCTTCGGCTCAGCAGTCTTACACTCTGCCACGTTTCACTCCGACCCCACCGCCTAGGTAAGGCTTGGGAATCGCCTAACTGGAATGCATAGGAGCAATCACTCGAAGAAGAAAAGACGGTTACTCACTGTAGTAACTGTTGTTCTTCGAGATGTGTTGCTCCTATCCATTCCAGACCCGCCCTCCTTCCCCACTGTCGGAGTAGCCGGCAAGAAGGAACTGAGGAGCGGACGGGCCGGCTGGAATGGATAGGAGCAACACATCTCGAAGAACAACTACGGTGAGTAACCATCTTTTTCCTGTCCGTGTTTCTACCTCTAGATTCTTTTGTGTGTGTGTATAGTGTGTGCAACACCTCCCAGTTAACGTCATCTGATAATGTGCTGTTTCTCTTCAGATTCCTTAATGGTCTAAATCCAATCCTATTTTATCCTACATGAAAAATTTTTTTGGCCTCTGTGACATAAATCAAGAATCACAAACAGCAATTATGATCATTCAGCTATTTTTAGTCAATGTGGTAGTTTTCATATGAGTGACCTTTAAGTGTTTAGTCTATCAAATGCTTATCTAAAATCTAATCATCTGCATTCTTTATTTTGTATCTTCTGTAACTTATTAGCATACTTTCAGTTCCTAGTAACATAATGTACCGGATACGAAGTTGCTAGAATAGCCTTCCTAAGACCAATACAATATTTGCTCTTTTTTACTCTGGTACCGACTCTGTCTCTATAGCATCTAAAAAAATTGTAGTTGGCTTAGTATTTTGCCACAGGTGAGGGATATGGATTGCATTTCTTAACCCTGTAAGTACAGGAGGGTTGTTTCTTAAAACAGGTAGAGAAATCATAGAATTGCATTAGTGGCGGTAAAGTAGAGTAAACCCAACTTCAAACAAATCTTTAGGGCACAACTGTGGGGTTGAGGAAAACAATTCCTTATAGAAAGGGATTCACACCAAAATGTGTATGAGTGATTCACCCAAACTTGTTTCTAGGATTTCCATTAAATCTCACTGGTTGTAAATCCATAAACACTGTTGTCTGTTGCTCCCGCGTGCAGAATAGCTGTGCTTCAGCATCACTGTGATGAAGTGACCCCATGCAATCTTGCAGATATCAAGAATACTACATGATGAAAGATGTTAGTTTATTTTATAAGATAAAACAACCACAATTGGCATCTGTTGGAATCCATTTTGACAGGCAAGGGATTGTATGAACATGGAGACAATTAGGTCGAGGTTGATACAGGAGTGGGTGGGTGAGTTTCTATGGCTTGCGTTGTGCAGGAGTTCAGACTAGACAATCATAATGGTCCCTTCTGACCTTAAAGTCTATAATTCTATATGTTGGTAGGCCAGTTTAGGGAAGCTCGTAGTGTTGTGTGTTCTGTGGATAAAAATAGGACTTCAGTCCTCACTGTTGTCAATCCAGTATCTTTCACAATGCTAAATTCACTTCAGAAAGCAAGCAGAAATATGTTGTGTATATTAGCGTTTTATGCTTACCTTTAATCTTCCTTACTAATTAGTTTGTTTATAGAATCCTTTAAATAACTGTTTACAAATTGGGTTATATCCATTAAATAAATATTAACTTTGGGTTTCTTAGGGTACTGTTTAAGGTATGTGGTGGTAATCAAAGCTTGTAACTTACCTTATTTTAATATATTCAGGCTGTGACACTTGACCCAAACTTCTTGGATGCTTACATCAATCTGGGGAATGTTCTGAAGGAGGCAAGGATATTTGACAGGTAAGCATATAATATCCCTTCAGCAGCCAATCAGATGCTTAACCAAACATGGATTTCTAATTTAGAAAGCTTTTCTTTCTTCAAGCATTGCCTGTAAAGACTGCAATTCAAGGAGAAACATGCTCTTAATATGCAAGCTTGGAGCTTCCTGGAGAGCAGAAATTTTGCCTTGTCGGTCACTACCCCGTCGGTATCCCTCTTGTGAGATCTTAGGCTTTCACCTCATTGAGACTTTTCTGCTCCATTGTAGATGACTTGAGTTCATAGAATCATAGATGTGTAGGGCTGGAAGGGACCTCAAGAGGTCATAAAGTCCAGGCCCTTGTGCTGAGGCAGAACCAAGTAAATCTAGAGTCTAGACCAATGGTTCCCAAACTGGGGTTCGTGAAATGCTACAGGGGTTCTCGGGGAAAATTTCCCTAATGGCAGACAGAGCTGTCCCTAGGGACCCTGGGCAGCATGGGGCCAGCAGCCCGGAGCCGCTGGACTTCCAGGAGCTAAGCATATCTATTACACTGGAGTGATTTAAAATCATGACTCCTTATAAGAAATGGAAAGGGAGGTGGATATATTTTGCTGTTTTTAAAATTAAATAGCTAGTGTTATTTTTAAAATTATGAAGAACAAGTTTAAGCTTTGTTGTAATGTGTGTTGTTTGCCTGGACTGCTCAAGACCTGAATGCTTGTGTAGGAGGAACTCTTTGAGTTGGCTTCTTAAATACCTTCATGCTCTTTCACATCTGATACTCCTTGATGAAACATAGGAGCCTTGTCTTATAACAAGCTTATTCAAGCTATGAAAGTGAGACCTTGGAAGAAGATTGACATTTTCATAATGTAATAAATACTGTAATGATGCACACTATTTATTATTATTAAATAAGCATATCATAAAAACAAATTTTGTATTTCCAAGATCACTGCTTTTATCATTTATATTCAGGTAAAGGAGAAAATCCCTGGAAATATTAATTTTTAGGAGGGGGTTCGTGAGACTTGACATTTGAGTGAAAGGGGTTCACAGGTTGTTAAAGTTTGGGAACCACTGGTCTAGACCATCCCTGACAGGTGTTTGTCCAATCTTCAGTGATGGGTATTCCACAGCCTCCCTTGGAAGCCTGTTCGAGAACTTAACTTACCCGTATGGTTAAACTTTTTCCTAATATCCAACCTAAATCTCCCTTGCTGAAAATTATGCCCTTTACTATTTGTCCTGCCTTCAGTAGATATGGAGAAACAACCATTGTCCTCTTTCTAACAATGCTTAACATTATCAAGTCCCCACTCAGTCTCCTTTTCTCGAAACTAAGCATGCCCAAATTTTACTTCAGCCTTTCCTCATAGTCATAGGTCATGTTTTCTAAACTTTATCACTTCCTGTTGCTCTCTTATGAACTCTCCGTTTTGTCCACATCGTTCCTAAAGTGTGGTGGCCAGAATTGTCCCACTACTCCAGCTGAGGCCTCACCAGTGCCGAATAGGATGGGAGAGTTACCTCCTGTGTCTTATATACAATAGTCTTGTTAATATGCCCCTGAATATTAGCCTTTTTCATAACTGCATCACATGGTAGACTCATTCAGTTTCTAATGCACTATAATTCCCAGATTCTTTTCAGTGCTACTGCCACCTAGCTAGTTATTCTTCACTTTGTAATTGTGCATTTGTTTTCCTTGCTAAGGGTAGTCCTTTGCACCTCACTGAATTTCCCCTTATTGATTTCAGACAAGTTCTCTAATTTGTCAGTTGGTTTGAATCTAATCCTGCCCTCCAAAGTGCTTGCAACCCCTTCAAACTTGGTGTCATCTGCACATTTTATAAGCATACTCTCCACTTCTTAACCAAGTAATTAATGAAAAATATTGAGTAAGATAGGACTGACCCCTACAGAACCCCACTATATACACCATCCTAGTTTGACAGCGAGCCACTGATGATTACTCTTTTAGCCTTTCAACCAGTTGTGAACCCACCTTATAGTAACTTCATCTAGACCATATTTCCCTAGTTTGCTTATGAAACTGTCAAGTGGAACTGTGTCAAAAGCCTTTATGGAAATCAAGGTATATCATGTCTACTCCGTTTTCTTTATCCTCCAGGCCACTAACCCTGTCAAAGAAGGAAATTCAGTTGGTTTGGCATGATGCATTCTTGATGAACCCATGCTGTCGATTCCTTGTAACCCTATTATCCTCTAGATCAGGGGTCGGCAACCTGCGGCATGCGTGCCAAAGACGGCACTCGAACCGATTTTTAATGGCACGCTGCTGCCTGCCAGGGTCCCGGCCCCACTCAGCCCCTCCGCCCACCGTTCTCTCCTGTCGGGGCAGGAGGCAGAAGCTTGGTCCTTCCAGCAGCCAAGCTCCCCCAGTGTGCTGCTTTCCTGCCCCCCCCCCTCTCCTTTTCTGCACCGATCAGCTGATTGCCCGGGGGGGGGGGGGAAAGTGACAGGGCCCTGGGGAAAGGGGTGGAATCAGGCATATCCCCTCCAGTCCCCTGCTGTGAGCTGCTCATGGCAGGGTGCTGGGAGCACCCCCACGAGCTGAGCACCCCAGCCCTCTGCCCTGATCCCTGAACTCCACACACACACCCCCAGCCCTGACTTCTGCACCCCCACATAGTCAGCCATCCCACACCCTGACTCCTGCACCGCCTCACACACCTCCAGCCCCCATTCTGATTCCTGCATCTCCTCACACGTACCCAGCCCCCCCCCCACTCCATGCCCTGACTCTTGCACCCCCCCACATCCCCACCCTGAGCACCAAACGGGAGCTCCTACACCTCCCACCTGCACCCCTGGTCTGGGGTCCCAGCTGCCGGCCCTGCTCAGCCCGCTGCCGAACTAGGTGAACGGAACCCCAGGCTGGCAGTGGGCTGAGTGGGCCAGCAGCGTAAGATCAGCATTTTAATTTAATTTTGAATTTAAGCTTCTTAAACATTTTGAAAACCTTGTTTATTTACATACAACAATAGTTTAGTTATATAATATAGACTTAGAGAGACCTTCTAAAAAATGTTAAAATGTATTACCGGCATGCGAAACCTGAAGTTAAAGTGAATAAGTGAAGACTCGGCATACCACTTCTGAAAGGTTGCTGACACCTGTTCTAGATGGTTACAAATTGATTGATTGTTTAATAACTGGTTCCAGTACCTTACTGAGTATCAAAGTTAGCTTAACTGACCTATAATTCCCCGGGTCCTCTTTGTGTGCCTTTTTAAAGATAGGTACTGGTTTACCCATCTCCAGTCCTCTGGGACCTCATCTGTTCTCCATGAGTTCTCAAAGATAATTGCTGTTAGTTCTGAGGCTGCTTCAGCTAGCTCCTTAAGTACTCTAGGATGAATTTCCTCAGGCACTACTGATTTGTGTTTAACTTATCTAAATATTCTTTAACCTGTTCTTTCCCTATTTTGGCTTGCATTCCTTCCCGCTTGTTAATATTGTGTTAAGTATCTGGTCACCATTTCATTTTTTAGTGAAGACTGAAGCAAAATAGGCATTAAATACCTCAGCCGTCTTTATAACAGGGAAGGAGAGCTAATAACGGATGTTAAGTAGAGGGCTTACAGTTTCCCTTTGTCTCTCTTAATCAGAATATATTTAAATTGCCTTTAATTTTTATTGCCTTTTGTCCCTTGTTAGGTATAACTCATTTTGTGCCGTAGCCTTTCTGGTTTTGTCCTTTCATGCTTGTGCTATTCTTTTGTATGCCTTAGCAGTTTTGTCCATGTTCCCAGTTTTTGTAGGATTCCTTTTTGATTTTGGGGTAATTAAAGTGCTCCTGATGGAGCCATATTCACCTCTTACTGTTCTTCCTATTTTTCCTTTTCATCAGGATAGCTTTCTGTTGTGCCTTTCATACTATCTCCTTGAGCAACTGCCAGCTCTCATGAATGTCCTTATCCCTTAGACTTTCTTCCCACAGGACCTTACCTACCAATTCTGAGTTTATTAGTCTACCTTTTTGATATTTGTTGACCTTATTTTGCTGCTCTCTCCTTCCTTTCCTTAGAATTGTGAAATTATCATTTCATGATCACTTTTACCCAAATTGCCTTCCACCTTCAGATTCACTCCCAGTTCCTCTCTGTTCATCAGAAGCAAGTCTGAATGGCTGAGGCAAAGTCCGTTGGCTTGATCTGTGTGCAGTGGCACCATGTTTGGTAAATGAACACTTTCTCAATCAGAACATACAACCCTAATCATTGAATTTAGTCTTGAGCTGGGCCTTTTACTGGACATGTGGACTCTGAGAGAGTCTGTGGCATTGAAGTTAATTCAGTTTCATCCAGGCACTGCTGTAGTGAATTACTCAGCATACTCTCTTGCTGTGTACCAGTGGGAGTTTCAGTACCAACAAGTGTTAGAGCATGTTCCACAGTATCTAACACAGCCATGTCATGTTTCAGAAATGTCGCCATTGTGGAGATATTCAGGTCTGCTACCTGCAATCCATCCATATTTCCGTGCAGCATTACTCTGAATTTAGCCTTGATGAAGTTCTCAGTTTGGGACAGCAGACTTTCTTCGCTGTTTAAAAAATAAAAAATCCTCAGACTCCATGGCAACTGTTTTGCCATGTTTAAAGAATAGTTAATTAGCATAGCAAATGTTTCTTCAAGGTTGCCCCCAGGAATCTGTTCTCTGCCCTCCTCCTTACAGTACGTTTGTATTACACTGAAAGACCTGACTGGTGAAGGAGTGGTTTCTGCTCCTTATCCTCAGATTGGATGCATGAACATGTAAGCAGGGTACAAATGCTTTCTGGAAACTTCCAAGTTCAGTTGCTGAGGATAAACATTTTTCCTAGAGTATGGATCCATAGACATGGTCATCTTGAAGAGTCGGAGTTAAAATGGTAGATAACCTTTGAGGACACACATTATTAGGTTAATCAAGACCAGAGAAGACCAAGCAATCTAATGTAGCTTAATGAATGGGCAAGATGATAGCAGATTAAATTCACTGACAGTGAATTTCAATGCTATTTAGGAGGGATAATTTGAGCTATTCATATTCAGGCCTTATTGGTCTTTAAATTATATGTAAAAACTTGAAAAAATAACTTGGTGATCTTTGGATACTCAATGTGCAGTGGTTATCAAAAAAAGAAAATGGTGTTAGGATAATTATGAAGATGCGTTGTAGAGTTCCAATGTATTGCCTCTGGAATACTGTGTTCTGTTCTGGACACCCTATTTCAGAAATGGTGTGATTAAAAATTAGAGGCGGGGCGTAGAAGCTGGAGATAAATGATTAAAAGGCGTAGAGAAACTTCTGAGTGAAGACTGAAAAGATTGGGACTGCGTAGATATAAGAGGAGATGTGAATTCAATAAAATCGTGCCAGCAGACTTAAAACCGATTAAAGGAAATACTGTTATGTGCAAATACACAGTTATTCACTGCCACAGGATACTGTTGAAGCCAAGAGTGTAGAATTTTAAATCGTTTCAAAACTGATGTGGCTAATGAGACCATCCTGAGTTACAAAAGTTAGGACTTAAAACTCTTGGTGTTTTTTTTAAAAAACAGATATAAACCATTGTGTTTCAAGGCATAAGGCATGGAGGCTAGGAAGAAACTTTCTGTGAGGACTGTTTATTCCATAACTGCTACTGCAGGGTTTCTTGTAACTTTCTCTGAAGAATCCAGTACAGACCTCTGTCTCATAGAATACTGGACAAGACAGACAGCTGGTCCCCACTTGTTTTAATTTCAAAGTGATGAGACAGATGTGAGTTGATGCTTTATGCAGAACGTTTTTGGTCTTTCTTGAATTTGCCCTTTCTGTGCTTAGGACTTGGGAAACCTGGGTTCAGTTCTCTCCTTTACTCAGACACTCCCCGTGTGACCTGGGAAACCCACCGTGCCTCAATTTCCTATTTGCACTACCCTACCTCACAGAGGGTGTTGGGAGGATAAATACATTAAAGATTGTGATGCTGTCATACTAGTGTGGTGCGGGGGCCATGAGTACCATAGATAGTTATTTGTTCATTGGAACCAGAGTTGTTTCTTTCTGAAAGCCTGAACTAAGAATTTGCAAATTGACGATTATTGGGAAGGTGGTTCCTGGATTATGGTGGTGACTTTAGGATGGCTCAGTCTTCCAATTCTAACTACACAGGTTGAAATTTGTGAGCTGTAAGATCAGGGAAGAGCACATACAATGATAGCTTTGTTGTTACGTATGATTGCCATGTCAAAACAAAAAAAAAATTGGCCCGTCTAGTTCAACAATGCCTGTACTTGATGCTTGGCCAGCCGCTTATAAAATATTTCCACTTTCCGATCACTTTGGATTTAGGAGGAAGAGAGTTCCTTAATCCTGTATAGCTATCAGCTTTTTCTCTTTCATTTTTCAGCCTTCTTCATCTTTAATTCCTTTTTTTCCCCTTCCTTCTGGTTTATGGGAAAGAATGAATAGTCCATTTTATTTGATATGCTTTTTATATCCGCTTAATTCCAGACCTTCAAATCCTTCATGCTACTGCTCTTCTCTACACACTCTTCCACTTCTGAGATAGGACAACTAAAATGGAGCACTATATTCAGCTGAGAACCTTTTATCTATTTTATTTTCTCTAGCGTATGTATTACAGTATTTTTGACTGCTGCAACACATTGCATGGATGTGTTCATTGGCCTGGCCAAAATCTCATTTTAGTTTTGTGAGATCATTGTTAATCTGAACCCATGAATCTCAAATTTTAGTCCATAATTTTTTTCTAGGAAAAGAGCCAGGTTGTGCTGTTTTAGTGCTGTGTACCATACTGTGTCTGAATTCGTAAATAAGGTTATAATTTGTATTGACTGACTTGCAGCTTTTGAATTTCATAGATGGCCTGAAAGGCACATTATGTTCTATTCTGGCCACCTGCACAATGCAGATCCTAGAATTTGACCCAGTAATTCCTATATCTAGCTCCATAATGTGTGGTTAAACTAGAACATGTTTTAGAAAGATATCTGATTTGTTGATTACCTTTTGGTGATCTGTTCCACTGTGTAAATGCATTATTAAATTAATGTATTTTCTAGGAATCAAGATTCTTAGCCACGTGAGATTTTTATTTATATAGAAGCACAGGTGTGCATGATCTTCAGACAAGTAAAGGTAGATTCTTAATACATGTTTACAATCTAAATTACACATAACTGAGCAAGGAATGACACATGGGTTGGGGATGAGGAGGCAGAATAATGGAAAGATGAGCTACAATAATAAGATTGAATGCTTTGCCATAATTTAACACTTTGTTGTGTTAAATTGATATATTTTGACAAAATAAATTTGGTGTAAAAGTCAGTAGCATTTTTAAAGCAAGATCTCTTGTTCCTCATAGCTTCTAAAGTAAGAGTAATCACAAGCAAAAAACACTTTATTTCATCCCACTTGGGGATTATTCACGTACAATGTAGATAAATGTAAGATAAAGCAAATAATGCAAAGGGGCTCTATTGGAAACAGACTGTAAAGTTGGCTGATGAGATGGCCTGAGCTTGGCTACATCATCTCAAAAATATGCTGATGTAGCGTTGTTCCGAAAGTAAAACAGACCCCTTAGGAGGACTGGTGTGCAAAAGAGAAGACACTCTTGGATCAGGGTACCTGTTAAGGCAAGAAATGTATTATGCTAAATGTGGTAAAAGCTGCATGCTGTAGACTAATCACAAGGTCTCTGTCCTGAAAAGTATAGTCTAATTTTAACTTGACCTATTTAACAAAGGGGAAGGTAACAAAATAGTAGGGACTGGGGGGTGTATGAGAACCAGAAGAATACAAGGTTATTTACGGCAAGAGCATTATGGAAAAATAATCAATGTGTGGATCTTCAGTATAAATGACTCTCCTTGGTTTTATGGAAAAAGGGGGCTTGAGGAGGGAAGGCATTCCATGTGTAGAAGGGCAGCATCTTAGACCACTTCTAGAAGCTACTTAGTTTGTCCTCTCAACACCTTATTCCTTTCTTTTCACACTAGCTCTGTAGAGCTGTTTAGTTGGCCACAGAAATCTTGTTTCAGGAATTAAACATCTCTGTATGTATGACTTTCTTTCTTTTAGATATTACATTCACAACTGATTTTTCTTAATGTAGTAGAAATATATGTAAAGTTATTTTTGTCTTTAAAAGTGACTTGTGATGGTTGGGAAGGGGGAATTGATCCTTTTTTAGTTTGATACGCAAAGGAGACCTGTGAGGGGAGTTTGTTTTTTGTATGTCTACCTCAGAAATATTGGGGATTTCAAGTCCTTTTTGTTGGGGGTTGGAGATGCGTATGAATTTGTTGATGTCTGCAATGTGGATTAGAAGCTCTCTTGGCTCTTAACTGATGGGAGCACAGTGTGTTATTCTCCCAAGTCTGTTAATTAAATAGATGTCACAAAAAAGCAAGCAAAGCTTTTTAAACAGTCTGAATAAATCACTTGTCTCCTCAGATGGGTTTCACTTTTAATTTCTGTAATGTCATAATCTTTTTTCTCCAGTTGTCCTTACTCTTACAGAGTAGACAAGATGTTTCATGCCTTGACCTCAAAGCAGCAAAAGGCACAAACCCTATTTTCTCTTCTGTGTAGGTTACCTGTATGACCAAGTTAAATGTAAAAATAACTTTCTGCTGTCATCTTACATAGGCCATGTGAACTCTAACCACACATCTCTCATTACAGAGCTGTAGCAGCCTACTTACGAGCCTTGAGTCTGAGTCCTAATCATGCAGTTGTGCATGGCAACCTGGCCTGTGTGTATTATGAGCAAGGACTGATAGATCTGGCAATAGACACCTACAGACGTGCTATTGAGCTACAGCCACACTTCCCTGATGCCTATTGTAATCTGGCCAATGCTCTAAAGGAGAAAGGCAGTGTAAGGAGCATTTCTGTTTTCTTGCAGTCTGCTATATTTGAAAGGTTCAGCTGATATTTATTTCAATGCCTTGAATGATAATGAACTTTAATGTGGGATGTTGCCTTTAGTATTTGATTTGCTTGTCAACTTGTAGGAGAAATAATAGGAGAAAAAAATGCTCCATCTCAAAGCTTTTAAAGGTAGACATATTTGCTCCTGAAGGAATTATGCACCAAAAAATTAAAAATTATGCACACATTCTAAAATTCTGCAAATGTTTTATCAATAAATAAATGTGGCTCCAGCATGGTAGTTGAGAGCACCAGTCACTGGCTGCTTTGAGGTGGGAGATCTGGTACAGGGACTCAGCAGTGAGGCTGTACCCAACCCGGACACAGTGCAAGAGCTGGGCCTGCCCATCTGCGCCAGGTGCACTTGGTGTGGGTGGGCAGGCTCAGCCCAGCAGAATCAAAGTGTGGAGGGACTTATTGTGGGGGGGATCCAGGTGTGAGATGAGTGGTTCCTGTATGGGGCAGTCTGGGTGTGGGTGGCTCAGTGGGAGATCTGGATGCACGGGGTCATTAGGGAGTTCTGGGTGCAGGGGTAATGGGACTGCAGGGGATCCAGGTGAAGATGGTTGGGGCTCAGGAGCAGGGGGGTCTGGGGAGCTTAGGGAGGTCCAGGTGCAACTGGTTGGGGTTCAGTCGAGTAGGGGGGTCTGTGTGGGGAACTCATCTGAGGGGTCCAGGTATAGCGGGGTAGGGCTTGTCAGGGTGAGGGTTCGATGGGCCTGCTTAACGGGGGAGCCCCAGCTGCTGCTGAGGGGACGCTGCATGCTGGGCTCCCGCTTCCCCCCCCGCAGTTCTCCTATCCCCTCCCCTCACTCCCACATTACTCTCCCCCCGCCCTATGCCAACCCCCCCATTCCTTCCCCACTGCCTCTTTCCCCATTCCACCCACCCCCCTCGCCCTACCGTTGGCACTCATGGTTACACCAAAAACAGGAAGGGTTTCCCAGCACACAGAAAGGGAGCACAACTGGCACTGGGACCAGAGAGGCGGCATTCAGCTGCAGTCATTGGAGCCAAGATGCAGCCGCCTTCAGCTGGGCAGCTCTGCACTTGCAGAAAGGGTGGGTGGATGGGTAGTGGCACGTAACCCCGTGTGCCCCCCATGCCTCATCTCTGTTTGTGGGGGCATTCCCCCCCCAAAAATTGCACCCATGGTCGTTTTCTGCAGGAAAGCACAGTAATTCTTGGGGGGAGTTCTGCAGGCATGCAGTCCCAAAGAATCCCCCCAAGAGTAACATATTGTAGTGGTGACCTTCTCATTGATACATTTCTGTGGCAACATTACTTACACAAGCAAGAGAACTGCTGTTTATTTTAAGTACTGCTTGAACACAATTCCTTTTGTTTCTAAGGTTGCTGAAGCAGAAGAATGTTACAATACAGCTCTTCGTCTGTGTCCCACACATGCAGACTCACTTAATAACCTGGCAAACATCAAGCGAGAACAGGGAAACATTGAGGAGGCTGTTCGCCTATACAGGAAAGCTCTCGAGGTACATTTGGATATAAGGAGGAGGGTAGGATGTGGACAAAAAAGCTGGGAACATATGAGGGGTGGATTGTACTTGATAAAGAAGTAGATAGAGGCGGTGGTACTTCTGTTTAAGATTTGATTAATTTGCCAAGGAGAATAACAATGGACAACTATCAGAGGGGTAGCCGTGTTAGTCTGTATCCACAAAAACAACAAGGAGTCCTGTGGCACCTTAAAGAGTAACAGATTTATTTGGGCATAAACTTTCATGGGTTAACCCACTTCTAACTCTTCTGCAATGTGATGCCCTTGGAAGATCTGAGGGGCAAAATAACTCTCCTTTGTTTCCTGTAGGTGTTCCCAGAGTTTGCTGCTGCCCATTCAAATTTAGCAAGTGTTCTGCAGCAGCAAGGAAAGCTGCAGGAAGCTCTGATGCATTACAAAGAGGCAATTAGGTAAGAATTTTGCTTTTTAAAATTCTCAAAGACTGGTGACAGGAATTCTGCAGTCGTCTAGAAAATGGCTTACAACTGTTATGCAAACCAATAATTGAATAGCAGTCTGGATGGGCATTCTTATTGGACAGACAACTTGTACTGTGGATAATGTATGGTGTGTTTTTTAATTTTAGAATCAGCCCCACATTTGCAGATGCTTATTCCAATATGGGGAATACTTTAAAGGAGATGCAGGATGTTCAGGGAGCTTTACAATGTTACACCCGTGCCATCCAGATAAACCCTGCATTTGCTGATGCCCACAGTAACTTGGCCTCTATTCACAAGGTACAGCCATGTTCATAGCTTTTTTTATTTTATAACACGGTGATGCATTTGGCAAACTCATTCCTGAATCTGCTTGTGCTTGCTGATTTAGTCTCTGCTTTTGCAGGATTCAGGGAACATACCAGAAGCCATTGCTTCTTATCGCACTGCTCTGAAACTGAAACCTGATTTCCCAGATGCTTATTGCAACTTAGCCCACTGCTTGCAGGTGAGGAGAGAGGGCTGTGACTGTAATTCTATTGGAGATTACTCTAATGTAAATATCTAGGACTAACCACATATTAAGGATCCAGTGTATATATTTTAAAAGGAGCAGAAATAAGTCTTAGTCAAATTCGAAAATAAGACTATGGAGCCATTTTCTCTTACAGAACAGTGCTTGAGTCATAGGTGATTTGAAATACAAATGAGCTGTAATGGTTATTAAAATACTTTTCAAGTACCTTTTTTATCTCTTGGAATGGAGGAAATGTTAATCACAGTCCCATGTAAACAGAACTTCTCAAAGCTCTGACCGGGGTTTAAAGTTGTTTAAAGTATTCTAACTAGCCTTTTAATTTTTCATAAGAGTGGCCATGCTGGGTCAGACCAGTAGTCCATCTAGCCTAATATCCTGGCTTCTGACAGTGGCCAGTGCCAGATGCTTCAGAGGGAATGAACAGTACATGGGCAATTATCATGTGATCCATCCACTGTCATACAGTCCCAGCATCTGGCAGTCAGAGGCTTAGGGACATACAGAGCGATGGGATTGCATCCCTGACCATCTTGGCTAATAGCCATTGATGGAACTCTTCTCCATGAATTTAGATAATTCTTTTTTTGAACCCATTGTAGTTTTGGCCTTTACAACATCCCCTGGCAAAAAGTTCCACAAGTTGACTGCATTGTGTGAAGTACTTCCTTTTGTTTGTTTTAAACCTGCTGCCTATTAATTTCATTGGTGACCCCTGGTTCTTTTGTTTGTTCTTTTAGATTGTCTGTGACTGGACGGATTATGATGAAAGAATGAAAAAGCTGGTCAGCATTGTAGCTGATCAACTGGAGAAGAATAGACTGCCTTCTGTCCATCCTCATCACAGCATGCTGTACCCCCTTTCTCACAGCTTTAGGAAGGCTATTGCTGAGAGACATGGAAATCTGTGTTTGGATAAGGTAGGAACTTTGAAGACTTTTTCATGTACTTGGTTATACCTGAGGAAAAACAGATTGTGCATGGGTCAATTATATTGAGGTACGTAATGCCAATTTTAAAATAGTGGTTCTCAGGCTTCAGATTTACCACCTTGTTGAGATTGATGGGTCTCTTTGCTTCCTGATTTTGTGCAGTTTGGTATTCTCTGGTATTGGGAAGAGGTCAGTCAGATTTAACAGCCATCAACGACTGCCAAAACCTCTTACTCTGGCAATTCCTCCCTCCTGCCCCCAGTCTGACAAAGTTCTTCTGTGTGTGCCGTAGTGGTGTAGCACATCAGTCCCAGGAGAGCTTTTCTCTCTCTCTCCAACATAAGTTGGTCCAATAAAAGATATTGCCTCACCCGCCTTGTCTCTCTAGAACCCTATGTTGTTCCCTCAATATCTGATCCTGCCTCATCTCCACACTGACCTACCCTAACCATGGACCCATAGGTGGGACTCTTTTTAGAACCGATGAACTCAGCCTTTTTCCTAGACTGACATGATCTGCTCTCTCCTCAATTGCCTAATTGTATTGCCAGTTCAATGCACTTAACATTTATCAGCCTGTATGCAGAACTATAGTGACTGGCTCTATTGCTCCCTTAGTACATGAATCTTTTGATCAAATTTTGATACATGGCTTTTTTCTTTAGAGGATGTGTAGACTAAGCTGTACACTCAGTCAGGCCTCCATTTGAACTCAGATTTGAGTAACACACAGCTCGGCCTGTGAGAGCAACAAATGTGCAACTCTCTGCCTGAAATTTGGGAATTGGTCAGATATGGTTTTCAAATATTATTGGGTGATAAGCAGAAACATCATCAGTGCTGTAGCATAGAAACTTAAATATGGGGAAAATTAATAACTCCGAGTAATTCTGAAAGTCTATCCTATTTACTATCTCTGCTCTTGGTGCTTCAGATTTTATTTAAATTTTATCATGTCTCAAAAAAATCTTGTGAATTTGATTGCCAGATCAACGTCCTTCACAAGCCACCATATGAGCATCCAAAGGACTTGAAGGCTAGCGAAGGCCGGCTTCGTGTTGGCTATGTGAGCTCTGATTTTGGAAATCATCCAACCTCCCACCTAATGCAGTCAATCCCAGGAATGCATAACCCTGACAAATTTGAGGTAAGAGAACATAAATAGCATGCTGAAAGTTTCAAATACACAGGGAGCCTCTATTAGCTGTAACCTAGGGAAGGTAAAGTGCATGGTTATGCGGAAGGTTTGAGGTCACGTCCTCTTTCCTGGCAGTTCTTGGTGTACCTCCTTTTGGAGGAGGAGATGTCTCTTATACCCCAATAGCAGTTCATCTTGCCATTTATGAAGTGACTCTGAAAGACCACATGGAGATTTATCCCATCTTCAACTAGACACACATAAGGGAGGAGCTGTTAATCATTGGGAGTACCCAAGGAACGGAAAAGGAAGTGGCTGATGTGTTGTATGTCCCAAGATATCTTCTAGTAGGGTCTTCGCCATTTAATCTTTTAAATTTCTTCATCATTTCTCATTTATCTGCACGACCTGTCTTACAACAGGATCAGGATACCCAGTAATGCTACCGAACAGTAGCTGCATATCTGTTTGTCTAAAACTCTGCCTGCCCCAGTCACACTTCTTAATATTTATTGCACGTTCTTATGAACCATTTTCAAGAAGACATGACCACTACACTCTCCCTCTTGAGTTATTTCTATTAAGGGATCCTCACTAGCTTCCTGTGTCCTGGCTACTCATTTGTAATTGAAACTGGAAAACAGATGTACAGTTGCACATATTCAGTCACTCCTAATGGAGTAAGTATAAATATACCCCTAAAAATTGCCGGTTTTCTGAATTACTTTTCGTATAAATGGCTTCTTCAAGTGATAGTCCCTATGTATTCCACACCAGTATGCATGTGCATCATGCCCCTGAGCCCAGACATATTTAGTAAGCAGCATCCATTGGTATGCACATTTGTTCTCTTTGTGCTCTAAACCAAGAGTATAAAGGATATTTGAGACCGATATCGCTCTAGTTCCTTCTTACCACTGCATGGCCTGAGTCAGAATCTTCTGTGTCCACAGCTGTTTCCTCAGCTGTCATTCTGTAAATATAGCGTAAATAGCTTTTAGTATTTTTAAGCTATAAACATAGTATAGTGTGGTTGGTTTGGGGTTCCCCCCCCCACACACTAAGGAAATTCCCCCCAAAAAGCTGGGATTATGCACGGGGTTCAAGAATTGTTTTTGCCCCTTCTCGTTTTCTGTAGAACATCAGTGCTGCCTCTACAGCAGATTCATCATCTTTCCCAGATAAGGCAGTTATCCCATCTTCACGTTCTCCGCTTGACAATTTCAGGCAGTTATAGGACCTCCTGCACAGGGTGGTAATTGAGCTGCAAAATACAACTTGAAGTAGTTCAGGATCCTAAAATAGATTGCTGGAGATCTTGCAGCTCTCTGGGCCCAGTTGAGCAGCCTCTCCTGATCAATAAAGCAAACATGGATCCAGCAAAAACAGTGTGGGACACTCCCACCCCCAAGAGGACCAAGCAGTGCTGTTTTCTTCCAACAAGGGGGAGAGGGGTCTATTCTTGCACCTACCACCTACCTTTTTCAGTGATAAAAGTGGCCAGTGAGGGATCCAGGCTGAAAAACCAAAGACCTGCTTCCTCAGACAAGGGTGCTAAATGCCTCACGTCACATTGTCTGGAGTGGTTCATGACTGAGAGTGCCAACCTCAGGGCAGACTGTCAAAAAGCAGCACAGACACCCCAAATGGGTGGTATGTTCTAGAGTAAGATTTCACTAACCCAGTAACAAATATGAACTGAAGCACTAAAACAGTCTTGCTATGGAGTCACGGACAGTCCTGTTGAGCACTCCAGTCTATCTTGCCACCTAGGCAAATTGGATTTAGTGATAAATGGTCACTTACACTAAAGTCCACAATATTCAATATCAAAAACACAATATCCCAAGAGAGCAGTCGCTTACCCCAGGTCAATTTGTACCTTAGATCTCACACCAAAGACTACACTTATAGCCAATCTTATAGTAAATTAAGGTTCTTCGAGTGGTTGCTCATTTTGATTCCATTGTAGGTGTGCGCAGTTGTCAGAGATACTTGCCTTAGCAGTATCTGTAGGGCCGGCTGTGGAGCCCCCTAGAGTGCTGCGCGCATGCCGTGGTATATCAGGCACTGCTGGCCCTATGCCTTCGCAGTTCCTTCTTATTGCCCATGGTGGTCAGTCAGAATGCCTCTGTCCCTTGCTTTGCAGGCGGCTAGAGGTTCCTTTTCTTAGCCTTGTGCTTCTAGTTGTAAATAGTTTTATTGTTTGTTAGTTAGTAGTTAAGTAGCCGTTAAGTGTTCAGTTAGTTAGGGTCCCAACGGGGACTTTGCCCCAGGCGGGGCATGCTCCAGTCTCCGGGGTTTTAAGCCCTGCTCCACATGTAATAGGCCTATGCCTGTTAGTGACCCACACAATAGTTGTCTGCAGTGCCTCGGGGAATCCCACATGAAGGAGCATTGTCGCATCTGTAAGAACTTCCATCCTCGGACACAGAGGGACCGCGACATACGACTGAAGGCCTTCCTGATCTAGGCTGCCCTGTGCCCAGCTTCAGAGCCGGTTTGGCCCGAAATGGCAACCAGTGCTTTGGTTTCGGTGCGTAGTGCACCCCTGGCACCGGGCTCTTCCCGGCACTGATCCCCCATCGCTGATGCCAAAGAAGACTGCACCGAGCAAGCCTGATAAAGGCGTTCTGGGCAAAGGTCCTTGTTCAGGGCTTATGCCCGCTCTAGACCCGCACGAGGGCTCTGCTTTGGGGAGTTCCTGCCCCTGGAAAGATCTGCCACCGACTCTGGTGAGAGGTACAGGGTCCAAGCTGACCGTGCAGTCAACACTCTCAGCATTCGGTGCAGAGCCAAGAGCGTTCCCACTGCAGTCTGCACTGCGTTTGGCAATGGAACTGGTTAAGGCTCCCCGCGAGGGCAAGCCCACCGGTAAGGCCTCGCACAAGACGAGTGAGCACCACAGGTCTCTAGAACCAAGACAGAGCTCTAGGTTGCCATGTTCTTGAGCTCCGCGTTGGGCCAGGTCTCTGGCCCATTGTTACCATCATCGGTACCATGCTTCCGGTCCCTGTCTTCGCATCGAAGCTCTCCCAGGCATAGATGATCTCCCTGGTACTGGTCCTCGTCACACTGGTCGCCGAGACCTCGAGGCCACTCTCCCTACTCCCGGCACTGGTCGGAATACTCTCATCCCCAGTGACAACAGTTAGCTGTCAGACCCAGGCCTCGACCACTCTGCCATGGTCACTGGAGGGTGATGACTTCTCTGAATTGGAGGCACAGTTCAGCCCCTCACTCAGGCAGCAGTGGGAGTGTGCGTCTGCGGCATGGGTGCCGGCCTGGCATCAGGGCCAGTAGCCAATCCAATGGCCTTATTGGAACGCCTCGGAGGTTCCTGTCATGCTATTGCCCCGCTCCCACCAGCCCTCTGTCACCACATCAGACAGGCAGAAGTCGGCACCTGTGGCACCGTCGGCACCGGGTTCGGTGCAGGACACTCCGGTGGCCCTCACGGTTGAGGAGCTAGTACCCACCCCAAGGCCATTCTCCCCAGTGGGTGAGGACACTGTTGGACCTCCCCCGGTGGTCCAGTCATTCTCCTCCTCTCTGGACGAGGCAGTGGCAGGCCCCTCCAGAGCTAGCCCACTGGATGATTTCAAGGAGCATCAGGCGGTGCTCCGTAGGTTGGCTTTGAACTTGGGCCTTCAAGGCAGAGGAAATGGAGGAGCAGACAGGGACATTGTTTAATGTGCTCTTGGCAGCCATCCGAGCCCGTCTTGCACTCCTGGTGCACGAGGGGATCCTGAACATTACCAAGTCCATCTGGCAAACCCTGTCCTCTATTCCGCCCATGTCCAAGAGAGCGGAGAAAGAAGTACTTCATCCCTGTGAAAGGGTTAGAGTACTTATACACCCACCTGCCACCGGGATTGTTGGTCGTGTCTGCAGCCAACGAGAGGGATACGCAGGGCCCCACCAGTTCCACCCCTAAAAATAGAGGCCAAGAGGCTAGACTTGTTTGGTGGCAAGATTTATTCTATGGCCAGCCTCCAGTTTCGGGTGGCTAACCATCAGGCCCTCTTGGGCTGCTATAATTTTTAACTTGTGGGACTCCCTCCTCAAGTTCAGAGACTCCATGTCCAGGAGTTTGCAACCCTGGTGGAGGAGGGTACCATGGTGGCTCGGTGCTCCCTCCAGATGGCCTGGGAAATGGCTGATTCAACTGCCTGGGTGGTCGTCTCTGTGGTGATTGAGGCAAGGTTCCTGGCTCCAGACCACAGGTCTGTCTTGGGAGATGCAGGTCTCTATTCAGGACCTCATGTTTGATGATGTTGGCCTTTTCTCCGACCAGATGGACATGCGGCTGCATGGCCTTAAGGACACACGGGTGAGACTCCGCTCTCTGGGGATACACACTCAGATGTTGAGGCAGCACTAAGGGGGCCAGAAACCCTCATTTTGAGGGTGCGCCTGGGAGCGACACACCAGCCGTCGGCCTGGATCTTTCCCGCAACTTTCCCCAGCCGCCTTTTCCCTTACTGTTTTTGGCCTTGTCCAGTGTTGCGTTGGATCACTGGGTCCTGGACATAGTCGCTCAGGGCTATAACCTGCTATTTTCTCCCCCCCTCTCCCCCCTGGTCCCTCTTCAGGGACCCTTCTCATGAGCAACTCCTGGGCTTGGGGGCTGTGGAGGAGGTTCCTTGGGATATGAAAGGAAGAGGATTCTATTCCCGCTACTTCCTAATCCCGATGGCAAAAAGGGGGCCTCGGACCCATTCTGGACCTGCATGCCCTCAACAAATCTCTCAAGAAGTTGAAGTTCCACATGGTCTCCCTGGTCTCCATCATCCCTTACCTGGATCCGGGGGACTGGTACGCTGCTCGCGACTTAAAAGGACGCTAACGTCCATGTCTCCATATTCCTGGGACACAGGTGGTTCCTGTGCTTCATAGTGGCCAGGCACCACCTCTAGTTCACAGTGCTACCCTTTGGCCTGTCCTCAGCCCCCCAGGGTGTTCACCAAATGCGTTGCACCAGCGGCGGCTTACCTCAAATGTCAGAGGGATTCAGATTTTTCCATATCTCAGTGACTGGTGTATCAAGGGTAGGTCTCCGGGGCAGGTGCAAAGGAGCCACGATATGGTGCGTTCCACCTGCAGCGACCTGGGTCTGTTAATAAACACAGAGAAGTCCATGCTAATGCCAGTCCAATGCATAGAGTTTATCGGGGCGGTTCTCGACTCCATACAGGCCAGGGCATTCCTTCCCAAAGCGCATTGCCAGGCCATGGCAGACTTAATCTCCTACATAAAAGCCTATCCACTGACCGCACATGTCTGCGGCTGTTGGGCCATATGGCTGTGTGCACATACGTGGTCAGGCATGCCTGACTTCATCTGAGGCCTCTGCAAACCTGGCTGTCCTCAGTTTACATTCCCAACAGGCACCTCCTAACTGAGCAGTCATGGTACTGAGCCATATTCTATTGTCGTTGTTCTGGTGGTGGGACCCTGAGTTGGTGCTCCAAGCAGTTCCTTTTGTGTCCCCGACTCCATCGTTCACCTTCGTCTCGGATGCTTCGGATCTGGGCTGGGGAGCCCACCTGGGCAAGCTGAACACTCAGGGCCAGTGGCTACATCCCAACATAGCCCTCCACATCCATGTCAAGGCGCTCAGGATGGTTCGCCTCTCCTGTCAGGCTTTCTTGCCCCATCTGAAGGGCAAGGTGGTGCAGGTCCTGACAGACAATACTGTTGCGATGTATTACATCAGCAGGCAAGGTGGTGCCAGGTCTTCGGCCCTTTGTTAGGAAGCACTCAGCCTCTGGGACTCTTGTGTTTGGCACAACATTCACCTGGTGGTTGCCCACCTGCCGGGAACCAAGAACGTCCCTGCAGATTGCCTCAGCAGGACCTTCTCATCCCAACACGAATGGTGGCTCCATCCGGAGGTGGTCAGCCTAATCTTCCGCAGGTGGGGGATACCCCGGTTGGACTTGTTCACATCATGGCACAACAGGAAGTGCCATGTGTTCTGCTCTCTCCAGGGCAGGGACAAGTGCTTCCTGTTGGATGCTTCCTGATTTCGTGGTCAGGAGCGCTGATGTAGGCTTGCCCGCTGGTGCCCTTGATCCACAGGGCCCTGGTAAAGGTGAAGCAAGGCAAAGCCATTGTCATCCTTGTGGCCCTGTCAGCTCTGGTTTGGCATGCTGCTGAACCTGTCAGCAGCCACCCCGCTGCACCTGCCTCTTAGATGGGATCTGCTGTTCCAGAACAACATCAGTTTGCTGCACCTGGACCTGGTGGTGCTGCACTTGACAGCCTGGCTGCTGCGTGGCTGAGTGGAGAGGAGCAACGATGTTCCGCTGGTATCCAGCAAGTCCTGCTGGGCAGCAGGAAGCCTTCTACCCAAGCCACCTATGTGGCGAAGTGGAAGCGATTTACGTTTTGGGCCTCAGATTATCACATCCGTGCAGAAGAGGTCCCGCTGCAGGATGTATTGGACTGTTTGCTGCACCTTAAGCTCCAGGGCCTATTGCTGTCTTCGGTCATGGTGCACCTGGTGGCCATTTCGGTGTTCCATCCTCTGTTTCAAGACAGGTCAATCTTTGCCCACCCTATGATGGTGCGGATTCTGAAAGGTCCCAGAGCGCCTTTACCTGCATGTCCAGGACCCCCTTGGGACCTGAATCTTGTACTGTCAAGTCTCATGGGTCTCTTTCCACTAAGTAAATGACAGATTCAAAAGGGAGAGGCCCTTCTGCTACCATGGCGGGATCACCTCAGGTATGTCTCTACTCCGATCCCATTAATACCACAGGTCCTACAGAAAATTCATCGCAACAGAGCTTGAATGCACAGGCCCAGACATGCAGCTCTTGTGACATCCCCTGCCACACCTCACTATAACCCTCAATCAGAAAACTTATTTTGCTGAGATTGTTGAGACCACATTCCTTTGTTGATGCCACATCATCTCTTCCCCTCCCCCCTCATTTTTTTTGTAGGCCACCTTATCCAGTGTGCCTGCAACTGGAGGTCCCTACCAACTAACAGATGAGTACTGGAAACTATTAATTGCAGCTATCTGATCAAGTTTTAATCAACTTTTACACACACATCCCCTTTCCGGTTCCTTTTTCATGGACCAATCTCATGAGAAAATTGTCAGTCAAGAAGTGAACTCCTTTCTCCGTCATGTATCCATAAAAAAGGTTTCACCTCAACATCAGGGGAAAAGGATTCTGCTCTCCATACTTAGCTACCCAAAAGGACAGAGGCAGGCCCATCATTGACCTACAGTGACTAAGTATGTTCATCCAAAAACTATAATTCTGCATGGTTACATTGGTAGAAGAATTCCTTCTGTAGAAGAGGGCACACAGTTCTCAGCTCTTGAACCAAAAGGCTGTACTTCCACAAAGACATTTACCCATCCCACAGAAGGCCCCTCAGGTTCCTCTTCAGTCAAAACCGAGACCTATTCAGGGTACTTCCCTTTGGGCTAGCCACAGCACCAGGGTCTTTACCAAAGTTTTTTTCAGAGGTGGCAGCTTGGATGAGAAGAAATGGGTTGGGTTCACCTTCTTCCTATAACTTAACTACTGGCTCCTAATTGGTACATCATATGAAGAAGTCCAGTTGGCAACCCATTTCCTGTTTTACCTACTTCCTTCTCTAGAAGTTTGCATCAGCAACGAGAAGTCCATGTTCATCATCCCCCATAACGTCCATAAACTTCATAGGAGTGACTTAGGCTCTTGCTGTGGTTGATCCCTCTACCGATTTGAGATATTCCATGTCATGGGTGCTCTCATAAACAAGGTCATCCATAGGGCCCAGTCTTCAGTCAGAACACGCCTGTCCCGCTCATGCACGTGTGCCAGGCTCCATCTCCATTGTCTGCAAACCTGTGCATCTACTCCCCAGAGAGGGGCGACATCAATGCCAAAATGACAATTCTATCAAAGGCTCCTCTGGACTTGTCTGGTGGACAAAGGCAGAAAAAGTTTGAGTGGAGATCCCTTTTGGCACACCAACACCCAAGGTAACCATGATTACTGATGCCTCCTTTTTTAGGTTGGGGAGCTCATATGAATGATCATACTGCAGGTTGACTGTTTGAATCAGTGACCAGTAAATATTAGATTTACTAAAAGTAAAAATGTTTGCATACCTTGTCACTGGATCCATGTCACACTTTTAACTGGAGAGTTGCATGCTGCGTTCTCCAGGACTTATCCACTGATTGGCTGGAGACTCAATGAAAAATGGGCTGAGTGTAATATCAATCCAAAAGTGAGACCAGTTGTGAAATTGTTACACTTCTAACAAACGCTTAAGCTGCTTGTATGCAATTTTCGTAACACTTATTTAGGATTTTTCGTGTTCCAAAGCACTTACAAAATAACTGGCTAATGTTTGTGTAAAATAAAATTAAGCTTAGTCCTAAACAATTTCCTCTTTTGGATGAGAATAACAGAGAGAGTAATTACATAGCATTTATGATGAAATTTTAGTCAGTAGGCTAAATTTCATGTACTTATATTAACTTGTGGTGCTGTATATCCTAGGTGTTCTGTTATGCCCTCAGCCCTGATGATGGGACAAACTTCCGTGTAAAGGTGATGGCGGAAGCAAATCATTTCATTGACCTCTCTCAGGTGAGCTTTCATTCTTTTGAATTTGCAGCATGTTTTTCAGAAATGGAGATCTCAACCTGTGGTTAAAGATCCTGGCCACAGTGAATTTCTTGGAGCACAAATTATGCTCACAGGTAATGGTAAGAGGATGATCTTCAGAATTCTTGACTTTGTGGTAGTGTATGTTAGGAGTTTCATTGTTATGGAGGGAATCAGTGGGCACTGTGTGAACTTTAAGTGTGACTGTTGGAATTTTATTAATGTGAGTGGCTCGTTGTGGATTAACACGATAGTCATGCACATAGCCTAAGTTGGTCAAGGAGACTTGCTACAGTGGCTGAATATTTTGGGCTTGATTCTTGGGTACATTAAGGCTGCTGTATGCTACTCAAACAATATAAAGCAACCATGGCTTAGCAGGTTGGTGAAAGAGTCCACCTGCATAATGGAATAACTGAGAGATTTAGTCACTGGAGCAGCTTCTACCTCCATCACTTCTTGGATCAAAGGTATGTGGCAAAGGTTTTACTACATCCTACATGATCCTCAGATGCAGAAACAGTACCTGGGGTCCAACGATGGCTGGCATAAATTAGAGCAGTCCTGCAAATCCTCTAGCACTCCATGCTTCTTTTGGCCTCTGTATTCACGAACAAGGTCAGCTCCCAGACTGCTGCACTGGGCAGCACAGCATGGGGAGGAGGTCACCAGCCCTCTGTGGAGAAAGAAGTGGTTCAGGACTATTTAGAAAAACTGGATGAGTAGAAGTCCGTGGGGCCAGATGCACTGCATCTGAGGGTGCTAAAGGAGTTGGCAGATGTGATTGCAGAGCCATTGGCCATTATCTTTGAAAACTCATAGCAATCAGCGGAGGTCCTGGATGACTGGAAAAAGGCTAATGTAGTGCCCATCTTTAAAAAAGGGAAGGAGCCTCATCTCAGTCCCAGGAAAAATCATGGAGCATGTCCTCAAGGAATCAATTCTGAAGCACTTAAAGGAGAGGAAAGTGATCAGGAACAGTCAGCATGGATTCACCAAGGGCAAGTTATGCCTGACTAACCTAATTGCCTTCTATGACGAGATAACTGGCTCTGTGGATGAGGGGAAAGCAGTGGATGTGATATACCTTGACTTTAGCAAAGATTTTGATACGGTCTCCCACAGCATTCTTGCCAGCAAGTTAAAGTAGTATGGGCTGGATGAATGGACTATAAGGTGGACAGAAAGCTGGGTAAACCGTCGGGCTCAACAGGTAGTGATCAATGGCTCCATGTCTAGTTGCCAGCCGGTATCAAGTGGAGTGCCACAAGGGTTGGTCCTGAGGCCGGTTTTGTTCAATATCTTCATTAATAATCTGGATAACGGTGTGAACTTCACCCTCAGCAAGTTTGCAGATGACAGTAAACTGGGAGGAGTGGTAGATATGCTGGAGGGCAAAGATAGGATACAGCGTGACCTAGACAAATGGGAGGATTGGCCAAAAGAAATCTGAGTTTCAACAAGGACAAGTGCAGAGTCCTGCACTTAGGATGGAAGAATCCCATTCACTGCTACAGTCTAGGGACCGAATGGCTAGGCAGCAGTTCTGCAGAAAAGGATCTAGGGGTTACAGTGGACAAGAAACTGGATATGAGTCAACAGTGTGCCCTTGTTGTCAAGAAGATTAACGGCATTTTGGGCTGTATAAGTAGAGGCGTTGCCAGCAGATCGAGGGACGTGATCGTTCCCCTCTATTCTGCATTGGTGAGGCCTCATCTGGAGTACTGTGGCCAGTTTTGGGCCCCACACTACAAGAAGAATGTGGAAAAAATGGAGAGTCCAGTGAAGGGCAACAAAAATGATTAGGGAGCTGGAGCACAAGACTTATGAGGAGAGGCTGGGGGAACTGGGATTGTTTAGTCTGCAGAAGAGAAGAATGAGGGGGGATTTGATAGCTGCTTTCAATTACCTGAAAGGGGGTTCCAAAGAGCATGGATCTAGACTGTTCTCAGTGGTAGCAGATGACAGAACAAGGAGTAATGGTCTCAAGTTGCAGTGGGAGAGGTTTAGGTTGGATATTAGGAAAAACGTTTTCACTAGGAGAGTGGTGAAGCACTGGAATGGGTCACCTAGGGAGGTGGTGGAATCTCCTTCCTTAGAGGTTTTTACGGTCAGGCTTGACAAAGCCTTGGCTGGGATGATTTAGTTGGGGATTGGCCCTGCTTTGAGAAGGGGGTTGGACTAGATGACCTCCTGAGGTCCCGTCCAACCCTGATATTCTATGATTGGGGCTGGGACTGGCCTGGAGGCTGGACAGCATCAGGGGATAGCTTAAAGTCATCCCCATGGACCATGCAATACGCAGCTGATATGCCACTTAGAATCTGGGCTCTTCAATAAAAATGGTGTATCTCCTAAATTGACATCAACAGAACTGCTGTTCTTCAAGAGACCCTCTGCATACTTGCACTTGCAAAATGCATTCCCAGAGCTGCTGATCTTCAGGAACATTGTGGAAAGCACTGCCTGTTGAGTACTTCCCTCGCAGAACTTAATATTTAATGCCTAGCTTGTGAAAGGGCTATGTAGTCCCATTCCAGTTCAGTTCTAATCACTCCATGTAGTTATAGGGACCTTTCCTCTGTCCAGGGATTTTAATTGTTAAAACCTTTAGTTAGCTAATCAATTAATAGATTTTTAAGATAAGAATAGACCTTTGTAATGGTCTAATCTGACCTCCTGCATAACACAGGCCATGAAACTTCACTCGATAATTACTGCAACAAACCTTTAACTTCTGGTTGAGGCTAGAATGTATCTTTCTAAAAAGACCTTCAGATTTGATTTAAGGACTTCAAGTGATGGAGAATGAACTACCTCCCTAGGTAAGTTGTTCTAGTGGTTAATTACCCTAACAGTAAAAATACATTTAAAAGTTCCTTATTTTAGTCTGAATTTGTGTAACTTTTCAGATTCCAGCCACTGGATCTTGTCTCCTTTGTCCACTAGATTAAAGAGCCCTCTGTCAGAGATCTTCTCCCCTTGTAGATAACCACTTACCCTTTTCTTGGGTAACTTAAATAAGTTGAGTTTCATCAGTCTTTCACTATAAGGCAGGTTTTCCAGATATCTAATTTTTGAAGCACTTTAGCCTTTTCCAATTTTTGAAGTTTTTTTTAAATGTGGACACCAAAACTGGACATAGTATTCCAGTAACGGTCTCCTCTAATTCTGTATACTGTGTTAATTCCACCTCCTTACTCCTATTTCATAGTCTGCATATACATCCAAAGATTGTGCTGGCTTTCTTAGCTACCATCTCACCCTCAGAGCTCTTACATAGCTAAAGTTGGGTAGTTTTGCCATTGCTCAGTTACCTTATAATATGGACCTAGAACCTTCATTCCTTCTGGTCCTGGTCAGCCAGGTGTCCCAAGTCCTGGAGGCAGCTATGCACACCTGCTGCTCTACTTGAGAGGAGCTCATTTCCTGGGTTTCTGATTAGTATGATGGGTCTTCACACCTCCAGCTCTCTCATTGATAGGTCGCTTTGTACTTCCTTCATTGAGGAGTGATCATAAGCCCAGTGCCTGGATCCCACATCCTGTCAGCGGCCCCTGTGAGGGTGACAGAGCAGCCTACCCCGAGCTTCAGAGTCAGGCAACTCAGGAGCACCCTGGCATTGAAGTTGGTGTTGGACAAATTGGATCTGTGACAGTGTTTCCTAAGCTTTCTGCAGACATTTAGGCCTCATTGACACAGAAATGGGCTTTCTGGCACCGTAACTTCACTGGTTTTGACTTCTGAGACACATGTCAGTGCTGGCCCTTCATTAATGATGGGAGCTGTGCAGATAGATACTGAGACAACCTGGCAACAAGCATCCGCTCTATACCAGATATCCTGGTGCCAGAGGTTCTCTCAGCACTGAAGAGCTATGTTCTGTTAGAACATACTGATGTTATATACTGGATAATTTTAGGCCTGTCAGTCTGACATTGGTCCTAGGCAACATAGTAGAGTGACTGATATGGGAGTTGGTTGATAAAGGATTAAAGGAGGGTAAAATAATCCATGGCAGTCAGCATGGGTTTATGGAAAATAGTTCAACAGAATCTCTATTTTTCTGATGAGATTACAGATTTTGTTAATAAAGACAATAGTGTTGATTTAATATAGTTAGACTTCCGTAAGGTATTTGACTTAGTACTGCTTGACATTTTGATTTTAAAAACATTAAATGGATTGAAAGCTGGCCAACTGATAGGTCTCAAAATGTAATTGTAAATGGGGAATCGTCAGATGGGTAGGTATGTTTCTGTTGAGTTCCCACAGGGATCGGTTTGGCCCTATGCTATTTAACATTTAGAAAAGACTCAGTCATAGTTTGTAGATGAAACACAAATTGGGGGAGTGAAGAATAATGAAGAGGGCAGGTCCAAAGATACAAAGCGATCTGGATCGCTTGGTGAGCTGTTTTTTTAATATGACTAAATGTAAATGTGTATATCTAAGAACAAAGAATGTAGGCTATACTTCTAGGCTGGAGGGACTCTGTCTTGGGAAGCAATGACTCTGAAAAAGATTTGTGGGTCATTGTGGGTAATCAGCTGAACATGAGCTCCCTGTGAGATGCTGTGGCTAAAATGGCTAATATGCATCCAAAGATTGGAAAGGGGGAAACTTGAGTAAGAGCAGAGGTTATTTTACCTCTGTATTTGGCATTGAGGTGACCACTGTTGGAATTCTGTCTCCAGTTCTGGTGGCCACAATCCAAGATGGATGTTGATAAAGTGGAGAGTGGTCAGCAAGGAGCCATGAAAATTGATGGAGATGGAAAACATGCCTTGATAATGATTGACTTAAGGACCTCAACCTATTAAGCTTCTCAAAGAGACGATTATGGGATGACTTGATTACAATCTATAAGTATCTACATGGGGAACAAATATTTAATAATGGGCTTTTCATTCCAGCAGAGAAAGTTATGGCATGATCCATTGGCTAGAAGTTGAAGCTAGACAAATTCAGTTTGTAAATAAGGCATAAATTTTTAATTGCCAGAGTAATTAACCATTGGAACAGCTTATGGAGGGTTGTGAGGGATTCTTCATCCGTGGCAATGTTTAAATCAAGATTGGATGTTTTTCTAAAAGCTGTGCTCTAGGAATTATTTTGGGAAATTCAATGAAGTGTGTTTTACAGGAGGTCAAAGTAGGTGATCACAGTGATGCCTTCAGTTCTTCTTTGAGAGATGTCCCTGTTGGGTGCTCCACTTCAGGTCTAGGTGCGTCCCAGCACCTTCGATTGGAGATTTCTACAGCAGTACCCCATGGATTGCAAACGCGCTCAGCCTGCTTCTTGAGCTGTCAGTGTTTGAATAGCACGTGCATGGCCTGGGCTTCTCAGTTCCTTCTCTACCGCCCCGGCAAGAGACGGAGTTCAACAGTGCTCTTGAAATTAGTTGGTTTAGTTTAATTAGTTTCAGTCATTAGAATTGTTATTTAGTTAAGTTACATTAGTTGTTACTTTATTTAAAGAAAGGAAAAAAAAAACCTCCGCGGTTTTGGACATGCCTGGCTCCCCAGGCTTCAAGAGATGTGCCTCCTGTAAGGATGCCATCCCCATCTCGGATGGGCACTCACTGTATGCTGTTTGGGGGAGTGTCATTTACCCCAAAAATGCATCTACTGTAATAAGTTGAAGGTGAGGACACGCAAGGACAGGGAACTCAGGCTTAAAATGGTGCTTCTAGAAAACTCACTCAGACCAGCGTTTGACCCTGGCCAGCAAACCTCTGTGACACCCTCCAGAGGTAAAGGAAAGATTAAAAAAGGCCAGCTTCATCTCCCCTCAGGGGATGTTTGGAGAAAAAGTTAAAACCAGCTCTCTTATCTTCAGCAGCTGCCACTCCGCAGTTCAGCTCATTTTATGCAGCAGGCACCTCAGGCACTGACCATGTGTCGGCTGCCCTTCTCCATGGTGCTGAGGCTCGGGGCTTTCAGTTGCCCACATCTCTCAGCTCTCCTGCAGCCACTGCTGTCAGCATGGTGCCGAGAGCTGCTATGGTGCTGACAGCACAAGCGGCAGCTGCGGCACCGTCCTTTGATCCTGCGACGCCGCTTCTGCCACCGCCACTCTCTGCACCGAGCCCCCTGAGGTCCCCAGCCTCCTTTGAAGTGCCTACCTCAGGGGCTCCTACTACCCAGAGTCAGCTTGTGTCCCCGGGACACCCTTCGGTGCACGAGCAGATGCTGCAGCAGACTCTGCCTCCACCAGCTACACCGGCACCGATGCCTGGTCAGTGAGCACCACTGTAGTTTTTTACAGCCAGAGGAATTAAGGGTGTCCCATGCGTCTGACTCTCCTCTTCTCGGCACCAGTCTGTCACCAAGACCTTTAGCACAATATCTTCAGTACTCCCCTATTACTTCAAGCCCCTCCAATTGAAGTATGGGAGGATGAAGAGGAATATGATGACCAGATGTTTTCCTTTCAATACTCACCCCATATTCAGCTACCTACAACAGGGAGATGCCCTGCAGCAGAAACCCTATTTCCTCAAGGCTATCGACACTGGTATGGCAATCCCTGGATGGGACCCCACCTATGCCCCCCTGGGGCAATAGCCACAATGGGCTCCATGGACTACACCACACCACACTCAGGTGTTCTGCGGGCTGCCTGAAGGAAAGCTGTCAGACCCTCCCCATTACTGGCTTACACTGAACCCCAGATAAGACGTGAAGTGGCAGCCCTCACTACAGGGGACACTGCCCCGCACACCTCTGCTATAGCAATAACATCCCAAGATGCCATGGTACCCCCCCCCCCCCACACACACACCTCCTGCTACTGATGACCTCACTCACTTTCAAGAGCTGTTTCAGAGAGTAGTAGAAGAGCTCAAGAGGAGGCACCTGAAACACAACACGAGCTTACCGACATCCTGCAAGCTACCACATCCCCCTAAATAAAGTAAAGTAAATTAATGGAGATATCCTATCTCCTAGAACTGGAAGAGACCCCAAAGAGTCATCAAGTCCAGCCCCCTGCCTTCAGTAGCAGGACCAAGTACTGATTTTGCCCCAGATCCCTAAGTGCCCCCCAAGGATTGAACTCACAACCCTGGGTTTAGCAGGCCAATGCTCAAATCACTGAGTTCTCTCCCCCCTACCAATTAATGAGGCCATTATGGAACCGGCTAAAACTATTTGGCAGACTCCATCTACAATAATGCCCACTAGCAAGAGATTGGACCGCAAATATTTCATCCCATCTAAGGGATCTGAGTTTCTATTTACACACCTCTCACCTTATTCCCTAGTGGTTGACGCTGCCAATCAGAAAAACAAATACCAGCACTTCCGCTCCACTCCATCAGACAAAGATAACAGGAGAATGGACTCCTTTGGCCGCAAAGTGTATTCTTCTTCCACTTTGCAATTTAGAGTAGTGAACTATGCGGTGCTCTTAGCAAAATATGACCACAAAAATTATGCTAAGGTAATGCAGTGTATTGAGGATGTCGGAGGATAAACGACAACGATTTAAAGCAGTGGTGTCCGAGGGCCAATTGATCTCCCGCACAGCTCTTCAAGCCGCCCTTGATGCTGCGGATGCAGTGGCCAGATCCACAGCCACAGCCATCATCATGCGGCAGTCCTCATGGCTTGCTTCTTCCTCCTTTCCGAAGGAGATACAGAATACAGTCGAAGATCTCCCTTTCGATGGAGACAAGCTCTTTGCCGCTACAACCAATGAGGTCCTTCACTCTATGAAGGACTCCCATGCCACTCTCTGATCTTTAGGCATCCAAACTCCTGCCTCAAAGAAGAGACAATATAGATATCAGCTATACCAATGACCGCGTTACCATGCCTTTGCACAACATCCACCTTTCAGACAATATGATACGCAACGACGACGACATAGGCCCAGAAACCAATGACGTCACCCTCGACGTACAATGGCGACCCACCCTCCTAACCCAAATAAACAAATCTGAAGTCTTGGTCGAGGGTATAGAAAACCTCGCGCCAACTCAAACCAACCATTTTTTTTTGGACACTGTTTGCGTTCGTTCCTGGCCAGCTGGCAATCCATCACTATGGACAGACGGGTCCTAGACATTATCAAATTGGGTTATGCCATCCCTTTCGTCTCCTTATTGCCCGCCCACCCTCCTACCCCATCCCTCTTCAGGGACCCCTCTCATGAACAATTGCTCTGTCAGAAGGTACAGCATCTCATACATCTTGGAGCAATAAAGGAGGCACCCCCTCAACACGGAAAGGGGTTTACTCCCACTACTACTTGATGGAAAAGAAAAGCGGCGGTTGGCGCCCTGTCTTCAATCTTTGACGTTTGAACTTGTTCGTCAAGAAACAGAAATTCCTGATGGTTGCTCTCCCAATGATAATTCCGACGCTGGAGCAAGGAGATTGGTTTTCAACCCTTGACCTCCAAGATGCATATTTCCATGTTTCTATCCACCCGGCCCATCGACGTTTCCTCAGATTTGCAGTGGGAGCGCAACACTACAAGTACATGGTCCTCCCTTTTGGCCTTTCTACTGCACCATGTGTCTTCTCCAAGGTGCTAGCAGTTGTAATAGCACATCTCAGAGAAAAAAATAAATCCTCATATTTCCTTACCTGGATGATTGTCTCCTCAAGTCTCCCATGCAGTTAGAAGCAAATCATGCAACTCTCGCAACCCTTCACTGCTTCCGCACCTTGGGCCTGCAAATAAACAAAAACAAATCTATCTTACACCTACCCAACAAATCGACTTCATGTGCGCTCACCTCGATTCCACCACTAGTTTTGCATCTCTCCCCCAGGACAGATTCCACACAATGGGCAACCTTATTATCCAGATGCGTGCCAACCCACAGACTACAGTCCGAGACTCCCTACAGCTCTTAGGACATATGGCTGCTTCCACATTTCTGGTCGCAAATGCTTGCCTGCATGTGTGATGCCTTCAGGGCTGGCTAGCCACGGTACACAAACCAAACAAGCACAAGCTAAACAGGTTACTAACTGTGCCCCAGAAAGTCCAGGACTCACTTCTCTGGTGGACCTCTCCCATCAACCTCTGCACCGGGATTCCCTTCTGACATGATCCCCCTTCAATTACCATCAGCACAGAAGCATCCCTCACAGGATGGCGAGCATACATTGGCCACCTCACTACTTAGGGTCTCTGGTCTGCTTCAGAAACCAGGCTTCACATAAATTTGTTAGAGCTCCGGGCCATACGCAATGCCTGCCTCCATTTCCTTTCCATCATCCAAAAACACCGAATTCGAATCATAACTGACAATATCGCATGTATGTTTTATGTCAACAGATGGGGAAGCCCGATCACTCTCCCTTTGCACAGAGGTGGTAAAACTTTGGAACTGGTGCCTTCAACACAACATCCATATCTCCACCTCATTCTGCCAGGTTCTCGGAATACCACCACAGATGAGCTCAGCCGATCATTTCCCTTACAACACGAGTGAGAACTCAACGACACCATTCTTTCCAGCATTTTCCAGACCTGGGGTTATCCCCAACTGGATCTATTCACTGCAGGAACTAACAAAAAATGCCTGACATTCTGCTCCAGAGCAGGCCTGGGGAAACACTCTAGGGGCAAGCCTTTATGCTCTCTTGGACCGAGACTCCCATGTACACGTTCTCACCAGTGCCTGTATTGCACAGAGTAATTCAGAAGATACAAACAGACAGAGCCAACATCATTCTCATAGCCCCAGCGTGGGCCAGACAACCGTGGTACCCCTTCCTCCTGCACATGTCAGTCAAGCTGCCAATTCCCTTTTCCACCACTCAGCAACCTCCTATCACAGCACAGGGGAGAACTATTTCACCCCAACATACGTCTCCACCTGAGGGCCTGGCTGATCAATGATTCTCTAATGCAGAGTTAACATGTTTGGACCAAATACGCACTGTCTTGCTTCACAGCAGAACACACAACACGCGCACTACCTACTTGCATAAATGGAAACCGTTCATATCTTGGTGCGCTGGCAAACAGATCTCTCCAGTTTCTGCTTCACTCCCACTGATACTGGATTACCTATTACACCTTAAAACATCTGGCCTCTCTACGAGCTCACTCAGTCCACCTCATGGCAATCACCGCCTTCTACCATAAGGTTGACAACATAACGGTTTTTGCCCATCCGATCACCAAAAGGTTCCTGAAGGACATCCAGGCATTATACTCAGATGCGAAACCACCTGCTGCACCCTGGGATTTACACCTAGTCCTCAAAGCCCTGATGGATACACCCTTTGAACCGATGGCTACCTGCTCCCTTCTCCACCTATCCATGAAGACCACCTTCGTCATTGCAATCATGTCTGCCAGAAGAGTAAGAGAAATGGAGGCGCTTATGGCAGACCTCCGTATACCACGTTCTCCCGCGATAAGGTCACACTATGCATGCACCCAAAGTTCTTACCTAAGCTACGCTCTTCCTTTCACCTCAGCGAACCTATACACTAGGGGTCGGCAACCTACGGCACGCAACCTGATTTTTGATTGCACGCGCGGCGGGCTGAGCCGCTCAGCCCGCCACCGCTCTGGGGTTTCTACCGCAGGCTCCTGCCAGCCAGGCTCCCACCGCCGGTCCCACTCAGCGCCCGCTGCTGGCCTGGGGTTCCTTCCCCCCAGGCTGGCAGCGGGCTGAGACCCCAGCTGGCAGGAGCTGGTGGTGGAAACCCCAGAGCAGCAGTGGGCTGAGCTGCTCAGACCACCGCCGCTCTGGGGTTCCCACTGCTGGCCTCTTGCCAGATGGGGTCCCACTCAGCACCCGCTGCTGGCCTGGGGGAAGGAACTCCAGGCTGGCAGTGGGCTGAGACCCCAGCTGGCAGGAGCCGGGGCTGAAACCCCAGAGGAGGGCTGGCGGAGATGCTCAGCCCACGCCTGAAACCCCAGAGCTGGGTAGGCTGACCCGCTCAGGCCGCTGCCGCTCGGGGGTTCCAGCTGCTAGCCCCTTACCAGCTGGGGTCCCCGCTGCAGCCCCACTCACCTTCCAGCGCAGGCCCCCTGCCAGACAGGGTCCAGGCTTCCGGCCCTGCTCAGCCCTGCCAGCTCCACTCACCTCAGATGCCGATCTGGGGTTCCAGCCACTGACCCTCCTGCCAGCCGGTTATCAATTTATAACTCAGAAGCCTGTGTGCAGCTTAAAGTATCTAAATAGGTGCCACCAGACATTGGAAAACTCAGCAAGGGCAAGGATCACACTAAACTAATATCTGCATTTTAATTTAATTTTAAATAAAGCTTCTGAAACTTTTTGAAAACCTTATTTACTTTACATATTACAGTAGTTTTGTTATATTATAGACTTATAGAAAAACGTTAATGTATTACAGGCACGCGAAGCCTTAAATTAGAGTGCATACATGAAGACTTGGCACAGTGCTTCTGAAAGGTTGCCGACCCCTGCTATACACATTCCAACATTTTTCCTCAAACCTCATGCTAACGCCTTTGAAAGGACAGTGCACACCCTTGATGTTGGCTGAGCATTATCCTTTTACCTGGATAGAACAAAACCATTTAGGAAACCCCCCAGACTTTTTGTCTCTACTACGCAGTGTTCACAAGGAAATGCTGTGTCTACACAGAGACTTTCCAAATAGATTGTTGACCGCATACGTCTTAGTCACCAACTCAGGCAAATACAACCTCCTACGTCAATTAGAACATACTCTACCAGAGCTGTCCCCACCTCTACGGCCTTTCTCCGCAATGTCCCGCTGTCTGACATATGCAAGGCAGCTACCTGGGCATCGAACCTTACCTTCGCCAGTCACTACGCGCTCATCCCCACTGCACCGTCTGACACCAGATTAGGTAGAGCAGTCTTGTCAACAGCCTTCTTGCCTCATCCGAAGTCCCAACCATCCTAAGGGATACTGCTTTTCAGTCACCTGGAGTGGAGCACCCACAGGGACATCTCTTGAAGAAGAAGAGGTGGTTACTCACCCTGTGCAGTAACTGACGTTCTTCAAGATGAGTGTCCCTGTGGGTGCTCCACTACCCGCCCTCTTCCCCTCTACTTCGGAATTTGTAACGCACTCCGTTGTAGAGAAGGAACTGAGGCGCCTGGGCTGTGCATGCGCTATTAGAATACTGACAGCTCAAGAAGCAGGCACAGTGCATGTGCAGCTCGTAGGGGTACTGCTGTAGAAATCTCTGATCGAAGGCGCTGGGATGCACCTAAATCTGAAGTGGAGCACCCACAGGGACACTCATCTCGAAGAACGTCAGTTACTGCACAGGGCGAGTACGGAATCTGAGTTTGGCTGCATCTTCCACACCATAGCTATTTGGCCTTGTAGCAGGGTCCTTCTCACCATTTGGCATCTGGGGATTTAAAAATAAATAAACCTTCTGAGAGCTGCTCTCCCTCCTGCCTAGACTGGTAGCAGTAGTTGCCGTCCATTGGTCAATATTCCTGACCTCCCGTCTGGTTCAGAGGAGCAGACTGTGTAGGAGATTTGCAAGAATCCTCTCCTGGCCTGCAAGAAGGGCTTGTCTGTGTTGCAACCTAATGTTTTCTGACTGTGCCAGGAGTTGCTAGGATACATGCCAGAGGCTTACGCATTGAAGAGTTTGACCTACCAGGACAAGATGTGCACCTGCTGTTCAACATGGAATCATAGATGTGTAGGGATGGAAGGACCTCAAGAGGTCATGAAACTACCCTTATAGTTAAAACTTTTCCTAATATCTAACCTAAATCTCCCTTGCTGAAAATTAGGCCCTTTACTATTTGTCCTGCCTACAGTAAATATGGATTACTGTCCTCTTTCTAAGGCCATATCTACACTACATAGTTAAGTCGACTTCATTTAAGTCGACACTTTATTTAAGAGCCACTGATTTAAGCAAGTTGATCTTGTGTGTCCACACTACGCTCATTGTGTCGGTGGAGTGCATCCTCACTAGCAGGGCTTACGTCGACGCACCAAGCACTTCACTGTGGATAGCTATCCCACAGTGCATGTAGCAGAGTGGAATTTTGGGTTGGGCTTGCAGTGCCTTATGGGACAAAAACATTGGTCTGGGTGGTTATGGGAACATGGCGTTAGCCTTCCATGATGCACTTACTTCCCTCCATCCCTCTCTCCCTGAAATTAATGGCAAACAAACCAAACCTTTTTTGTGCCTCTTTTCATAAGCCTGGGTTACCCGTGCGGACGTCATAGCACGATAAGCGTGGACCCCGTTCAGCTGTACACTGTTGTGAGCATGACAAACACCTTGCACCTTCCTCTGCAGTATTTACATAGCTGATACAGGAGCCGCCACACAGAACAGTGTAATGCTATGCAGGTAGCCCTGCTGGAAGATATAGAGCAGAGCAATTCGCAGTTGCTGGCGATAGTCACGCATCACCTTGACACGGTTGAGCGCCATTTCTGGGCCCAGGAAACAAGTACTGAATGGCGAGACCACATCATTATGCAGCTATGGGATGACCAGCAATGGCTGCAGAACTTTTGAATGTGTAAGGAAACTTTCCAGGAATTGTGTGAAGAGCTTTCCCCAGCCCTGAAGCGCAGCAGTACTAAAATGAGAGCTGCTCTAATAGTGGAGAAGCGACTGGCGATAGCTCTGTGGAAGCTTGCAATGCCAGACTGCTACTAGTCAATGGGGCATCAGTTTGGAGTGGGTAAATCTACCGTGGGATCTGTTGTGATCCAAGTTTGCAAGGCCATCGACAGATTTCTGCTAAGACGGGTAGTGACTCTGGTCAACGTGCAGGACATAGTGGATGGTTTTGCCACAATGGGGTTCCCTAACTGCGGTGGGGTGACAGAGATATGTGTTCCGTCTATCTTAGCACCAGACCACCTTGCCAAAGAATACATAAACCAAAAGGAGTACTTCTCAATGGTGTTGCAAGTGCTGGTGGATCACAAGGGCTGTTTCACCGACATCAACGTAGGATGGTCGGGAAAGTTGCATGACGCGTGCATCTTTAGGAACACAGGTCTGTTCAGAAAGCTGCAAGCAGGGACTTTCTTTCCAGACTGCAAAATAACCATTGGTGATGTTGAAATGCCAATCGTGATCCTGGGAGGCCCAGCCTCCCCCTTGCTCCCATGGCTCATGAAGCCGTACACAGGCAGCCTGGACAGCAGTAAGGACCAGTTCAACTATAGGCTGAGCAAGTGCAGAACGGTGGTGGAATGTGCCTTTGGGCATTTAAAAGTTTGCTGGCGTTGTTTGCTTACTAGGTTAGACCTTAGTGAAAGCAGTACCCCCATTGTTATTGCTGCCTGCTGTGTGCTCCATAATATCTGTGAAACAAAGGGAGAAAAGTTTCTGCTGGGGTGGGGGTTGAGGGAGATCGCCTGGCAGCCAATTTTGATGAGCCAGGCACCTGGGCCAAAACGGGCTCTGTGTCTCCATGAGGCTTTGAAAACCAGTTTCAGCAATGAGTCAGAGTAATGTGATGCTTATCTGTGTTGCTCCTTACCAAACTGTCTCCTCCATTGCATTTTCTTCCCTGTAAACTCCACCCTCACCAACCACCTTGTGTTGAATGAATAAAGAGCCTTTTCTCCTCAATCCATCCAAGTTTTATTATGTACACAAACACACACAGACAGCAAAGAAAAGTAAGATAACCTGGGCAAAAGGGCTAACACTGGGGGATGGGGGGAAAAACAAGAAAAGCTTACTTATAGATGCACTGCAGTGACAATCAAAGGTGTGGAAATGGGTGCCCTCTGGTCCTTTTACCCTCCTCTGGTGTTGAATGCAAGGGATACTGAACCCTCCACCCCAGCCTTATAGGACATTTGGGGGAAGAGGTGGTAGAACAGGGTGATGATGACAGCAGGTTCAGCATAGGCTGCAAAGTTACTCTAGCATCCAGCTGCCTTTCTTGAATCTCAGCCAGATGCCTCAACATGTCTGATTGCTCCTTCATAATCCCCAGCATCTCTTCCTGCACAACACACTCTTGTTCCCTGTATACTCTCCTGTCCTCCCTATCCATCTCCAGGTTCTCGGACAGTGTAACCCTCCATGCCCTAACTGATCTTTAATTCCCCAGGTCCTCTTTGTGTGCCTTTTTTAAAGATAGGTACTGTTTTGCCTGTCTTCTGTCCTCTGAGTTCTCAAAGATAATTGCTGTTAGTTTTGAGACTGCTTCAGCTAGCTCCTTCAGTATCTAGGATGAATTTCCTCAGGCCCTGCTGACATGTATTTAACTTATCTAAATATTCTTTAACCTGTTCTTTCCCTATTTTGGCTTGCATTCCTTCCCCCTTGTTAATATTGTGTTGAGTATCTGGTCACCATTTCACTTTTTAGTGAAGACTGAAGCAAAATAGGCATTAAATACCTCAGTCATCTTGATATCCATTATTAGCTCTCCTTTCTCGCTAAGTAGAGGACCTACAATTTCCCTTTAAAGATATTCAGAGCAAGAGAGACAATGTGCCTCTTTTTATTGCCTTTTGTCCCTTGTTAGGTATAACTCATTTTGTGCCGTAGCCTTTCTGGTTTTGTCCTTTCATGCTTGTGCGATTCTTTTGTATGCCTTAGCAGTTTTGTCCATGTTCCCAGTTTTTGTAGGATTCCTTTTTGATTTTGGGGTAATTAAAGTGCTCCTGATGGAGCCATATTCACCTCTTACTGTTCTTCCTGTCTTTCCTTTTCATCAGGATAGTATTAAAGGCACAACAGAAAGCTATCTCCTTGAGCAACTGCCAGCTCTCCTGAATGCCTTTATCCCTTAGATTTTCTTCCCATAGGCCCTTATCTACCAATTCTGAGTTTTAGTCTGCTTTTTTGATGTCCGTTGACCTTATTCTGCTGCTCTCTCCTTTCTTTCCTCAAAATTGTGAAATAGGGCTGTAAGTGACTGCCTCTAGCCCTCTGGTCCTGCTGTCATACCAAGTGTCTGAATGAACTTGGACATGCTTGCCTTTTGAGTGTTTTTTTCAGGGTTAACTGAGTGACTGTTAGTCATAGCATCTTTATTTGGGGGAGGTGGATATGGGAAACTTGAGCTAGCTGTAAATTTAATCTGAACCATATAGCGCTGTTTAAAGTTTTTCTATATTTTAAACTTGGTGGTGTGCTGACCTCTAATCTTGCTTTTGGCCTTTCAGTGATAAAGTAAGAATAATTAGTAATGTTTGTTCTTGATTCTTATATTTTAGATTCCATGTAATGGAAAGGCAGCAGATCGCATTCACCAGGATGGGATACACATCCTCATTAACATGAATGGCTACACTAAGGGAGCCCGTAATGAGCTGTTTGCTCTCAGACCAGCACCTATCCAGGTAAAGGAATTAAACAGTGTTTGGAGAGCGTTGTCTGATGTAAGAGCAATGCTCAACATTGTCATAGAACAGGCTGGTTTCTCTCTCTTCCCTTTTAAGTTGGGAGTGCTGTGGAAGTGGCATGCTGATCCATATTGGACAGGAAGAAAGTAAGCATTGCTCTGTAAGGAGTAGTGTATATAAACCCGTTATTTTATTCATACAATTAGCTCCCTTTTTCCAATATTTATATGTTGAATAATATTCCAAAGGAAAGAGTAAACGTGGCTTCATGGTTCCTGAGCACGCTAGCTTCTCTTTCTGATGAGAGCAGATATTTTAAGCAGTGTGGTCAGTCATGCTGTTTGGTACGAAGCCTCAGCTTTGAATCTTTGCAGGAAGGATACGACTAGGAGAAACCAGAACTGCCTCTGGGGAATTTATTTCCATGAACAAGAATCATTCCGTACAGGTTGAGTACATGATTGCATAAGCACAATATTTTTCTGGTAACACAGCATCAGATAATGCTGTAAATACTGCTGAACCAGGTGCGGTTTGAACATGCTGTGGTATACTGACACTAGAGTCCTTACAGTGCATAAATGCAAACATGCCATGTTCAAATTAAAATAACTCGATACCAACACATAATGGAAGATTAATGCTACTAAGAGGAAACCCTGGATGGTGGAAATACCCAAGGTAGTGATATTTTAAATATATAGTTGAACTGAAACTGTTAGATACACCTTTAATCTGGTGTAGATGAGCTACATTTTAAGTTATAGTGATCTCAAGCTATGTTATAAAATTCTATAAAGCAAATTTATTTTATTCTTCCATACAAAAATGTTAGAGCAGTTTATTGTTCCAATATGTGGATACTTACAGGGTCTGCATTACTGTAATATCCTGATGCCTCTCATCGGTAATGGATTTTATCCTCACAATACTCCTGGTAGGCAGGGGTATTTCATTTTATAGATAAGGAATGGAGAGACAGGACAGGGCACATCAGGATGTTGTGGTGGAACTGGGAATTGAACTGTGGTCTCAAGTGTCAGTCCAGTGTCCTATGTGCTAGGCCACCTTTCCATCCTTAATTGCTGCTGTATTGTTGGATAATAGTGTCCTTGGTTTAAAATGCACACTGGATTGATTATTTGAACTCATTCTGCACTTGGAGGCTTTCCGTGGCCAACACAGAACTGCTGTTTCCAAAGTTTTTCTGAAAAAATACTGGAAAAATGTAAGTAGCAAGAGACAGCTGTCAAGTTTGTGATTATTTTACCTTGCCTTAGGTGTGCTAAAATCTCTTAGTATAGATAAGGAGACGGGGTTCGTCAAAGAGCACAAATATTCTTGAAGATAGTTTGGCCTGTAGACTTGTAATTCTTTAAGGGTACCATATACACAGAATTCTCACTCCTGGGTCTCTGCCTCCGATATTAGACTAGGGATGTCTCAAAGCTAAACAATCTTGGACTGTTGTAGCATGCACACATATCAGCAGGTAAGATATTCTTGCCCTGCAGCATGAGTGATACTGTAGCAGTGCCCTACAAATTCACAGTCCATTTTGGTCAATTTCACGGTCATAGGATTTTAAAAATAATTTCATGATTTCAGCTATTTACATCTAAAATTTCTCAGTGTTGTAATTGTAGGGGTCCTGACCCAAAAAGAAGGTTTTTTTGCGAGGGTGGGGGCACAAGGTTATTGAGGGGGGAGGTTGCGGTATTGCTATCCTTACTTTTATGCTGCTGCGGGTAGCTGGAGAGCGGCGGTTGCTGGCCAGGGTCCCAGCTCTAAAGGCAGAGCTGTCACCAGCAGTGCAGAAGTAAGGATGGCATGGCATGGTATTGCCTCCCTTACTTTTGCACTGCTGCTAATGGGGCACTGCCTTCAGAGCTGGGTGCCCAGCCAACAGCCGCCTCACTCTGAAGGCAGCGCAGAAGTAAGGGTGGCAATACCATGACCTCCCAAAAATAACTTTGCGACCCCCTTACAGCTCACTTTTGGGTCAGGACCCCAATTTGAGAAAGATGAAATCTGTATAGTATAGGGTAAAAGTCCGTGAAATCTGGTCTTGTGTAAAGAGACCAGAATTCAGTCCATGACTCGTTTTTCATGTCCGTGAATTTGGTAGAGCCCTACTCATTAATGCTTTCATTTCTGTTTTTTGCTACAGATAGTTGAGCAGCTCCTTCTGATTGCTCCTGAGCTAGGTAGTAGTGAGCGTGCTGGTGGTGATGGATTAATCTTGGTTTCTCTGGGATTTTAAATCCGTGTTTCATCATGTAGATTAAAATAAAAATAGATGTAATACACTGGTAGCGAAGAGGCACCACAAATCAGAAACATGTTCAGTGGCATTGTGGAATGCCATACCGAGGAATTCTTGTGGTCAGTCACCTCGGTAGTGACCTCCTCTGATGCATAATCAAATCTGTGGTCCTAATGTCTTCTCTGACCTTTTGATACTAGTTGATGTGCAAAAAAAGAGAGCTGCCCCTCTTACCCATCCATTTCAGAGCCTTGATAAGTGGGATAGATAGGGTCTCAAATTGGCGCCCATCACCATGGCATCTGTACATCTCCAAGAGTAAGAACAACAATCTGCCTTTTGCCAGAGGGAAGGAAGACCTAGATTTTTGTTCCTCGTCTGAGCATAAGTGTGTGTAAGTGTACTGGTTGCAGAAATGCTTCTGCAAAACAATGAGTAGTCTTATTTACTAGATGCTGACTTGGGTGTCTGGCACTGAACAGCCTTGTATCCTGTAAAGCAGATCTTAATCAGTTGAGTCGTCAGGGGTAGAAGTTTCAATTTGTTGGTCTGAGAAAAGGATAGTGTTAAGCAAACACCACCTTGAAGAATGTCCTTCTGTGAGGTTCTTGAAGCAGTGCAAATGCTCGTCTGTTAGATGTTTTGGACTCGCAGGTCCTGCGCTGCTCCACTGTTGCAGCTGTATGTGAAAACTGTCTTTCAAAAGAGCGGACCAACCCAAAGAAGTAAAATGATTTATGGGTTTCCATTTAATTTTGGGCTTGTGCACTCTTACCCATCTCACCTCCATTTAACTAGTAGTGGTTGTGAACCCTTTCCTCTTTGCAGGGTTCCTTTGGGGCTGCATCCCTCTTGGATGTTAAGGAAACCCTGTGCGCCTAGCTCCTCTTCTCTACCTGGGGCAATCTGCTCCTAATTTCCCCTCCCCTCTGGAAAAAGCAGAAGTGGCTCAACCCTTTCCTCCCACAACAAAAAAAAGCAGCATCTCCTAACTCTCTGCTCTTGGCTATTCCCCTTCCGTTACAGAAAACTAGCATTGCTGCTGCTATATAAATTGCTAGACTCCTTCCAACCTACCCCACCCCCACATATCTCCAGAGCAGGAACCAGTGGCTTCCTGGCCCTGCTTGTGTGGATGAAATGTCTGTTTTTAACACCCTGCTGAATGCAGTGGGACAAATCCAACCTATGCTGTCGTATAGTACACCCATCAAAAGAGGAAGAGACGAAGAGTAAAAAATTTTAAAGCATCTTATGTCCTTTTGACTTTCAATGAGACGTAGGTTCATAAGTCACATGAGCAGTATGGAGAGTTACCTTAAATCATGACAAGGGGCAGAGAAACTTGAGGACCGTTTAATTCCAGGCCACAGCAGTCTCCAAACAGGTCAGAGAAACCGAGGTGACTGGTTAATACCTAACTTTATAACTGTGTATAGCTGGCTCTGTGTGCTTGATGGATTTCTGGCCATAGTTGTCACAGGTTTTTTGTTTGTTTACTTGTTCATTATTCCGATGATTGGCGATAATTCTCTCATTTTGTTGGGCTTCAGCCATTTGAGAATCCTTGTGAGAACCTGGGTAGAGAGATGCTGAATCAGAGCAGGTTATACAGTTGCACATGTGGTTTGTCCATACTTGAGATTAAAATCTGTTGCTTTTTGGCTTGGCTTGTAGGCTATGTGGCTGGGATACCCTGGAACCAGTGGGGCACTGTTCATGGATTATATCATCACAGATCAAGAAACTTCCCCAGTTGATGTGGCAGAGCAATATTCTGAGAAACTGGCTTACATGCCAAACACTTTCTTTATTGGAGACCATGCTAATATGTTTCCCCACCTGAAGGTAAGAGAGAGTGTTGGAAAGGAAAGCTGATAGTAATGATTATCTAGTGGGGACTTGCACTTCTCTGGGAACTTATATTCAGTACAATAATTTGGCAATGGAATGTTGTAAATTGAAACTTGTTTTTCTTGATCCACAGAAAAAAGCAGTCATTGATTTCAAGTCCAATGGCCATATTTATGATAACAGGATTGTTTTGAATGGCATTGATTTGAAGGCATTCCTTGACAGCCTCCCTGATGTCAAAATTGTTAAGGTGAGAACTCCACTTCTGTGCACTCTGCCTTAGTAGACTGAATGCAGCATTTTCTCACTGATGAATCTTGCATGATTTCTTAGATGAAGTGCCCTGATAGTGGAGACAATGCAGACAGCAATGCTGCCCTCAGTATGCCAGTCATTCCTATGAATACAATTGCAGAAGCCGTGATTGAGATGATTAATCGTGGACAAATTCAGATAACAATCAATGGATTCAACATTAGCAATGGACTAGCAACTACACAGGTGAGGCAAAGTAGGACAGAAAACTGTTTTTCTCCTCACTCTTTATTCCCTTGTAATTTCTCTTCCCTCCATCTTGAATCAATATTTTATTTTTTTCTCATAATACAAATTAATCCCTTGATTTTTTTAAATGATTTTGTTACTCCTCTTTGAATTTTCTTCTTTTTAGCTACCTATTGTGAAAAAAGGGGCAAACAGAATGCAGATTTCTGGGTCTGATCATGCCAGTGCTGTGTAGCTGGACAAATTACAAGTTTGCTTCTCATTATGCAGTCCTAAATTGCATTAGTTCTTCTTATTGCCAGATCACACTGCAAGCTCATATCGAATTGCCCTCTCAATCTTTCCACTTAAACTGCTTTAGGCATTGCCATACAGCTGTCTTAATTTGCATTTTTTCAGATGTAATGTTTTTCTGCCCATATTTCTAAAGTCTCTGGGTTCCATTATGTCCTCAGAACACTTCCAAATTACCATCATGTGTGAATTTTCTGAAGTCTTCCAAATGATTAAAGATATAATATGACTGGATGTAATTAATTGAAGCACCCCACTAGATAAACCTCAACTCGATATGTAATTTTCTTCTTTGTTTATGGCCCTCTAATCCGTCTTCACTATGCGTGACCATGTCTTATTAAAGCCGGTTGTTTTAAGTGCTGATCCTGTGCTTATGGCTGTACATGACCAATGTACATATAGTCCTTGCCCCAAGGAATTTACTATATAAAACCAATAAGAAATTGGAGGAGCTACAAGAGATTGCAAGATAGCATATTTAAAATTTTTAATTTTAAGTGGCCTCTGCACATTCCCACACTTGGGATATGTTGGTGGTGTAGCTTGGACTGATGGAACCTTCTAATATCAATGTCTAATAGAACATGCTCGTGCCTTCAGAGCCATAAGAGAAGGAGCAGAACATTTGAAGAGTGGGACTATGAAAGGGGTTGTGGCACACGGTCCACCTCAGTTCCTTCTAACCCTGGTAACAGATGGACCAGCAACCTAGCTGGGTCCTTGGACCCACATTTGCACAAATGCATCATTCCTGTGGTCAGTGCTGCCTTATCTTGTTTAGTTATTTTCTTGGGGTTTTTAACAAAAGACCCTGTCAAATGTCATTAGTTCTGACACATATTGGAACCATAGATGGAGAAACCATGGTTCAAGAGAGAGGCCTCTTGCTCTCCTGCTTTTCCTAATACAAATGCATATGTGCATTGTTTGGCTTCCTTTGAGGCAGGTCATTTGCCTTCTCATTGTTCCATATGCAGCACCGTGTCACTCTGGGCCAGAAAGGAGCATCGGAATCTTCTCCAAGCAATGTCATTGCAGGAAGCATTAGTGGCTAAACTTTCTGGTTCCAAAACACTGTGATAAGCCAGTACTTGAAGAACAGCCTCATCTTAGACCCCTGATGGGATTAAAAAGCCCAGTAATGTCCCTGAAATTTCAGGCATTTGTCTGTGTGCCTGGAACAAAACCTATGGTCCTTGTCATTGTGATATGTAAAGATTAGATCCAACCAAACATGCTTTAAAATCAGCTGGAAGAGTTTAAAAAGAACTGGCTGAAGAGCTTGCTGGACCATAATGTTGATATTCCCCCTCCCCCCAAAGTAAATGGTGGAACACTAGAGAAATTGTAGAAGACTGGAAGGAAGCCAAATTTGTGCTGATATTTAAAAAGGATAAGGGGGATAACCCAGGTAATTACAACCCTGTCAGTCTGCCATTCATCCCAGACAAGATAATGAAGTGGCTGATATGGGACTTGATTAATCAAGAATTAAAGGAGAGGAATATAATTAATACCAGTCAACATGGGTTTATGGAAAATAGATTGTCAAACTATCATTTTTTTTACTTAGATTATATTGTATCAACATTTTTTCAAGATAATATACTTAATCAAAATGTTAAATGCCTCACAGAAGTTTAAGAATTTAGAACAATACAAAATTAACATGGCATATATTAAATGGATTAAAAGCTGGTTAACTGATAGCTCTTAATGTAATTGTAAATGGGGGATCATCATCGAGCAGCTTCTTTTTTAAAGTGGTCCTGCAGGGATCCATTCTTGCTGTTTAAAACTTTCATCAATGACCTGGAAGAGAACACAAAATCATAACTGATAGTTTACAGATGACACAAATTGGAGTGTGAGCACTGCGGGAATACTGCATCCAGTTCCGGTATCCTCTTGAATTGTGGATGTTGATAAATTAGCGAGGGTTAAGAGAAGAACCATGAGAATAATTAAAGCTTAGAAAATATGTCTTTACAGTGAAAGACACAAGGAACTCAGTCTGCTTATATCAACGGAGAGAAGGTTAAGGGGCAACATGAGTCTTTTAGTATTTATGTGAGGAACAAATATTTGATCATGGATTCCTTGATCTAACTGACAAACGTATAGCAAAATCCAATGTCTGGAAGTTTAAGATAGACACATTCAGACTGGAAAATAAGGTGTAAATTTTTAACAGTAAGGGTAATTATCCAGTGTAACAGTTTTACCTACAGTTGTGGTGGAGTCTCCATCTGTTTTAAAATCAAGATAGGATTTTTTTTAAGAGATGCTCTAGTTCAGAAGGAATTATTTTTGGGGAAATTCTATGGTCTTTATGATGTAGGAGGTTAGACTATGAATTTTGGCTTTTCATATAATTAAGCCATTGTTATGACTCATAGAAAACTCCTCAAATCCACACTTATACAGAATCAAACCACTCATGGTGTGACATCTTTTCTTGGATCAGGGGAGCTAGAGAGTGTAATCAATACTCTGTTACAACATTTCAGACTGCAAGACCACCTTCCTAATATGGCATGAGGTCATATTAGCCTTCTCTAAGTTATTGCCCTGTATTTAAAAGGGCTGAAGAAAGGCAGCCACAAAGGGAACCATCAGAAGTCTCTTGTCTCGATCAGCTACTGTGTCTGATGCTGAGGGAACAGCCTCCTTTACTTGTCAGCTATCCAGATATAGATGTTATCTCTGTCTCCCTCTTTTGTTTTTTATATGGCCCCCATCACTGTAGTATCTTAGCTCTTCAGTCTTTAATGTAGTTATTCTTAGCTCCTCTTTTAACCCAGAGAGGGATGTAAGTGGCTTGCCCAGGTCACACAGGAAGTCTTTAACAGAGCAAGGAATTGAACTTGGGTCTCCCAAGTCCTAGGCTAGTGCTCTAACTGCTGGACCATCCTTTCCCTCTGGATCTGAATGTTCAAACTTTGCAAGATAGCAATGTGAATTCATCATACTCCTTCCTTCCAGAAGATATACCTGTTCTTCGCCCAGAAGTGTCCCAATTGGACTTGATGAAATGAGACCATGGAAGCATCCTCTGTTAATATGGGAATATATCTAATCCATAGAGCTGCCACTTAATGCTCTTTTCATATTTTCACAAAATATATTAGTTTGTGCCATCTAAAGCAGATGCACAATTTCAGGCAGTATTACCATTTCTATTTAACTGAACCTCTTTATCCCACTGTATGGAGGTAGGAGTACTACTTGTCAAACACACGAGTGTGGGAATGTGCTGAGGCCACATGAAGAAATGAAATATACTCAACTATAATTGACACTCTTTTGAGATGACCTTGTCCCTGCCAGCAGGTAGGGGATCTTGGGGGACAAATTACTGCACTGGTGGGGTGCAAAATCAACTTTATTAAGAAAATACTATTGAATTTTCCCTGTTTTTGTGAGGGGTATGGGGTTTGTTAAGGTAGACAATTGGGGAGGAGTTTCTTTTGGTGAACAGTAAGGGGGTTTCAATAGTGGGGTACAATACAGTAGGATACAATACAGTGGGTAACCAATTAACACTGAAGTATAACAGGTAGCTAACAATTTTCTATGTAAAGGGTGTGTCACAGCAGCATATAATCAACTAACAGTTATGGAAAAATATGTTAAATAACAAACAATTTTAGGTAAAAATGTGTCACAGTGGTGTAAATGTAGAATGTGAGGTGTATCAGAGAGGAAAAAGTAACCAATGGGGTTTTATGCTAGAGATTTAAACTCAGTGAGACACAGAGAAAGCTCGGGGGAGTGGGGCTGACAGTGAGAAGACAGACTTAATTACAATCATACAGAACACAGCAAAATCTTATCTATGATCCAACTTAACCAAGACTACACAAATTAGCAAGTAACAAAACACAATGCAACAATTCTCTAAGCCTAACTTACAGAGTACAATGCTAAACCTAACTTAACCACAGCTATGCAAAATGAAATTACAATTTATCTAGACTAAAGGCTAAACCTAACCTAATGGGTGCACCTTATACTAGGGGTAGTTCTCCAAGGGTGTGGCTGCAGCAGTGGGACAACTGTAAGTGGGCTGCCTAGGATAGAATCCAGGGAGGCACAGCTTGGCAGTGGCACAGGTTTATTTCTAGCAGCACAGACCACGGAGTTAGCTTAGGTCTGTCTGCTGGGGAAACAGAGCCAGCAGCCAGGACAGGGGGAGCCTGCAAGAGGGAGTTCTTACCAATCCCCGGGACAGCAGCAAAGGCAGAAGCAGGCACAGCAGTTTCAGCATCAGAGGACTCAATTCGCTCACAATAATCAGGAGATCTCCAGGCAAAATTCATTGTTCTTCTTCGAGTGATTGCTCCTATGCATTCCAGTTAGGTGTGCGCGCGCCGTGTGCACGCTCGTCGGAAGATTTTTACCCTAGCAACACTCGGTGGGTCGGCTGGGCGCCCCCTGAAGTGGCGCCGCTATAGCGCTAGATATATACCCCAGCCAACCCGTCCACTCCTCAGTTCCTTCTTACCACCCGTGACGGTCGTTGGAACAGTGGAGTGTATAGTTGTCCTCCACAGCCCTAGCTTTCTCATACTTGGTGTATATAGTTAGTCAGATTACTTTAAAAAGTTTGTTGTACTTAGTGTTAGTTAGGGGAAATCGAGGGGCTAAGCCCTTCTTTTTCCCAACCCGGTGCGGGCTTATGCCCAAGGCACCAGGATTTAAGCCGTGTTCGGCCTGCCAGCGGCCGATGCTGGTTGGAGACCCCCACGATTCCTGCCTGCGGTGCTTAGGAGAGTCTCATCTAGCAGATAAGTGCTGCATTTGCAAGTCCTTTAAGCCAAGGACAAAAAAGGAGCGGGACTTTTATTTGAAGCAGCTCCTGATGGAGTCGGCACTTAGCCCTGCGGTCCTGACACCGGCCGCTCCACAGACCTCTTCGGTGCGGAGCGCTCCAGCGGTTCCTGGCCGTTCCGGTACCGAGGCCACGACGAAACAGCAGCTGGCACCGGCCCCCCGGCACCGTTCCCTCTCTCCCTCGAGGAAACGTAAGGCTGCACAGACGTCCTCCAAGGTCTCTGCTTCAGGACCTCTCGCCCGACTTCCGGCACCAGCGCCCCTGGCACCGACTCCGACAGCGCATCTACCGGGCGCTGTACCATTGACTCCGGCACCGCAAGGGCCGTCGAGTCCGGTACCTCCTTGCTCCCTGGTGCATACCGTGGTCGAGCTCGCTCTCCCGTCGACACCTGAAACCTTCTCGACGGCGAGAGAGCTGATAGCGTTGACGGAGCCAACGCATCCTCAACCCCCGGCACCGCCGGTGCGGGTTGTTAAATCAGCGGGCAAGCCGGCTGTAATGAGGCCTCCTTCCCTTGACAGGCAGGACAGACGGTACTCCAGGTCCCTGTCCCGGAGATGTTCACGTTCACGCTGCTCCAGATCTCGGCACCGCTTGCAGTCCCGGTACCGCTCTCCATTGCGGTACCGGTCATACTCGCGGAGACGATCCCGATCCCGGTCTCCTGACAGGCGCTATCGGCACCGATCCGGCTCTTGGTACTGTTCCCGGTACCGGTCCTCCCGCAGCCGCTCCCACCGTCGGGACTCGAGATCCCAGTCGACCTCCCGGCACGGTCGATGGTCCCAGTCTCATTCCCGGCACCGCGAAGGTTGGCACCGTTCCCCGGCACTGTCCAGGGACAGACTGGTGGCGTCGACGGTGCAGTCACACAGCCTCTCTGCACCGCCATGGCCTTCGAGACAGCTGTCTGTCTCCTCTCAGGCCGACAGCACAGCTGATCAGCGCACCGAGCCTCAAGGGCAAGACCAGGGACCTCCTCAATGTGGCTTCTGGACTCCATGGGCCTACCATGAGACTCAAGGAGTGCCCTTTTCCACTCAGCGCTCCAGGACATCCGACCACAGGACGCCTGAGGCTACGGTCAGCAGACCTACTCCCACAGCCGTGGTAGAGGGGCCGCTGACATCCGTGGATGCGGAGCATCCCCCCGTCGAGGAGGCCCCGCAGCAGCTCGCTGAACCCCCGCAGGACACGCTGGTCCCGGGCCTGTCATCCTCTTCCTCCCCGGATGAGGCGGTGGCAGGGGCGTCCGCCTCGGGCCCTCCCCCGATCGACCTTTGGGCCCATCAGGACTTGTTGCGACAGGTGGCCCAAAACATAAATTTGCCAGTTGAGGAGGTTGCAGAAGACGACGACCCTGTCGTCAACATAATTGGAGCGGATGCGCCTCTTCGTGTAGCCCTGCCCTTTATCCGCACTATCCAGCGGAATGCGGACACTGTTTGGCAGTCACCAGCTTCCATCCCTCCGACCGCTCGGGGGGTGGAAAGAAAATACTCGGTCCCGTCCAAGGGATACGAGTACCTATACACGCACCCAGCTCCATGTTCCTTGGTGGTCCAGTCGGTTAACGACCGTGAGCGACACGGCAAGCAAGCGCCAGTGCCTAAATCCAAAGAAGCGCGGCGCATGGACCTTTTGGGCTGTAAGGTCTATTTGGCCGGTGGCCTCCAGTTAAGAGTCGCCAACCAACTGGCTCTCCTCAGCAGGTATACCTATAACACCTTGGTGTCCCTCTCAAAGTTCTCTGAGCTTGTGCCATCCGACTCCCGGCCTGAGTTCGCGGCCCTGGTTGAGGAGGGTAAGAAAGCGTCCCGGTCGGCCCTCCAAGCGTCTCTGGACTCTGCAGATTCGGGAGCCAGGACTTTGGCCTCTGGAGTGACCATGAGGAGAATTTCGTGGCTTCAGGCCTCCATGTTGCCGCCGGAGGTCCAACACACCATCCAGGACTTGCCATTTGATGGCCAGGGTCTCTTTTCTGAAAAGACAGACTCAAGCCTGCAGACCCTTAAAGATGGTCGAATCACAATTCGCTCCCTGGGCATGAATATGCCGGTTACCCAGAGGAGGTCCTTCCGGCCGCAGCCGTACCGCCCGTTCAACCAGCCCTGACCGCGGCCGGATAACAGGCACCGGGGCAGAGTGAACCGGCGCAGGCAGCCGGGTAATCAGGGAAACCAGTCCCAACCGCCCTCGAAGCCTACTTCAGGGCCCAAACAGAACTTTTGATGGGACGCCTGAGGACGGCCCACCAGTTTCTTTACCGGATCCTTCCCCGTTGTTTTCCAACCATCTCTCCCAGCTCCTACCGGCTTGGTCCCAGATAACATCCGACAGCTGGGTACTTCGCACGGTGGAGTCTGGTTACTGCCTCCAGTTTGTTTCGCCCCCTCCCTCCCACCCACCCTACCTGTCCCTCTTCAGGGACCCCTCTCACGAGCAATTCCTCTTGCAAGAGGTCGAGACTCTGTTGAGCTTGGGTGCCATAGAGGAGGTGCCGGAAGGCATGCGGGGCAGGGGTTCTTATTCCCGATATTTCCTAATCCTCAAGGCGAAGGGAAGTCTGCGACCAATCCTCGACCTCCGAGAGCTCAACAGATTTCTGGTCAAGCTCAAGTTCCACATGGTCACCCTGGGGACCATTATCCCCTCCCTGGATCCGGGAGACTGGTTTGCCGCCCTCGACATGAAGGACGCGTATTTCCATATCACGATTTACCCTCCTCATCGACGCTACCTGCGCTTTGTCGTCAACCACCAGCACTACCAGTTTACGGTGCTCCCCTTCGGCCTTTCCACGGCACCGAGGGTCTTCACCAAGTGCATGGCGGTGGTCGCCGCGGCCCTTCGCCATCGCCGAATACATGTGTACCCATATCTCAACTACTGGCTGTTCCGCAGAACGTCCCAGCAGCTCGTAGCGCAACAAATGGCCGAAGTCATAGGCCTATTTCAACACCTAGGCCTTATGATCAACGCCGAGAAGTTTTACCTTGGCTCCAATGCAGAGGATAGACTTCATCGGCGCGGTCCTGGACTCCAATCTAGCCAGGGCCTGCCTCCCTCTGCCTTGGCACCAGTCCATGACTGCCATCATCCAAAGCATGCAGTCCTTCCCGACGACAACGGTGCGCACCTGCCTCTGCCTCCTAGGCCACATGGCGGCGTGCACTTTCGTGACCCTATACGCGAAGCTCCGCCTTCGCACCTTTCAAACTTGGTTGGCGTCGGTTTACCGCCCGCACAGGGATTCTATAGACATGGTGGTCACGATCCCGAAGTCGGCCCTCGAGTCGCTCAACTGGTGGTTGGACCCAGGGATGGTGTGCGCTGGAGTCCCGTTCCGCCCCCCCTCACCCCTCCATCACTCTGACTACGGACGCCTCGGCCATGGGGTGGGGTGCACACCTCGGCGGCCTACACACCCAGGGCCTCTGGTCACCCCGCGAGCTGACCCTCCACATCAACGTCAGGGAACTGCGAGCGGTTCGCTTGGCGTGTCAGACTTTTCACTCCCACCTCCAAGGTCGCTGCGTGTCCGTCTTCTCAGACAACACGACAGCGATGTTCTACATCAACAAGCAGGGCGGAGCACATTCCTCCCTGCTTTGCACGGAAGCGATGCAACTGTGGGACTTTTGCATAGCCCACTCTATACACATAGCATCGTTTCTCCCAGGAGTGCAGAACACGCTGGCAGACCGTCTCAGCAGGTCTTTCCTCTCCCACGAGTGGTCGATTCGTCCAGATGTGCTCCACACAATTTTCCAGAGGTGGGGTTTTCCCCGAATAGACCTTTTTGCCTCCAGAGAGAACAGGAAATGCCATCTGTTCTGCTCTTACCAGGGCAGCTCCCACGGCTCCCTCTCGGACGCATTCCTCCTCCCGTGGACGGATCACCTACTGTATGCCTTCCCTCCGTTCCCCCTTGTGCATCGGGTCCTCCTCATTCTCATTGCTCTGGCGTGGCCGAGACAGCACTGGTACACCCTGCTGTTCGATCTCTCAGTAGCGGATCCTATTCCCCTCCCGTTATGGCCAGACCTCACAACACAGGACTTCGGCAGGCTTCGCCACCCGGACCTGCAGTCCCTCCACCTGACGGCTTGGCTCCTGCGTGGCTAACCCGAGCGGAGCGGGACTGTTCCGCTGCAGTGCAGCAGGTGCTGCTGGAGAGCAGGAAGCCTTCCACTCGGTCGACTTACCTCGCCAAGCGGAAGCGTTTTGCGCTCTGGTGTAATCAGAAAGGTCTCAACCCTCTCCTCATACCTATTCCCAAGATCCTGGACTATCTCTGGTCCCTCAAGGAGCAAGGCCTCACTGTCTCCTCCTTGAAGGTGCACCTGGCGGCAATTTCCGCCTTTAGGCCCAGCATTGGGGAACGTTCCGTCTTCTCCAATCATATGGTTTCCCGTTTTCTTAAGGGGCTAGAACGCTTATACCCTCCGGTACGGTGCCCAACTCCTACCTGGGATTTGAACTTGGTCTTAGCCAAGCTTATGGGAGCCCCCTTTGAGCCCTTGGCCATGTGTTCCCTTCTCTACTTGTCCTGGAAAACGGCCTTCCTCGTCGCGATTACTTCGGCGAGTCGAGTCTCTGAGCTTTGTGCCCTAACGGCCGACCCGCCATACACTATCTTCCATAAGGACAAAGTGCAGCTTCGGCCACACCCCGCCTTCCTGCCTAAGGTAGTGTCGGCTTTCCATGTGAACCAGGACATCTTCCTCCCGGTCTTCTTCCCGAAGCCGCACGCATCCCGTAGGGAACAACAGCTTCACAGCCTTGACGTGCGTAGGGCCCTCGCCTTTTACATAGACCGGACGAAGCCTTTCCGCTGTTCGCCCCAGCTCTTTGTGGCGGTAGCAGATCGCATGAAGGGCATGCCGGTCTCTTCTCAGCGGATTTCGGCCTGGGTGATGTCATGTATCAAGACATGCTACGAGCTCGCTCAGGTTCCGGCTGGTCATCTCTCCGCTCACTCTACAAAAGCGCAAGCCTCTTCTGCTGCCTTCCTGGCCCATGTCCCCATTCAGGACATCTGTCGAGCGGCGACCTGGTCGTCAATTCACACCTTTTGCTTCCCACTACGCACTGGTGCAACAGTCCAGAGACGATGCCGCATTTGGCTCAGCAGTCTTACACTCTGCCACATCTCACTCCGACCCCACCGCCTAGGTAAGGCTTGGGAATCACCTAACTGGAATGCATAGGAGCAATCACTCGAAGAAGAAAAGACGGTTACTCACCGTTGTAACTGTTGTTCTTCGAGATGTGTTGCTCCTATCCATTCCAGACCCGCCCTCCTTCCCCACTGTCGGAGTAGCCGGCAAGAAGGAACTGAGGAGCGGACGGGTCGGCTGGGGTATATATCTAGTGCTATAGTGGCGCCACTCCAGGGGGCGCCTTGCCGACCCACCGAGTGTTGCTAGGGTAAAAATCTTCTGACGAGCCGTGCACGCGGCGCGCGCACACCTAACTGGAATGGATAGGAGCAACACATCTCGAAGAACAACAGTTACAACGGTGAGTAACCGTCTTTTTGTGGGAGGGGAGTTTAAAAATGGGGGTACGCTCAAAAATAAAACGAGAGCAGAGAAAGGACCCCCCAGAACACCTGGCTGATCAGACCAGGCAGCAATGCAGGAATCTTTTCTAAGGTCTGATCAGAAAATGTCTGGTTATAAAGGCAAACTTAGGCAGTTTCCCGCCAGTAACTTTGATTGGTTCCCCTTGTTAGAGGGGAGGAGAGGAGACTTCAGGTGGGCACAGACATGTCTGAGCAAGTTTTAAGCCACAGGCATGACTCATGTGCTCAGCTATTTGGCCATATTAGGTCTTGCATACTTGGGCAGAGCACCTCTACACCGAGCCCAGGTCTGAACAAAGGAGCCAAAAGCCCGCTCCCCCCCACCCCAGCAGAGCAATGTCTCCAGTTGGTCTGCACAAGTCATTTCCATGAACAGCAGGGCCAGGCTGTGACTTTTGTTAGCCCAAGGCCGGGAGGGGCGGACACAGAACAACCAGAAAGGAGAGGGGAAAAAAAAGTGCAGCAGGGGGACAGCTGTAACAGACAGACCTCTGCACACTTTCCTTTTTCCTCGGTCGTACTTTCAACTTGAGACAGGGGGAGGAGGTGGTGTTGGAAGAAACTGAGACAGTCAGCATGCCATGCCTCCTTTATAGCTTTGTCCACCAGATGTTTAGAGCTGTGAGGGGAAGGGTAGGAAGTGTGCAAGTGCTCCTGTAGGTTTTGTATCTAGAAGGTTCCACTAATCCAAGTTGCACCATTAATGCATTCCAAGTGTGTGAACGTGCAGCTATCCTCTCAATGTATTTTGGTTACTAATGAGTAACTTTCCTTTTTTTCTTATATTTGACACAACTTGAATCAACTCTTCAGGTAAGAATTCATGCTATTAAACACTTTACTGGATTATTTCATTAGGTACCTTGTGGTCTGAGTTTCAGTGCTCTAAATTAGCTGTATAGTTGAACTTTCTTATATTCTTCCTAGATTAACAACAAGGCAGCAACTGGAGAAGAGGTTCCACGTACCATCATTGTTACCACCCGCTCTCAGTATGGGTTACCAGAGGATGCTGTTGTGTACTGTAACTTTAACCAGCTATATAAGATTGACCCTTCCACTTTACAGATGTGGGCTAACGTGAGTAGTTATGTTTGCTACTAAGTCTCAGATCAGATCTCCATAATTTGACTGCTGTCTTGTTTACAGGAATGGTTTTAAAATGAGCAACAGATCTTTAACTTAAATTGCCCCTATTCAGGTAGGGAAAAACTTCAGTTTCCTTGCCTGGTTTGTTGAGAATATTTATTTGGCATGAACCTTTTTGAATCCTTACAACACTCTCCAGAATAAGGGATTGGATAATAATGGGATTTGACCAGGCAGCAATTTGACCAGGCAGAATCTCTTTAGGTCCCATTATAAATCGGATCCGAGTAGGGAGTTGAGTGAAAATTGTTACCCTTCTGACAGCTTTTACATAGTCAGTGTGTAATAAGCTGTTTAGTTCTGTCCAATTTACACCACTACAACTGGCCCTTATTTGCACCATTATCTGTGCTCTTACCTGACAAGTCAACCATTAGATGGGTACAGAGGCTGAACATCTCACTTCAGGTCAGAGTGACAGGGAATGGATCACTTGATGATTACCTGTTCTGTTCATTCCCTCTGACGCACCTGGGATTGGCCACTGTCAGAAGACAGGATACTGGGCCCTTGGTCTGACCAAGTATAGCTGTTCTTATGTTGAGGCGTACTGATGAGGCACTGTAAGGAAGCTTTGCACTGTTGTTAAATGCAAAGTAATGCACATTGGAAAACACAATCCCAACTATACGTATAAAATGATAGGATCTAAATTAGCTGTTACCAGTCAAGAAAGAGATCTTGGAGTCATTTTGGATAGTTCTCTGAAAACATCCACTCAATGTGTAGCGACAGTCAAAAAAGCGAACAGAATGTTGGGAATCATTCAAGGATAGATAATGGGGCAATATGATATTTTCTGCCTTTATATAAATCCATGGTACACCCACATCTTGAATACTGTATGCAGATGTGGTCGCCCATTCTCAAAAAAGATATATTGGAATTGGAAAAGGTTCAGAAAAGAGCAACAAAAATGATTAAGGGCATGGAACAGCTGTATGACGAGAGATTAATAAGACTGGGACTTTTCAGCTTGGAAAAGAGATGACTAAGGGGGGAACATGATAGTGGTCTATAAAATCATGACTGGTGTGGAGAAAGTCAATAAGGAAGTTTGTTTACTCCTCATAACACAAAAACTAGGGGTCACCAAATGAAATTAATAGGCAGCAGGTTTAAAACAAACACAAGGAAGTATTTTTTCACACAATGCACAGTGAACCTGTGGAACTCCTTGCCAGAGGATGTTGTGAAGGCTAAGACTATAACGGTTCAAAAATGAATTAGATAAATTCATGGAGAATAGGTCTATCAATGGCTGTTAGCCACGATGGGCAGGGATGGGTCCCTAGCCTCTGTTTGCCAGAAGCTGGGAATGAATCACTTGGTGATTACCTGTTCTGTTCATTCCTTCTGGGGCACTTGGGATTGGCCACTGTCAGAAGACACGATGCTGGGCTAGATGGACCTTTGGTCTGACCTAGTATGGCTGTTCTTATTCACTACTGCATAGTGCTCCCTGTAAATAAATTGGAATCTTCAATCTCCAAGGCTGTGACTCCAGCATTTTCATCAATGCTAAATTCACCTCGTCATTTCATCTGCTGTGGGTACACACCCCTTTTTGCTGCCATTTGCAAACATGACTTTCACCTAAACTGTGGTACAAAAGCAAAATGAGAGGTGTATGCTGTATCCACTCTGCTCTTCAGGTCATATCCCAGAAGCTTGCACTTACTGTTTGACGCATTGTGTGACTGACTTTCACTTTCACTTTGAAAGTGAGGCATTTCACAAATCCAGTTTTTTTTCAGTCTTTCCTTGTAGGTCACGTTTTCTAGACCTTTAGTCCTTTTTCTCTCTCTTGACTTCCTCTAATTATGCAGTTCTCAAAATTTATTACACTGTGAGCCCCTTCTAATAACAAAAATTACTACATGACCTGGGAGGGGGGATTGGGGACTGAAGCCTGAGCCGAGGCCCAAGACCTGCCAACGGAGGATGGGGGTGAGGAAGGAAGGGCGTGAATCCCTTGGGCTTCGGCTTCAACCCCTGCCCCCAGCAAGTCTGTTGCCAACCCAGGGCACCCCACTGAAACGGGGTTGCCACCCACTTTGGGTTCCCAGCCCACAGTTTGAGAACCGCTGCTCCAGTTTGTCAACATCTAATAACCACAGTTGGGGAAAGAACTGCACGCAGTACTCCAGCTAAGGCCTTATCAATCAGTGCTGAGTAGAGTGGAAGAATTACATCTTCTGTCTTGCTTACAGCACTCCTGCTAATAGATCCCACAGTGTTGTTTGCTTGTTTTGCAACAGTATTACATTGTTGATTCAAAACAAGCAAACGTCATTCTGGGATGTATTAGCGGGAGTGCTGTAAGCAAGACAAGACAGCACTGATTGATAATGCCTCAGCTGGAGTACTGTGTGCAGTTCTGGGTACCACAGTTGGGGAAAGATGTAGAGAAGTCAAGAGGGAGAGTAACAAAAAGGATTAAAGGTCTAGAAAACATGGCCTACAAAGCAAAATTAAAGAAACTCAATTTTTTCAATCTGGAGAATATAATACTGAGAGGGGACCTAAGTCTTCAAGTACATAAAAGGTTGTTATAAAGAGGAGCGTGATAAATTGTTCTCCTTAACCACTGAGGACTGGACAAGAAGCAATGGGCTTAAACTGCAGCAAGGGAGATTTAGGTTAGACGTTAGGAAAAACTTCCTAACCATCAGGGTAGTTAAGCACCGGAACAAATTACCTAGGGAGGTTGTGGAATCATTGGAGGCTTTTAGGAACAGGTTAAACAAACACCTGTCAGGGATAATCTAGATAGTACTTAGACTGCCTCAGTGCAGAGAACTGGATTAAATGACCTATCTATGTCCCTTCCAGTCATACATTTCTGTGATTTCACTATTCACACTATTTGCTTGTTCTGATCTATCCAGGAGGGTGATGCTTCTGAATGTTGTTTTTTACACAGTCACCCTTTATTTTCTTCCTGGTTTGGTTGTAGATTCTGAAGCGAGTTCCAAACAGCGTATTGTGGCTGTTGCGTTTCCCAGCTGTAGGAGAACCCAATATTCAACAATATGCACAGAACATGGGCCTTCCCCAGAACCGAATCATCTTCTCTCCTGTTGCCCCCAAAGAGGAACATGTGCGGAGGGGCCAGTTGGCTGATGTTTGTCTAGATACTCCACTTTGTAATGGGCACACTACTGGGATGGATGTACTCTGGGCTGGAACTCCCATGGTTACTATGCCAGGTAATGTCTCAGGGAAACAAGATTGTAGCCATATGGTGACAATTCGTATTGAATAGGAGTACGTGTGGCACCTTAGAGACTAACACATTTATTTCTATTATTATTATCCCTAAGGTGCCACAAGTACTCCTGTTCTTTTTACGGATACAGACTAACACGGCTGCTACTCTGAAAAATTCATATTGAATGTAATTGTTATAGACCTTCAATCCTTCTTGTTTTTATTTTTATCTTGTATGTGTAACTATCTAATGTGAAGAGTTCATAGATCAGGGGTGGGGAAACTTTTTGGCCTGATAGGTACATCAGGGTTGCAAAACTGTATGGAGGGCTGGGTAGGGAAGGCTGTGCCTCCCCAAACAGCCTGGCCCCCACCCACTTTCCACCCCCCTCAGAAGCCTCCACCATCCAACCCCCCCTGCTTGTTGTCCCCTACCCGCCCCCTCCGAAGACCACCCTCGGGACCCCACCCCCTATTCAACCGCTCTGCTCCCAGTCTCCTGACTGCTCTGACCCCTAGCCACACCCCTGCCAGGCCCACCGGGATTCTCATGCTTATCCAACCACGACTGCCCCCAGAACCTCCACCCCATTCAACCGTATCCTGTTTCCTGGGACCCCCCACCCCTTACCCAGCCCCCCGGCCACCACCCCCTTACTGTGCCGCTCAGAGCAGCATGTCTGGCAGCCATGCCGCCTGGCTGAAGCCAGACACACTGTCATGCTGCTCGGCAGAAGCATGCAACCCTGCTGCCCAGAGCACTGGTGGCGTGGCTGCGGGGGAGGGGCCACGGGCTAGCCTCCCCAGCCGGGAGCTCAAGGGCTGTGCAGGACGGTCCCGTGGGCCGGATGTGGCCCACGGGCTGTAGTTTGCCCACTTCTGTCATGGATAGTAAAGAAATTAAGTGCATCCCAGTTCTAGCTAGTGGGCAGGCTTTCCAGAACAAATAGTCTAGCAACCTCCCCTTGTGTGTTTTCTCAGGCAGGAGAAAAAAAATTAAGTAAATTGTAAAGCATCAAGAAGGCATATTGGTTATCACTTTCTTTTGTCTTTTTACAGGGGAAACTCTTGCATCACGGGTTGCTGCCTCCCAGCTTACTTGCCTTGGTTGTCTTGAACTTATTGCTAAGAGTAGACAAGAATATGAAGATATTGCTGTGAAACTGGGAACGGATCTAGAATAGTAAGTACATCTAGTTTGGAGGATGAAATAAAGATCTAGAACAGTAAGGCACCATTATTGGGGATAGTGTGTGTTAGGAAGCAAAATGGAATAAACATAAATATATATGGCTATAAGCAGTGAGGCATGTCATTATTTTCATTCTATTGAACTTACGTTGACTGATGAAGTTACCCGCTGTTTGTTACCTTGGGAGCTGACTGACCTCCAGGGTTTTGAAGTAGCCACTAAACTGCTTTGCTGATGAGGAAGTAAGGTCTGTGCTCATTGGAATGAGTTACTGGGCTAGAATTCATATCTGCAATGTGTCCTGAGGGAATTACCTCCTCTCCTCATCTCTGGTTTAGCTGCCTGCCTACTCTCTTGGGGGGGGGAAGGGCCCCAGTGACCTAATGGATAAGGCATTGGCTTTCTAAACCAGAGATTGTGGGTTCAAGTCCCATCTGGGGTGAAAAACTACTCTGTTGGGGATCTAGTATTCTCATACCCTGAAGCAGCAGAAGGGACCATTATATGCCTTCAACAGAGGTCAGAGTTGGAGGCCAAGTGTGGGGGGGATTCTTGCACAGATCCAGGACTCCATGCTGAAGATAGTGGGTGGGGTGTGAGAGACAGGCTGCCTTCTCAGGGAGGGTTAAGCTCTTTAAATAGCCATAATAGGAGCTAGGAAGGCAGATGTGGGAGGGAACTATACTAGAATGGGGTGTGGAATGTTCAGATGGGTGAGTATCATGAAATGCCCAAAGTATGCACTTGTCCTCCCTAAAAATACTTGGCGCTTTACATGTTCACAATCGTTGACTTACCCCTCCCAGGATTGAGGAACCCTCAACATATTCCCCACAAAGTAATTGTAACTTTACAGATATAGAGACAGATTGAGCATCATGTGCAGGATATCACATTGAGACATTGGCAGAGCTGGAATTAGAACTCAGACCTGCTGGGAGGGAGATAGGAATGCTGATATATTGAACCTTCTGCAGAAAGTAAACGCAAACAAAATGCATTTTCACTTTCCTTTCAGAAAGAAAAACCTAGGCTGAAATAAAGGGGCACTTGCAGTTGGGGCTGTATAGAAGGGTTGATGGGTCTGGTTAATTAGCGTGTAGCAGTACTAACACAAATGTCCATAGCATTTTCACCCACAATGAAAAAGTTGAGTTTTGGTGAAGTTGACAGTTCCACATTGGGGAAGGAGCAACAATGTGGATTTTGGGTAGGGGGATGACAATAAAGGGATTTGCTGAAGCAATGGTGTGTTGAGAGTTCTGGGTTAATTGAGGTAATAGATCACAATAACCATTTGTTCCTGTTTCTGCTTCTCATCTGACTGCTTGCTGTTAATTCTTTGTGTAGCCTGAAGAAAATTCGTAGTAAAGTCTGGAAACAGAGAATATCAAGTCCTTTGTTCAACACCAAACAGTACACAATGGAACTGGAGCGGCTTTACCTTCAGATGTGGGATCACTACGCTGCTGGCAACAAACCAGACCATATGGTTAAGCCAATAGAGAGCAATGAATCTGCATGAAGGACTCTGCCCACACGACTCTCCCAGAATTGAGCCTCTCAAACTCCTCTGCAAAGGAGATGGGAGCTAAAGACAGTGCATTTCTACTTAATCTGCCTGGTACTCTGTGACTGAAGTGATTCATGATGGTGATTTAAGAGCACAGACAGACATACTTCGTGCATAATAGGGAGAGGCTGTAGAGATTGGGAACTTTCTATTCCATAAGGAGTTTGAAAAAGATTGAGTTGTGCACATGTGCTGTATGTTTGCAAGGCCTGGTGCTTGATGGGGAAAGTGTGAACTGTCCATCCAATTGTGATTTCATGGATTGATTCAATCTTCCTATGAATTTCTCTCTTATGTGGATTGGGAATTGGAGCTTTTTAATGTTTGATTTCAGGTGTTCCTGTTGGTATATGTGCGATTCTTCCATGACATGATTTCCAACTAGTGAGTGTTGCTCCCTGCATTAACTTCTTAACTGTGCAGATTGAAAGGGCATATTTGCTGGTGTAGTCCTTTTTACAGGTTTTATAAACCACTTGAGCCTATATCAGCCTTTTAATGTTTGACCTCTGTTTTGGAACTTTCTGTACTGTGTTGATTTAGATGAGAACTCAGTGCTTGGTTTAAAAAAAAAAAAAGATTCTCCTGTATCTCAGCTAATTGGCTTCATGATGACAACTCCTATTCTGTTGAAAAACAAAATTGGTTTAAAATTAATGCCCCTGAACTGTTTTGAAATAAACAAACTGGTGCCAAATACAAATCCTTCAGGAATTATTGTTAATTATGTACAGAGGCACAGTCCTATGTACTGTAGCAAGGACTTTTTTAAAATAAAGCTCTGGTTTGCCCAGTTTGACCCATTTGACCAGCGTTTCGCCTTTACTACCCCTTTCTGTGCTGCTGTCAAAACAATGTTCTGGGCTGCTGGCCTTTTACCTTCCTTTCCATAGCTTGGCTTTTAAATAGTTCTATTCATTTCAGCAGAAATGAAATCCCAGGTAAGTATAGATTTTTCATCTACTAAACATCTGCATCAAGTATATTTAATGTTTTTTTTAAAGTATTCCAACTCTGAAAAGCTCTCAAGTGGGCAGTTATATATAAATATATATATATATAATTAATTATTGCAGTATTTAAGGACCACCCAGAAAGGCTTTTTTCTTAATGTGGGGGTGTCATCTTTATCTCACTGATATGAGGTAACTTGGAGGCCATGGGCTGTATGTAAACTCTGATGCTGAGTTTTGTATTGAACAAGCATGAATTACCGTAAGTAATTTTGTTCTTAAATCTGTGCAGAGGGTCATGGACTGCAGTTTAAAACAAACCAGTGTCAGTCTTGCTAAGTGTGCTACACACATCTATTCAGTAACAGGTAACAATTTGTCTTCTAGTGCAGCAACAGAGAACTGTGTTCGAAGTGCTGCTTTTGATGCACTTTTTATCTAAGTCTTAGTTGATGCTTTTGAATGTAGCCTAGGTGATGAATGCTTAGTATAGGATGCCTTAGTTTGCTGGTAGATTACCAGGTGCTAATACCCGAGCAAGAAATCTTGTGTCATTTTCTAACCAGAAATGAAAAGGGGGGAAAGATACCTTTTATTGGACCAACTTCTGGGGGTGAGAGAAACTTTTGAGGTTAGAGGGTATGTTGACACAGCACTGAAGAACCTGTGGCTAGCCTGTTAGGGGCTGTTTTGTTGCTGTGTAGATAAGCAGGTGGGAAGACCTTTCTCCCTGAAGAGCAGTGCTATGTAAGCTTATCTCTTTCAGTAACAGAAAGTTGCTCCACTAAAAGACAGCCTAGGCCAACTGTGGTTACACCCCCCTCCCTAACCAGCATGCACATTTATAAATTGCACTCTTTAAAAGCCCAGCCTTATAGCTTTGGACAATTGAAACTACCTAGTTTCAACCCGTAAAAATGAAAAGATGGTAGCACCTTAAGAATTGATGCTGCAAGTTACTACACCTGAAACAAAGCTGCACTAAACCACTCAACTTTCACCAGTGGCGTGCTCTGCATAGGTGAGACTGCTGCAGGGTGCCCGTTGAGCTTTGTTCCTGGCGTGGGACCTTGCTGCTTTCACTGCTGCTCTGCTTATTGTAACAGGCTTTTGTTTCCAGCTAACTGCCTAATAAAAAGATCACTGCAAACAACGTGTTTTTGTCATAATCTTTGGCGCCAGCGGGAGCGCGTCTCCGCGGGGGGGCGGGGGGCGCTCATGGGTCTCCACGCGGGAAGATGCGCTGGGCGCGCGCTCGGGAGTCGGCGCCGGGGGGCGGTTCCCTCGCTGGCAGCAGCCGCGCCCGCTGGGCTCATGCGGGGGCGGGGGCGGGGGCGGGCCGCTGCGATTCGAAGGGCCGTTCGGGCTCCGTGGCGCATGCGCAACCAGACCGGCAGGGTCAAGTACCGCCCCGGACGTGGCGGCGCTGCAGTGAGGGGCGGGCGGGCGGGAGGTTTGAACGTAGCAGCGGCGGGTTCCACGCGAGGATGGCGCGGGGGCCCAGGCAGCGCGTCCGGGTGAGAGACTTGTGGGGGTGAGGGGCTGTGGAGGGGAGGCGCGGGCGCGAGCCGGACCCAGCGGGGGAGGGACGCGGGCGGGTGCCGGAGAATCGCGGGGGAAGGGCGCGAGCCGGGCCCTCGTGAGGGAGTAGTGGGGGCGGGAGCCGGGCCCTGGCCCTGTGGGGGCATGAGAAGCGGCTGGGCTCGCTTTAGGGCTAGGTCATTCTCCGTTGTCTTCCCCTTTCAGCTGGGAGCCCCCAGACCCTTGGTCAGCATCCCTCCGGTTTCCAGCCTTGGGCCTGATGGGGCCTCTGTACAGAGACTGCTGCTCTTGTCCTCCGACGCAGAGGATGACAGACAAGGCAACACCTGGTTGGGGACAAGGAACCCCCCACACGGGACTGCACAAAGTAGGTGAATTTGCAGGATTAATGTTTCCTATACTCTGCCAAGTTGTGAGGGAAGTGAAGGCACGAGATTAGGTGTTGGGGTGGGAGGGACCAATGTGTTGGAGAGGAAACTCATATGAGTGACAGCTGAAACATGGGGGAGGGCAGCCTGAAAGGTAGGAGAAGATCTGGGATTGATTGTGAGTCCAAACCATTAATGCTGTAGTGTTCCTATTTTGTTGTGTGGATTTATCATGCAAACACCAGCTCTGTACACAATAAATGATTCAATTAGAGAGTTGGACTGAGGGAAGACTTTAAAAGCTGTACATGATAACTATCTCAGGTATCAGAGGGGTAGCCGTGTTAGTCTGGTTCTGTAGAAGCAGCAAAGAATCCTGTGGCACCTTATAGACTAACAGATGTTTTGCAGCATGAGCTTTCGTGGGTTAATACCCACTTCTTCGTATGCAAGCAGTGGAAATTTCCAGGGGCAGGTGTGTATATATAAGCCAGCAAGAAGCAGGCTAGAGATAACGAGGTTAGATCAATCAGGGAGGATGGGGCCCTGTTCCAGCAGCTGAGGTGTGAAAACCAAGGGAGGAGAAACTGGTTCTGTAATTGGCAAGCCATTCACAGTCTTTGTTTAGTCCTAAACTGATGGTGTTAAATTTGCAAATGAATTGGAGCTCAGCAGTTTCTCTCTGGAGTCTGGTCCTAAAGTTTTTTTGCTGGAGGATGGCCACCTTAAAATCTGCTATTGTGTGGCCAGGGAGGTTGAAGTGTTCTCCTACAGGTTTTTGTATATTGCCATTCCTAATGTCTGATTTGTGTCCATTTATCCTTTTCCTTAGAGACTGTCCAGTTTGGCGATGTACATAGCAGAGGGCATTGCTGGCATATGATGGCATATATTACATTGGTGGGCGTGCAGGTGAATGAACCGGTGATGGTGTGGCTGATCTGGTTAGGTCCTGTGATGGTGTTGCTGGTGTAGATATGTGGGCAGAGTTGGCATCGAGGTTTGTTGCATGGGTTGGTTCCTGAGCTAGAGTTACTATGGTGCGGTGTGCAGTTGCTGGTGAGAATATGCTTCAGGTTGGCAGGTTGTCTGTGGGCGAGGACTGGCCTGCCACCCAAGGCCTGTGAGAGTGTGGGATCATTGTCCAGGATGGGTTGTAGATCCCTGATGATGCGGTGGAGGGGTTTGAGCTGGGGACTGTATGTGATGGCCAGTGGAGTCCTGTTGGTTTCTTTCTTGGGCTTGTCTTGCAGTAGGAGGCTTCTGGGTACACATCTGGCTCTGTTGATCTGTTTCCTTATCTCCTCATGTGGGTACTGTAGTCTTGAGAATGCTTGGTGGAGATTTTCTAAGTGTTGGTCTCTGTCTGCGGGGTTAGAGCAGATACGGTTGTACCTCAGTGCTTGGCTGTAGACAATGGATCTTGTGGTGTGCCCGGGATGGAAGCTGGAGGCATGAAGGTAGGCATAGCGGTCTGTAGGTTTTCGGTATAGGGTGGTGTTAATGTGACCACCACTTATTTGCACCGTGGTGTCTAGGAAGTGGACCTCCCGTGTAGATAGGTCCAGGCTGAGGTTGATGGAGGGGTGGAAGCTGTTGAAATCATGGTGGAATTTTTCTAGAGTCTCCTTCCCATGGGTCCAGATGATGAAGATGTCATCAATGTAGCGTAGGTAGAGAAGGGGCGTGAGTGGACAGGAGCTGAGGAAGCGTTGTTCCAGGTCAGCCCCACAATATGCCAATATTTTTATGGCTGACCAGGCCAGTCCTCGCCCACAGACAACCTGCCAACCTGAAGCATATTCTCACCAGCAACTGCACACCGCACCATAGTAACTCTAGCTCAGGAACCAACCCATGCAACAAACCTCGATGCCAACTCTGCCCACATATCTACACCAGCAACACCATCACAGGACCTAACCAGATCAGCCACACCATCACCGGTTCATTCACCTGCACGTCCACCAATGTAATATATGCCATCATATGCCAGCAATGCCCCTCTGCTATGTACATCGGCCAAACTGGACAGTCTCTAAGGAAAAGGATAAATGGACACAAATCAGACATTAGGAATGGCAATATACAAAAACCTGTAGGAGAACACTTCAACCTCCCTGGCCACACAATAGCAGATTTTAAGGTGGCCATCCTCCAGCAAAAAAACTTTAGGACCAGACTCCAGAGAGAAACTGCTGAGCTCCAATTCATTTGCAAATTTAACACCATCAGTTTAGGACTAAACAAAGACTGTGAATGGCTTGCCAATTACAGAACCAGTTTCTCCTCCCTTGGTTTTCACACCTCAGCTGCTGGAACAGGGCCCCATCCTCCCTGATTGATCTAACCTCGTTATCTCTAGCCTGCTTCTTGCTGGCTTATATATACACACCTGCCCCTGGAAATTTCCACTGCTTGCATACGAAGAAGTGGGTATTCACCCACGAAAGCTCATGCTGCAAAACATCTGTTAGTCTATAAGGTGCCACAGGATTCTTTGCTGCTATCTCAGGTAGTGATGTAAATTCTGTCTGAAGGAGAAAATCTGAAGGCATGTTTAAAAGACATGCATATATACAGTAAAACTTTTTAGACCTTTTTGTAAAGAAGTAAAATAAAACATACCTTTGTTTTATTTGTAGTTTTCCATAGCAGTGTACACATTTTCTAAGTATCAGGGGATAATTGTGTTAGTCTATATCCACAAAAACAACAAGGAGTCTGGTGGCACTTTAAAGACTAACAGATTTATTTGGGCATAAGCTTTCATGGGTAAAAAAACCTCACTTCATCTGAAGAAGTGGGTTTTTTTACCCACGAAAGCTTATGCCCAAATAAATCTGTTAGTCTTCAAGGTGCCACGTTTTCTAAGGGTTTGGGGGAAGGTCTGTCTAGGTGCCTTTAGTTAAACCTATATAAAAATAGAATACCTTTTAAAGTTCATGTTTCCAAACAAAAAATCTACATGACTATTAACATTCAATTTTCCAATGACGAACTTAACAGTAAGCAATTGTATTATACACACCAAAAAGATCAATGTGTCTTAATTGTATAACTGACATCCTATGCCATACAATAAGCACACATCATGCAAGTACAGAAGAACCTCCAAGTTAAGAACATCTCAGAAATGGAGGTTATTTGTAACCTGAATAAAGTGTTATGGTTGTTCTTTCAGAAGTTTAGAACTAAACATTGACTTGATACTACTTTGAAACTTTGCTATGCAGGACAGTGCTGCTTTCCCTTAATTTTTTTTAGTGGTTTACATTTAACACTATACTGTATTTGCTTCTTTTTGGGGGGTGGGGGTGTCTCCTCTGTTGACTCATTGCATACTTGCAGTTCCGAATGAGGTGTGTAGTTGACTGATCAGTTTGTAACTCTGGTGTTTGTAACACTGAGGTTCTACTGTATGGCATTTTATTTTAAATAGTGTAGTGAGAGAGGTACTGTAGAAAAATGACTTATATCAGGGCAACCTCTGCACATTTCCATTCCAACTGTGTACATCAAAACACTTTGCTGCACTTGCAGCACCTAAATAACAATGTTACAATCCTAAAAGAGACACTACAAAAAATTATTTCCTCTTAAATTCCGTCTATCAAACACAACACTAACATCTACTAAAAAGCTGTGCCTTCTAATGCAACACCATGCTAATTCAATATTCTGAACAATTAGAAAACATCAGTTTCTATCTACTTCATGTAGTCAGTTAAAAGTTGCACTTACTAAGTGGAGGTGGAGGGAAGTAGTATGTTTGGGGTGGGTGAAGTAATGTGAAGAGGCAAAATCACGGTTAAGCGAAATGAGACCTCATACTCTGTGATGGGACAGTATAAAAATCTGAAATTAATAGAATTGCTATAGGTTGCAAAGGATGGCTGAGGACTTAACTAAAGATTTACTGGCACTATTATGGCTATATGGTGCAATATTCAGTTGAGCATCCTTAACTGTTTTAAATATTTTATTTGTTTTATTCAAACAGAGCCACCAAAAAATGCAGTGTACTTTGCAGCCATAATAATGACAAGAGTCTACTTTGGAAGAGTTTGCAGTCGAAGTTCCTAGTATTGCTACATGAATAGTCCGAACAAATTTAATGTGACTACTCACTTATGTAGCATACTGATGTTATGTAGCTGTCTGCAGGATCAGGGCCTAAGTAAGTGACACAGAGATAAAGGGAAGAGAACACACATTATGGGGAACATCTACATATTTCCACTCATGGAATTCAAGTCATCTGCCAAAGACTGCAGCTTCAAGGAAATTCAGAGCTGTCTGATTCTGTCATACAGTAATTCTTTAGTGTATCTAGTTCTAGTTATTTCCATTTTTCCCCCAGTATATACTTATGGTAATCTTACCCTTTTTTGGTGTGTACCAGCCAATTATACACACCACCACCACACACACACACACACACACACGCTTCGAACAGTGTGCTTGCTGCCTTAGGATAAGGTGGTTTTGTTTTGTTTTGTTTTTTCTCAGGTTGCCCATTCCACCGTCTCTGCAGTCTGGGAGAAGTGCACCCCCCAGACAGATATGATTACTGGGCTTACACGCTGTAAACCCTTAGGGAATATCACCTTAGACTCCAGGCCTTTCTCCTGTTGGGAATCTCTTTGGGTGAAATCAGCTGAACTGCCTGGGGTACCAGGCAGGGGTTTATGCAGACCCTTCAACAGTCTTCTTTAGCTACAAAAGCCTCTTCTAGGTTCTATAAACTGACCTTGGCACTGCCAGCACTGTGCTTAAAAAACCTATATTACAAATGGGGAAAAGATGCAGTAGATAGCAAGCAATATAAATTAGAATTTATGAAGTGTAGAAACTTGATAAGAGAACCCAAAGAGATTGGGAGGAAAATCCATGGCTGACTGTGTTAAAGAGTTTAAATATATCAAGAAGGAAAGGAATCCTAACAGTGTTCTAGATGGAGATGGTAAAATTGTTCATGATGTAGCAAAGGCAGAAGTGTTCAGCAACTACAGAGTGAAAGGGAATGATGTATTAAGGCTATTTTTAGCTGAAAATTGACATATTTTATTGGTAATTGACTAATGAGAATCAACCTTTCCTTAGGAAAATAACTTAAAGTACAAATGCAAAACAAGATTAAAATTGATTTAAATGTTTCTTGCTGATTTAAATTGCTTTGATTTAAATCAATCCATCCTCTTGGAAGTGGCTACTGAGTGGAAGATTAGTGACTGATTATATAGTATATCCTCTCTAAACTGGGAATTCCTTGTTCTGTGTTTGTACAGTGCCTAGCACGACGGGGTCCTGCCTAATGACTAGGTCTCATATGCGCTACAGTTAAACAAATAATTAACTCCTGACTTTAACCTTGTTGAGGCTTCCCTCCTTGTGCAGTCCTATCTAGAAAGATGATCTGTTCTGTTTTCAGTTATAAAGACCAAAAATAAAGTGACTGCAGAATCCTGGCACACGAAGGATGACAGGTGAGAAAACTTTTTAAGAGATTAAAGGGCTGGTCTCTCATCCGTTCAAAAGTTGTCTTTTATTGTCTTTACTGTGTGATGATAAAGTTGTCTGCAGATAAGTTGTCTTGCTTTTATATAGATTTTTATCTTGTTTGTTTTTCTGTTTGGAAGAGCATCTGTGTCCCTTTTCCGAAATCTGAGAATTTGTGTTTTGGTTTTTTGTTTGGCTTTGAATGCCAAACCCAATGTTTGTGAGAGACTGGGGCAGAGATGAGACCTAGCAGGCTCAATTTCAGTCCAAATACTCTGATTTAAGGTGTTGGTTTTGACCTGTAAAAGGCTGCCTATTTGAGAGAGAGCCGCTCTCCATGTCATAGAATCATATGACTGTAATGGACCTCAAGAGATCATCTAGTCCAGTCCCCTGCACTCATGGCAGGGCTAAGTATTATCTAGACCATCCCTGACAGATGTTTGTCTAACCTGCTCTTAAAAATCTCCAATGATGGAGATTCCACAACCTCCCTAGGCAATTTATTCCAGTGCTTAACCACCCTGACAGTTAGGAAGATTTTCCTAATGTCCAACCTAAACCACCCTTGCTGCAATTTAAGCCCATTGCTGCTTGTCCTATTCTCAGAGATTAAGAACAACAATTTTTTCCCTCCTCCTTGTAACAACCTTTTATGTACTTGAAAACTGTTGTCATGTCCCCTCTCAGTCGTCTCTTTTCCAGACTAAACAAACCCAATGTTATCAATCTTCCCTCATAGGTCATGTTTTCTAGACCTTTAATCATTTTTGTTGCTCTTCTCTGGACATTCTCCAATTTGTCCACATCTTTCCTAAAATGTGGCATTCAGAACTGGACCCACTATTCCAGTTGAACCCTAATCAGCATGGAGTAGAGCAGAAGAATTACTTCTTGTGTTTTACTTACCACAGTCCTGCTAATACATCCCAGAATGATGTTCGGGGTTTTGTTTTGTTTTTTGCAACAGTGTTACACTGTTGACTCATATTTAGTATTTAGGTTATGGTCCACTATGACTCTCTCTCTCTCCCTCCCCCCCCCCCCCACACACACCCACACCCCACTTTCCGCATTACTCCTTCCTCGGCAGTAATTTCCCATTTTGTTTGTAATACTGCCATAGTTATGATCAGCAGAGGCATTCAAGCAGGACCTTCCTTGCTTAGAGAATGCTCTACTCCAGGGGTCGGCAACGTACGGCACGCAAGCCGATTTTTAATGGCACGCTGCTGTCTGCTGGGGTCCCGGCCCCACTCAGGCCCCCCGCCCACTGCTCTCTCCTGCGAGGGCAGGAGGCAGAAGCTTGGTCTTGCTGGCAGCCAAGCTTCCCCCTCCCCTACTTCTTTCCTCAGCATGCTGCTTTCCTGCCCCTCCTCCTCTCCTTTTCTGCGCCGATCAGCTGACCGCCCTTGCAAGGGGGAGAGGGAGCAGAGCCACAGCATGCTCGCTGCTCCACGGAGGAGGCAGAGAAGAGGTGGGGACGGGCCCCTGGGGAAAGGGGTGGAATCAGGGCATATCCCCTCCAGCCCCCTGCCGTGAGCACCCCATCCCTCTGCCCTGACCCCTGAACCCCCCCACAGCCCTCTGCCCTGACCCCTGCATCCCCTCACATACCCAGCCCCCCACCCCATGCCCTCACTCTTGCACCCTCCCACATCCCCACCCCCACCCTGGGCACCAAATGGGAGCTCCTGCACCCCCACCCCATTCCCACCTGCACCCCCAGTCTGGGGTCCTAGCTGTTGGCCCTGCTCATCCCGCTGCCGGTCTGGGGTCCCAGCTACCGGCCCCTTGCAGCCGGGTCCCACAGGCCCCAGCCCGCTGCCGAACTAGGTGAACAGAACCCCGGGCCGGCGGTGTAAGATCAGCATTTTAATTTAATTTTAAATTAAGCTTCTTAAACGTTTTGAAAACCTTGTTTACTTTACATACAACAATAATTTTAGTTATATAATATAGACTTATAGAGAGAGACCTTTAAAAAACGTTAAAATGTATTACCGGCACGCGAAACCTTAAGCTAAAGTGAAGACTCGGCACACCACTTCTGAAAGGTTGCCAACCCCTGCTCTACTCTTTTTCTCAAAAAGAGGTACTTGGCTTTTGAACCTATTCTCCCTATCCTTGTTCCATAATAGCCTGGGTATGTTAACGGTCAGGATGTATAATAAGGCTTATCTGTTTACTCAAGATTTTGCCAGAAGCTGATGTTATTGTGGAAGGTGAGTTTTGCTTGAGGATGCCACTGGGTTAACTGCTGGTTCTAGTTGAGGTTTTATTTATTTATTTTAAATTTGTCTCAGAGGACCCTGGATTATTGCGCTGCCTGGTTACGGGATGTCTCATCCTACAGTTTAGGAGAAGATGGTATAGAGACCACTCTTCCCCAAAGAAGTCCTGGTTCTTTCTTATGACTTCTTGTGTGCAGCAGGTTGAATTTTTAGCTTAATGAATTTTTAGTTTATGTTAGTAGGTTTCTGAGATTGACATTCAATTTTCCCTTAAACCATATTGAAATCTTCTTTGAAACATTTTCTCTTTCCATAGCTTCAGAAATAAGCAGTTGGAGTTCTTATCCACTTGAAATGTAAATAACTGATTAGAGCTGATTGAAATTGGAAAAAAAAATAATTGCAGAATATCTGTCAAATTTAAACAGAAATTTTCTGACAAGTTGTGATCTTGATCTGTGTAGTGTTGTCTGCCCATCTATTCTTCTTCGAGGAGCGTCCTTATGGGTGCTCCACTGAAGGTGTGTCAGCGCCCCATCCCTCTAATCAGAGATTCTAGATAGTTGTGTATGTTCGGCCTGCACGTGCACCCACCCTTCCTCGAGGCTAACTAGCTCTGCACTGGTGAACCGCCTTCAGTTCTTCTTTGAGTGCTGTCCCTGTGAGTGCTCCACTCTAGGTGACGGTGCGTCCTGGCGCGGTTGATCGGAGATCTTCGGTAGCAGTGCCTGGTTGGGGGACATGCACTCGGCTGCTGTCTCGTAGTGTCGTTAGGGTTTGCCTGAATGCATGTGTCCCGCACCCCCCATAGTTCCTTCTCAGCCATCCTTAGCTGAAGATGGGACTCAGGGCAGTGCTGATCCTCTTCCCTGGTTTCTGAAGGAAACAATTACAAAGAACCTAGAAATAGTAACATCCCAGTTGTTTCCCTTCCTTTAGAAGAGTTACTTAGTTTAAATAATTAAAAAAAAAACACTTTTTTCTTCAACTTTGTCTCCCGCTGAGAGACTCTCCCCTGGCATTCCTAGTGCAATAGTGCCAGGGGCTTCAGGATTCAAGAAATGTGCTTCCTGTCAGGACTTTATGCCAAGGTCCAATGGACATTCATGTTGTGTGAAGTGCCTTGGCGAGACACACGTCCCTGCCAAGTGTGTCCACTGCATGACCCTCAAAACTAGGGCTCATTGTGACAGGGACCTGCGGCTGAAAATGCTTCTCATGCAGAAATCCCTGCCGCCGCCGCCTCTGGAGACAGGCAATGGCAAACCCTGTCTCTCACGCTCCCCGGCCAGGTCCGAACCAATTGGGAACATGGCTTCACCCTCTCACGCAAAGAGGCAAGAAGCTCTGCAGCCTCCTATGGAGAAGAGCAGTAAACCCTCTCCCTCAGGTTCCCCTGCCAGGTCAGAACCTACCGGGAGCCAAACTTCACCCTCTCACGTGAAGAGGCAGGAAGCCCTAATGTCAGACACTCAAAAGGGTAAAAGAACTCCCACGGGGTCTTTACCCTTGGTGCTATCAGCACCGAGAGCAGGCAACTTTGACTGCCCCTGCATTTCAGAAGCAACTCACACAGGGCTCAAAAGCAGGGACCTGACTTCCCGCAGTGGGAAGCTCTTCTCGGCACCGGTCCCCCCTGGCACCGACAATGGACCCGGTGCTGACAATGCGTTCCACCCCCATTCTCGGCTCCTGCAAAAGTGAAACTAAAATCACTCCGGGCTGCCACTCACGCTTCACACTCTGCAGCACACCAGCCTAGGGAGCAGCAACAATTCCTGCATCAGCAGGATATCTCTGTGGCCCCTGAGCCTGACTCTCCGCTCCTAGACACGGAGCACTCACTGTTTGAACAGCAGCTCTCACCACCTGACCTGGATACTTTCACTGATAGTGAGAACAGCACACAGCAGCAGGCAGAGTTCTCCCTGCCTGAGTCTTCCCCTCCACTGGAGCCATACATACCCCAAGACATGGGGCATCATAAGAATCAGCCTCAGTTTCCCTACTTTGTCCCCCAGTGGTCGGGACCCAACTTTTCCTACCTGGCCTCAGTGATACCCATGGTCGGCTCCTGCCACCGCTCTTCCTTGCGCCCCTTCTACCGGATCGCAATCTTGTCCTACGCCTATATCCCCAGCTCTATCAACACCTACAGCTCCTGAACCCCCTCCTGAAGAGGTGGGCTATGAGCCCTTCCTGGGTTTACTGGCTCCTGCCTACCTATAAACAAAGCTTTCCTAGAACCAGCTGATACTCTCTGGCAGACCCCTGCCTTCATTCCGCCAACATGCAAGAAAGCTGAACATAAATACTATGTGCCCACGAGGGATGTTGATTTCTTATTTTCCCACCCACAACCCAATTCTATTGTGGGTGCAGCAATGCAGAGAATAAAGCAACCACACTGCTGGCCCATTCTGCAGGACAAGGGCCTCAAATGCCTTGACCTCCTGGACCGCAAGGTTTATACCTCTTCTACTCTGCAATTTAGAATTGCCAATTATTCCGCCCTCCTTACAAGCTATGACCATGACAACTACAACAAGCTCTTTGATTTGTCTCCCATGTACCGGAGGACAGGAGAGTGGACTTCAAGTTAGTCCTCGTTGAAGGTCAGTTGGTGTCTAGGAAGGCACAACAAGTGTCCATGGACATGGCTGGTCCAGCAGCCCGCACCACTGCCACTGCAGTGGTGATGAGCTGGTCTTCCTGGCTCTCGGCATCCGGTATCCCCAAAGAATTGCAGTCCAAAGTGGAGGATCTCCCCTTTGACACAAATAAACTCTTTTTTCCGTTTAAGTCCTTCACACTATGAAAGACTCTAGAGCCACTTTGCGCACATTGGGCATATACCCATTCATCCCCAGGAGACCATGGTATCAACCTTATCAGAGGCCCAGTGCACAATATCACCAACCCCAGTCCAGACCCTATGACACTGGGAGAAACCGCAACAGACCTCCTAGGCGCAGGCAAAACCAGGCACAACCAACTACTTCCCGCCATTGGGTAACAATAATTTTGAAGTGCTGGTCAGGGGTCTGCGTGACCACCCCTTGACTCCACTGCCTATTTGCCCATTTGGCTACTGCCTCCAGGCTTTCCCACCATGTCTGGCAACAGATCATGCAGGATCGCTGAGTCCTGGAAATACCTCAGTCAGGTTACTCCATCCCTTTCCTATCTTCCCCGTCCCTCTTCAGGGACCCCTCTCACGAGCACCTTCTCTGTGTGGAGGTGGCTCATCTTCTCCACCTAGGTGCAGTTGCACATGTACCGACGCAACATTGGAGAAAAGGGTTCTACTCCCACTACTTTCTAACCCAAAAGAAAGGCGGGGGGTGGAGACCTATATTGGACCTACGCTGACCGAACAAGTTTGTACGTGTACAAAAATTTGAGATGGTCACATTGGGCATAATAATACCCGTACTGGAACAAGGCCAAGACGCCTATTTCCATATATCCATTCATCCAGCACACAGATGCGTAATATTGAGGAATCGCATGAAGCATCTCATACGCACAATCTCTGTTCGCCCCAGAATATAGGCACAGACCTGCCTTCAGCTTCTTGGTCACATGGCAGCCACCACCTTCATGGCCAAATACACCACGCCGCACATGAGATGCCTTCAGGATTGGCTCAGCTCCAACTACAAACCCGGCAGAAACAGTTTCTGCATAACTCTGACTCCGCCACCGAACGTATTGGCCTCCTTACATTGGTGGACAAAACCAGAGAACCTATGCACGGGTGTTCCCTTCCATCCACGCTCTCCAATACTCATGCTGACCACGGACACTTCCCAGATAGATTGCGGAGCGCACTTAGGCGACCACAAGGCACAGGGCCGCCGGTCCCTATCAGAGACGCATCTGCACATCAATCTCCTAGAACTCAGAGCCGTCAGGCAGGGAGGAGCACGATCACACTCCTATATACAGCAGCCATTAAACTGTGGAATTGGTACATACAACATCACATAAGTCACCGCTTCCTACCTGCTCACGTGTCACAACACTACCGCTGACACACTCAGCAGACACTTCTCCGAGGAGTACGAATGAGCATTACATCCCATGATACTCCGACAGCTCTCCTCCCACTGGGGCACTCTGTTGATAGACCTGTTTGTCACTCCTCAAAACTGCAAGTGCCATCTATTTTGCTCCAGAGCAGGACTCGGAAACGCATCTCTAGGGGATGCGTTCCTCATTCCTTAGAACAGCTCCCTCATGTACGCTTTCCCACCTATTCCACTGATACACCGGGTTCTACGCAACATCACAGAGGACATGGCCCGGGTCATACTTATTGCCCCAGCTTGGCCCAAGCAGAAATGGTATCCTTATCTGCTACGCATGTCCATCCATCCTCCCAGGACTCTCCCCAACAGACCAGATCTCCCAGAACTGTGGTCAGCTTCTTCATCCGCAGCTCTGGAAACTCCATTTTTTGGTGTGGTTCCTTCTTGGTTTCAATTCCACGAATTAGCTTGCTCGGAACAGGTCCAATACGTCCTCCTGCACAGTAGAAGGGACTCTGCTTCTAAGTCTTACCTGCAAAAGTGGAAATGCCTCTCCATCTTGCACAGATGCCTAATACCCCAGACTGCAACCCTCCCTGACATCTTAGACTACCTTTTCAAAGTAAAACAGGATGGGCTTTCGCTCAGTTCTATTAGAGTACACTTCGCGGCCCTTACCACCTTCCATGACACTCTGAACGACTATTCACTTTTTGCCCACCCCACCATGAAATGCTTCCTCACAGGCCTGCAAAATCTCTACACTGAGATTCATTCTCGAGTAGCCTCCTGGAGTCTTCAACCTAGTTCTCCCAGCTCTTATGAAACCCCCTTTCGAGCCCCTGGCTACCTCATCCCTGCTCCACATGTCCATGAAAGTGGCTTTCTTGGTTGCCATAATGTCAACAAGAAGGGTTGGTGAAATAAGCGCCCTGATGGCCTACCCTCCCTACACCATTTTCTCTAAAGACAAGGTTACTATACAAACCTGTCCCACATTCCTCCCCAAGGTGGTGTCTACCTTCCACCTTCACCAGTCAATACTTACCTGTATTCCATCCCAAGCCTCAATTCCATCCCAAGCCTCACACGACTCCACAGGAAGCTGCGTTACATACCTTCGATATCCGATGGGCTCTTGCATTTTATCTTGACAGAACTAAACCATTTCGGGAATCCCCTAGGCTATTTGTTTCTATTACCGAGAGATCAAAGGGTGACACTATCTCTAAGCAAAGACTCTCCAAGTGGATCTTGGCCTTCATCAGATCCTGCTATCAGACCCAGAATGTTCAACCACCAGAGGGTGTTAGGACTCATTTTACTAGAGCAATGTCAACATCCATTGCCTTCCTCCACAACGTACCTGTTACAGACATATGCAAGGTGGCCACATGGACATCTGATAGCACATACAATCCAATGGGCTATTAATGTCTAGCAGATCAAGACTTTTACAATGATACCTCACAAGACATACTTTGTGCAAAACATAGCCTAATTATACTACAGTGGTGAATAAGGGGGTGCCAGGGTGTCACAGTAGCTTCCGCCTTTCATCTGGACCAACTAATTCACCTCCCCATATTTTTTTCCTAAACCACATTCTGACAACAGGGAGGCAACACTGCATATGCTGGACATTAGGAGAGCTCTGGTGTTTTATCTGGACAGGACTGAGGACTTCAGTAAATCTCCCAAACTCTTCCTTTCATTTGCGGAAATATCCAAGGGATCTGCAGTATCAGCGCAAATACTCTCCAGATGGGTTTCCAGATGCATTACCCACTGTTACCCCTTGCACATAACCTGCTGCTTCCATCAGGGATCCACATGCACTCCACGAGATCCATTTCCATATAGCTCATGTTTATTCAAAATGTCCCCATCTCAGAAATCTGTAGGGCAGCGACCAAGGCTTCTGCCCATACTTTTGCAGATCACTAAACAATTACCTGGGACATGCCTTGATGCCATCTTTGGTTCCACAATACTATCATCAGTAACAGATTCCACTCTGAAGCCCCACACCTCCGTGGGGGATACTGCTGTGGAGTCACCTACAGTGGAGCACCCATAAGGACACTACTCAAAGAAGAAGAGGAGGTTACTCATCTTGTGCAGTACGAATGGTTCTTCAAGATGTGTGTCCATATGGGTGCTCCACAACTCCTCCTCCTCCCCTCTACTATGGAGTTCTTACCAAGGGGCTCTGCGGTAAAGAAAGAACTGAGGGTGGTTCGCCTGCACAACGCAAGTTAGCCTCAAGGAAGGGAGAGTGCATGTTCGAGCCGCATGGACACCGCTGCCTCTAATCAGAGATTTTAGGTTCTGGGGTGCAGATAACACCTACAGTGGAACTTCCATAGGGCGACACATCTCGAAGAGCCATCATTATTGCAGAAGGTGAGTAACTTCCTCGCCTCTGAAGGGACTGTGTTCCTCACATCTGTTTTGTGCTTTATTTTGCAGCTCTCTTCTGCCCTTTTCTTCCAGTAGTGATGAAGAATTTGAAATATGTAAGTAAAGAGTGGTTAGAATGTTACTCTTGCTTTCTCAATGAGTGTAGAGAGGATGTATTCCTCATGGCTGCAAGAATATGAATTTCTTCTGGAATACCTTTTTACAGTGAATCTCTTTGTTGCAAAGCCTATTCTTTCTCCCAAGTCTTAAGGCATGGCAAGGGTTGAATGATGAGGGAGAGGGTAGCCAAAGAGCTGCTTCTCCTCTGAATAGCTGAGAATTTTAATCGTGAGATTAAGTAGGGTCCTTGTTCTAGAGACATTTGGATACTATTGGTAATATAAAAGTTGTAACAATTTTTGTCTATATATGCCCTTAAGGCATGGAATGGGATCACTTTTAGAAAGCTAAAATAAATTTCCTGTGATGTAATTCTCTCACATTCTGATTTAGTTTTATCTAGAATGAAGACTCCAAAATCCCTAGCACATCAAGTCTCGAAGAAACAAAATAGCAGGTGGGTCCTGGAATTATTGAATTGTCTGTAGTTAGTTATAGAGAGACTTTTTTTGTCTAATCCATGGCAGCCAATATGTCCCATTAATGAGTTATTTTGAATATGGAAAAATGAATTAGATCCTCTCTCATTTGCATAGGGTGTCATCAGTATCTGGAGGATTGGGCACAGGTTTAGAAGTCAACATTCGGAGTTCTAATCCTGGCTCTGCTGCTCATTGCAAGTGTGGCCTTGGTCACATTGCTTCTCCCTGTGCCTTAGTTTTCCCACTGTAAAATGAAGATTAGTTTTAAAAACAGCCTTATGAGTTATTAAAGTTTTTACAGCACTTTTAAAATGTAAAACATTACATAGATGTGAAGTATTGTTGTTTGGAGTCACATATCTCACTATTTTGTTATTGTTTTGGAGCACTGTATAGCTTGTAATGGGATATAATAGAATCATAGAAGATTAGGGTTGGAATAGACCTAGTCATCCAGGAGGTCATCTAGTCCAGCCCCTGCTCAAATGGAACCTTTCACCTCTGTCACCAGTTTCACTGCTAAGTAGATTTGGATTTACAGTTATTGTCTGACAGTCATTAGACCACTATTTGAAATGACTTGGTCTTGGTGAGTTTTAGAGAGGAGATGTCCATAACACTCAATCTTCGTTGTCTCTGGTACTAATTATTCCCATAGTTGGCAGTTTTGGCGGAGGCACCAAGTGTTGAATGATTCATGGAAACAGAACTCCCTTTTTACCAGTTGAAGTGATTCCTGCAGATTAGAAATGAGGCTTATTAGTGGGAGTGGAATGTGGGGGTTTGCAATGTGGAAGCCTGTAGTCTGGATTTTTATGGATCGAGGATTTAACAGTACTGGCAGCTTTGCATCTTTCACAAGTGCTAAATTCACATTAAAGGCAACCTTTTTGGTCAACAGTGTGATTTCTAAGCAGAATTTTATAAATTCTGTCTTTAAGGTTCCCTATCTGTATCCCTCATTCTTGTTACTGGATAAAATGATAATGGTCTATTTCAATATCTGAACTTAGTTTGCAAGCATGTTCTCATCCTACTGTAGCACTGAACTTACAAAATAGCCCATGATTCTTGAAATGGAGTTCTGTCTTTTGCTTAGAAGTTTAATGATAAATATTGACAAAATGTAACTGACAATGAAAAGTTACATTGAGAGAGTTCTTTGGTAATGGATGTTTCTAGTGAATAAATTAGAGCACTGTACCAGGCTGCTTTATTGTCAGCTTTACCTTATCAAGACAAAAATCATTCCTGGCTTCCTTTGCCTCATTTTATTGTTTCTCTATGGTTTGAATGAAATCATCGTTGACTTCAGGGAAGACTACTCCGATTTTACAAGAAAGAATGAGACAAGCAAGAAGGGTAAGTAGCCATCCAGCAACAAAGAGGGGACAAGAGTTTTAGCTGGGTGGAGAAATAATGCTTATTGTTCAGAGCTCACAATTATTCTTTAGGAAGAGCACAGAAATAGCTTTGGAAAAGTTTGGTCCCTTTTAGGGTAAGATAACAGGACATCTTCAATTCTGTTCGCTTTTTGCTGGATTAATTCTCTCCTTCCTCATTCTCAATTTCCCATTCCTCCATATGATCCTTCCCTTTTTCCTCTTCCTTCCTGTTATGCTTGTTTTAACTGTAGGATATCAATATCTTCACTTGTAGTACTTTTTAAAATCCTTTCCATATTTGAATCTTTTACTTATAAGAAAAATCCAGCTGCCATTTCCCTTCAGTGCCCTTTCACATGCTGCATATTTAAGACCTAAAATTGACCATATAATCAGCTAAATACAAACTCTTATGTGTGCGTAACTGCAGAAGCTTTCTTTTATCAGAAAGAGTGGCTGTAATAAAGTGTTCTCTAGCTATTCTTATCTTGTATCAGACTGGCTTAAACTCCTTTTGCTGGCACAATGTGGACCCAACATACATACATTTTTGATTGTTTGTCTGCAGTGCAACTGGAAGTAGTGTGATCCTAGGTGTGAATGAGCATGGGTTGGATGAAGTTGCTAAGATTCCTTTCTCTGCCTGGTGGTTTCATGTTTTCCAAAGGATCTGATTAACTTGCATTAAAACATAAATGCTGAAATCTTTGAATTTTTCTTTTTGAATTGTAGCAGTGAAGAATGTTCAGAACCAGAAGAAGCCAGTGACTTCTAGAAAGGAAAACACTTACGCTCAGGAATGGCTGTATCCAGAGATTTTAAGTGACAGTAAACATGATGATTCTGTTTTCATAAAAAGTACATGGTCTGACCACTGCCAAGAAATTGAAGCGAGGGGCTTGAAGGACAACCTGCAACAGATACAGCAAACTCCTTCACAAAAACAGAAAGAGTTTGATATTTCCAAATATAGTCCAAATTCATCTCTTGACGGGAAAGAAAGAAATTGGGAAGAGCGTGCACGGAACAACACGCAAACCATGGCACTACGACATAGTGCAGCATTAGGGCCAGACAGCTCAGAGGATGAATTTGAATCTTTAATAGAGCGGATAAAGAAGCGAAGCATACCACTGACTCCAAGTTTAACTTCAAACAAAGCCACTCTATCCCTATCAGCCACTACAGGTAGGAGAAGTCATTCTTTATTTCTGTATTCTTAATCATATTTATTCATGAAGTATCTTGTGCAAATGGCTGGCAGTATTAACAGCATAGTTTTAAAAATGTGTTGCACTTCTGACATAAACAGGACTTATGACTCATTTTTGCAGAATGTTCAGACATATCAATGAAATGAGCATACGGAGAATTGTAGCTTCCCTAAATTTAAATTACTTAAATTAAATTATCAAGGAACTAACTAATTTTTGTCCATTATTTTCATAGTTATAATAAATTTTAAGCTTCAGTAATAGATTTTTAGTTTGGAATTTCATTTTAAACTTTCAACAAAATCAAAGCTAACTAAAAAATAAAAATCAGTTTCCTACAAGTATGACAGGAATTGACATACAAAATTCATTTAAATGATAATTAAACGCCTTTAAATTAGAGCAGTCAGATATTAAAGATCAGGTGTTAAGCTGGACAGTTATTTAGAGTTATAATTCTGCACCTATTCTGTGTTCTAAGATGCTTTTGTTTCAAGATGTATTTTTAGTTTTGTCAAGAGTTCACAAATCAGCACTTACCCGCTTATTATTAACCAACTATAACTTAAGCAAATCTATACCCTCTCCTCTTCAAAAGCCCTTAAAATAGATATCTGCAGTGTACCCTTAAAGTTAACAGATAAAGGCAAATGGCACACGAGATTAGCCTCTCTCACCCAGGGGCTATGATGGGGAATTCTCTAGAGGATACTGGCAAGATTGGAGGTGTCACCAGGAGCAATGCAGTCATATTGGCCTTCTCTTAGGTATTACCCTGAATTTAAAAGGGCTGAAGAAAGGCAGCCACAAAAGGAGCCTTCTCCGAAAATAGTGCAAGGGAAACTTCTTGCACCAGCATGGTCTCATTTGGATCTGCTACGCCAGTGGTTCTCAAACTTTTGTACTGGTGACTCCTTTCACATAGCAAGCCTCTGAGTGCGACACCCGCCCCCCCCCTTATAAATTAAAAACACTTTTTTAAATATATTTAACACCATTATAAATGCTGGAGGCAAAGCAGGGTTTAGGGTGGAGGCTGACAGCTTGTGACCCCCCCATGTAATAATCTCACGACCCCCTGAGGTGTCCCGACCCCCAGTTTGAGAACCCCTGTGCTACGCTCTTGAGTACTGAGGGAAGTCTCCTTTATTTGTCAACTGGAAGAGCTTGTCAAATCTTTGGATGTAGTTAGTATTTCTATTGCTGTCTATTCACATAGGGTCTTTTCTCCCCAGTCACAGAGCAGAGTGGTTCATGTACTTACTGATAATACTACTACAAGTTGGGAGGACCACATTTCAGCCAGATGGACAGAAAGGTTAGAGTTCTGTGGGAGTGGTGCATAGTACACTACATTGATTCTATAGCTTTCTGCCTACATACTTGCAGATTGATGAGCAGAAACCTACATGATCAGCAGAAGTAGTTGCTCAAGAACTTAGTAGCAAACATACACTTACTGTGGATGTATCTGGAAACAGACCTGTTTGCAACAAGAGACACCTTCAAATGTTGAGCTCCAAAATAGGACAGGCAACCAGTTCATCTTGAAGGTGTTTTCTTTTAGAATAGGGCAGTGGTCCCCAACCTTTTTGTGGCCAGTAGCACATTCATGTTTTCAGAAGAGTGTGGCGGGAGCCAACAATTACTCACATACAGGGCCGGCTCCAGGCACCAGTGGAGCAAGCACGTGCCTGGGGCAGCACATGCAATGAGGCGGCATTCCGTCCATTCTGCAGTCAGAGCGTTTTTTTTTGGTTTTGTGTTTTTTTGTTTTTTGGGGTTTTTTTGGCGCCAGTTCTGGGCAGTGCAGAGAGAAGCTGGAGAGAAACCGGGAGGACAGAGAACACTGGCACCCTGCAGCCCCAGAGTACTCTGTCCCCAGCAGGTGCGGGGCCGCGGCTTCTCTCCAGCTTAAGCCACAGCCCCGCGCCTGCCAGGGACAAAGAACACCGGCGCCCACAGTCTGCAGCTCTGGAGAAACCAGAGAGAAGCCGCAGTCCCGTGCCTGCCAGGGACCAAGAACACTGGCGCCTGCAGCCCCGGAGTTCTCTGTCCCCAGCAGGCGCGGGGCCGCAGCTTCTCTCCCCTGCTGGGCACTAGGCGGGCACACACAAATGCCCTGGTGGGTGCCATGGGGCCCATGGGCACCACGTTGGGGACCACTGGAACAGGGAGTAAGACTTCTTTGTTCTACACACAATTCCTCTAATTCATAGAGTTCTTAGGAAAATCAAACAAGACCAAACCAAAATTATTCTAATTTGGGGGGCCTGAGAGAGACAACAGTAGTTCTCAGATCTTCTGTTCCTATCACAAAGGATTTATTGGTTTCTCTCTGCAATTCCAGACCTATTGACCTAGAAGAGGTTGTATTTCTAGACTCTCTCCACTCCATAGGACTTTGACAGATCTGGATCTGGTCTGTTTGTGGGGGTGAAGGAAAGGTACAGGGGATTCTATTAAACTTCAGGAAACAGTCAACTTGCCTTTGTTATGATCGTAAGCGAAATACATAGTTCATTTGAAATTCCTGGGGCGCTCTCATATTGTCAGTAAAAGTACATCTAGCAGCCATCTCCAGCTCACACAGCTTAATTGAGCAAAGACTTCCTTTATCCATGATATAGTACAAAGATTCTTGATGGTGTTAATGAATCCTTGGGTTAAAGAACCCACACCTAGATTAAAGTCCCATGTAATACTACTTAGCCTTGGTCTACACTATGAGTTTAGGTTGAATTTAGCAGCATTACATCGATTTAACCCTGCACCCATCCACATGACAAAGTCATTTTCTTTACTTAAAGGGCTCTTAAAATTGATTTCTGTACTACTCCCCTGACGAGGGGATTAGTGCTGCAATTGCCCTTGCTGGGTTAAATTTGGGGTAGTGTGGTCGCAATTCGACAGTATTGGCCTCCGGGAGCTATCCCAAAGTGCTCCATTGTGACTGCTCTGGACAGCGCTCTCAACTGAGATGCACTAGACAGGAGAAGGCCCACAAACCTTTGAATCTCATTTCCTGTTTGGCCAGCGTGGCAATCTGTAGGTGAGTGCAGATTTCATCAGCAGAGGTGACCATGATGGAGTCCCAGAATCGCAAAAGAGCTCCAGCATGGACCAAACAGGAGGTACGGGATCTGATTGATGTATGGGGAGACGAATCCGTGCTATCAGAACTCTGTTCCAAAAGACGAAATGCCCAAACATTTGAAAAAATCTCCAAGGGCATGAAGGACAGAGGCTATAACAGGGACCTGCAGCAGTGCCGAGGGAGGGTCGACCGACGACATGGCTTACAGGGAATTAAAATCAACGAAGGGGGTGGGTTTGCATCAAGAAGAAACACACACAACTGTCACACAGAATGGCCCCCTCAAGGATTGAACTCAAAACCCTGGGTTTAGCAGGCCAATGCTCAAACCACTGAGCAATCCCTCCCTCCCTCCCCACTATTCCAGGCAGGACTGAATCTCCATTAAACTTTTCAAGGTGCCTCTGACAGATCTCACTGAAATGATTATCGGCCGTCGATTTCACGGAGTGGGGGGGGGAGCAAATGAATACAAAACAAAATCTGGTCTCTTTCTTGTTTTGATCCACTCCATCTCTCTTATACATCTTAGGCTGGCAGCAGATGGTGCAGTACGATTGCTAGCCATCGTCATCACCTGGCTGCTTGCCAGAAGATGGTGCAGTACGATTGCTAGCCATTGTCATCTCCTGGCTGCTCACCAGAAGACGGTGCAGTACAACTGCAGGCAGGACTGAATCTCCAGGAGACGAAACTTAAAAAGAGAATAACCTGGAGTCACTCCCATTTATGTCCAGGCGCCCCTGACCAACCTCACCGAGGTTGGCTAAAAGAGCACCCAGGAGACGACGACAATGGCTACCAATCGTAATGCACCATCTGCTGCCAAAACGCAATGACTGCTGCTGTGTAGCAATGCAGTACCACGTCTGCCAGCACCCAGGAGACATACTGGAGACATACTGTGATGGTGAGCTGAGCAGGCTCCATGCTTGCCGTGGTATGGCATCTGCACTGGTAACCCAGGAAAAAAAGGCGAGAAATGATTGTTTGCCGTTGCTTTCACGGACCGGGGGGGGGCCTGGTGACATGTACCCAGAACCACATGCGACAATGTTTTTGACCCATCAGGCATTGGGATCTCAACCCAGAATTCCAATGGGCGGCGGAGACTGCAGCAACTGTGAGATAGCTACCCACAGTGCAACGCTCCGGAAGTTGACACTAGCCTCAGTTCTGTTGATGTACTTTGCCGAGTTAATGGTCTTAAGTGGGGACACACAAAATTGACTGTATAAAATCGATTTCTAAAAAATTGACTTCTATAAATTCGACCTAATTTCGTAGTGTAGACATACCCTTAGTCATTAAACCTCCATTTGAACCTATGGGAGAATGTTCCTAGTTTCATCTCTTAGTTAAGACAGCTTTATTGTAGCTATTATATCTTTTAGGTGAGTGAGAGAGCTACAGGCTCAATTGGGGGTTTTAGCTAGCAGTGTCTGTAGGTCTGTACCGTGCATTACACCTCCTTGTGCTCCTGTGTGAGGTCATATAGGCAGGCAAAACCCACTGGCACTGTAGCTTCTTCTCCACTGCCCTCTGGTTGAGACAGTCCAGAGTGATGTCTGCTGCATTCATAACTTTAGTCCTTTTAGTTTTACTTATTCTAGTTTTAATTTAGTTTTTACTCTGTTTTATTTGTGTACTTTTGATTTCCTAAGCACGTGTGCGCTTTTGGGTGATTACCCCCATCAAACTTATTTTCTGTGGCCAGGGTCTTTTGCCCTCAGTTGTTCTATCCACAGCTTTCCTGTCTTGCCAGCCTTTGATGGACCATTCCTCTTAGCTCCCTAGTACCAACCATATTCCTTTTGTATGATGATCTTTGGGCCTCAGAAAAACCAGGTCCTCTCCTAAGGGGGCACAAAGAAGGACCTTGTCTGGTACCATCCTGCCTGTTGGAGCCAGAGCCTCCATCTGTGCTACTACTTTTAAGCACAGCTCACATCCACTGGTACCAACTTGACCGTTTGCCCCTCCATGGGCTCTGATACCAATAGGAGCCCTGGGACTGAGGGCTTCCCCTTTGAACACTGCAGAGAATAAGTAATTGAACTTGGACATCTCTGTCAAGGACTCTACTCTCTGTTTTTCCAACATTCTCTGGAGGTGTTTCCAGATAAGATTGTCCAGGATCAGCAAGTACCCTCATCACCCCTTGCTGGAGCAACACTGGAGCCCTACTCTTTTTCTCTATGCACCACCGCAGTGGTCATTTTGGAATGCTTGGGCCCCTTGTGACGACTATAATAGGGTGCCTGACTGCAGAAGACCAACCAACAGCCCCTGGTACTGCAGCAACAGCTTTCAGTACTTCAGGACACTCTACCCCAAAAGAAGATTTCTGATGAACATGAGCTAGTAGGTGAGGAAGAGACACCACTGTCATCATCTCCCGATGGGGCCATGATATCTCCTTCGCCAGCTTATGCTGACAATGTCACATCCTTTCGGGACCCAATTAAAAGAACTGAGGAGTCATGCTATGTTCCCCTGGAGGAAATCCGGGAGTCTCAGCACCCCCTTGTGGACATCTTATACTGTGTCCCCCAGGGTAAAAATGCTCTGTCCATCAATGAGATGATGCTGTCTCCAGCCTGCACCATTTGAGAGATGCCTGCCACTATCTAATCCACCTGCAAGAGGGCACACACAAATTACTTTGCTGGAATGTAGGGGCTAGAGTACTTTTTCTCACACCCTTCCACCAATTTTTTTTTGGTGGATTCTGTCAATGAAGTGTGGCAAGTCATCCCTCCTTCCTCTCCCAGATAAAGAACTCGGATGACTGGACTTGCTGGGGAGAAAGAGCGGAACTCTCCAGCTGCTCTACAGTTTAAGGACACAAACTATTAAGCTTTAATAGCTAAATCCAACTTTACAAATTATGCAGAATACATACAATTACTGATCACTTTTCACTTGACCAAAGAGAACAATTTCAGGCCCTTATTTCTGATGCAAAAATGGTTGCTAAGTTTTCTCTGCAGCTGATACAGCCTTATGTTTGATAGTAACAGCAGTCGTTATGCATAGAGTCTCCTGGCTGCAATCATCTGGCCTCCCTGGGGCAGGGACTTGAGATTTCTCGAGGATCTCTCCTTTGAAGACTCAAAGCTCTTCAGTAGTGATGCCAACACCTCACTTCACAGCCTGAAGGACTCTAGGGCGACCCTGAAAAGAGGCCCAGGCCACTGTCACATCCTAGTCAACGACTGTGACCAAATTTTGATGGCTTAGATGAGGGTAATGAACCAACTCCTCCTCTGGATCTCATGCTTTGAGAAGCCATCCTTCAGCCTTTTGGAGATCATCTCTCCCATTTCCTACCTGCCTGGGAGCACATTACATCAGACAAGTGGATCCTAGAGGTGGTTTCAACAGGATACTCCATTCAATTTCTCCCCATCCCTGTTCAGGGACCCTTCTCGCAAGTTATTTTTGAGGCAGTAGGTCCAATTTCTCTCGCTCTTGGGGGCAATGAAGCCAGTTCCCCCAGATTTCACTAGAAGACGGTTCCAGGTGCTTTCTGGTCCCCAAGAGGAAGAGAGGGGGGAAACTGATCCTGGACCTCAGGACTCTGAATAGCTTTATCCTTTCACAGCACATCAAGATGGTAACCTTGGCTACGATAACCCATCCTTAGATCTCAGACTGGTTTGTCATTCTTAATCTCCAGGATGCATTCTTTCGTCTAGCTATGGACCCGTCCCAGATGCTTTCTGTGATTCTTCATTGGCATGAATCACTACCAATACCGTGTTTTGCCCTTCAGCCTTTCCACCACCCAAGGGTCTTTACAAAAGTCCTCTCTGTCATCACAGCTCACCTATGCCAATGGGAGATAATCTTAAATTTAAATTAATGGAGATATCCTAATCTCCTAGAACTGGAAGGGACCTTGAAAGGTCATCGAGTCCAGCACCCCGCCTTCACTAGCAGGACCAAGTACTGATTTTGCCCCAGATCCCTAAGTGGCCCCCTCAAGGATTGAACTCACAACCCTGGGTTTAGCAGGCCAATGCTCAAACCACTACTCTATCCCTCCCTCCTTCCTTCCCTGTTTAGAGGACTGTCTCCTCATGGTTTGCTCATTTCTTGAGGTCCAGTCAGTCACCAACAAGGCTCTAGCCTGGTTTCACTTACTGGGTCATAGGTTGGACATGTCTCTGTTTAAGCAATCCCCAGAACAGCACATAGAATTTATTGGAACAACTCTAGACTGCTCAACTTCCAAAGCTACTTTCTGGGGGACAGCATCACCACACTGGCCAGCCTCATCACCACACCGCAACAGAGCCCTTAGTCCACAGCAAGGTCCTGTTTTCAGCAGTTAAGCCACATATCAATAGGTCAATTAAGTGCCACACTGGTAAATTGTACAATGGGTCAAGGACATGATATAACCTTTTTCCAGAGGGTATGGCTGGAGAGTCTTGCCCGCATGCTCGGGGTTCAGCTGACCACCATATTTGGGGTCGGGAAGGAATTTTCCTCTAGGGAAGATTGGCAGTGGCCCTGGAGGTTTTTCGCCTTCCTCCGAAGCATGGGGCAGGGGTCGCTAGCTAAAGGAGTGGGTGGATCGGCTTATGTGGGCTGCATCTTGCAGGACGTCAGACTAGATGATCATAATGGTCCCTTCTGATCTTGAATTCTATGATTCTATATCAGCCTGTACTTTTGTGATGCCTCATGGCACGGCTGCATCTCTCTTGCCTTTAGGCTTGGCTCAGGACTCTTTATACCTTCAGCAGAGACACCTTCAACAACAGGTTGCCTTACCTCCAGAAGTTCTTTCTCCCTGGACGTGTGGAACAAACTTCACAAGGTTTGTGTGGGAACTCTTTTCATGCCCACCACCATCAAAGGTCATCACCATGGACACCTTTCTACTGCGCTGGGGTGCTCACCTCCAGGGCTCCCTAGTCCAGGGTAAATAGACTTCCCAGGAGGCATCCCTCTATATCAGTGTCCTCAAACATGAAGCAGTTTGTGTATCAGCTCTTCCCTCCCAGCTTTGATGGCCACTCAGTCAAGGTAATGCTGGACAACAGACCAGTGATATACTGTATAAACCACCATGTAAGATCCCCAGTCTTTATGCTCAGAATCACTAAGTCTGTGGAATTGGTGCATACCCCACTGCATCTCAGTGGCCTAGCTTCCAGGTCTGCAGTACACAGTAGCAGACTCCCTCAGTAGGCATTTCCACCAGGAGCATGAGTGGGAACTCAACTCAAGAATGCCATCTTCCACGGCATCTGCCAGTTCTGGGGCTTTCAGAAGTCAATCTTTTTGCCACAATTTCCAATACGAAATGCCACTACTTTTGGTTGAAGGGGGGGGTACAGTTACAATTCCATGGAGTGCGCCCTACTCGTCACATGGCTGTGCACACTTCTATACACATACCCTCTGACACCTCTGATACTTCAGTTTCAGTACCTACGGTAAGAGCGAGCTGTAGCAATCCTCATAGGTCTGGCCTGACTGCGACAAGTGTGATTCCTGGACTTGCCTTGTATCGCTGCCTCCCTCTGGCAGCAGTTCTCTTGACCCAGAAATCAGGGACCATGTCCCACCACATCCTAGCTTCTGTCCGTCTCAAAGCTGGAAACTTCTTGGGCATAGGATTTGACTGTTCTCCTGAGGTTCAGTCTACTCCTGGGCAGCAGGAAATGTGCCATAAGGAAGACCTACCTTCAAAAGTAGCAACTTCCAAATCTGGTGTGCCCAACATTCCATATCTCCTCAGTATGCTTGTCTCTTGGACAGTCTCATTTACCTGCTTAATGTGAAGACTGTAGGTTTATCACTGAGCAAAGTCAGTGTTCACTTGGTGGTCATCATGGCATTCCACACTCCTCTAAAGGGATTTTCTGGTTTTGTCTACCCAGCCATGATTAATTAAAAGTCGTCCTAATTGGTTCCTCTTGTCAAGGAACCTACCCCTCCTTGGGACCTTAATCTGGTCATTAACACCCTGAGAGGACCTCTGTTTGAACCTATGGCTACCTGCTTATTCCTCAACAGAACTAAACCTTTCAGGGTTTCCATGAGCCTCTGTATTGCCTTTGCCAAAAAGATGAAAGAACAACTGATCTCCATGCAGAGACTCGCTAAATGGATCTCTGGTAGCATTCTGTACTCCTGGGTGAATTCTGTTCCAAAAAATTAAAAATTCTGTGCATAATATTTTAAAATTCTGCATATTTTATTTTTCAAAATCAATATAATCATGCCATCTTCAATTATTTTTGGTAATTTATTTCAAAACGTGTCAGCAAGTATGTTTGTAACAAATAGATTCCTTATTAGGCATATTAATGTAGAAATCTGAGTAATTCATTTAAATTACAATACAGAACTGTATTTCCTATACCTGTCAGAAGCAGTGCAAAGGCTTGGGGGAGTCAGGGATAACAGAGGAGCTGAGGCAGAGGGAAGGAGCTGGAGTGAACCTGGAGGGTTGTTGGGTGTGGGTGGGAGAAGTGCCTGACTGAAAGGGAGAGAGGCTTCATCTGCCCTTGTCCCTGCACCCCCCCATCCACATGCATCTCTGCAGCCTCCTCTGCCATCCCCATGTGTCCCTGCAGCCCCCGCCCCCATCCCCAGTCTGACACACACACATACCCAGCAGCCCTGTGTGCCCCACTCTGTCCTAATCTGACTCCATGGGCAGAATGCTGTGATTAACTTCTTTCTAATCCTGGGGGAATTCTGTGCCACTGGGCACACACAGAATTCCCCACCCCTGAAAATACATTCTACCCCAAAAGTGCTGCAGTTCCACCTTTTGCCCACACGAGGCTGCTGTGGTGCCAGAACAGCTGTCTGCATTCCTGTCCGGTTATATGCCATCATGTGTCAGCAATGCCCTCTGCCATATACAGTGACCAAACCGGACAATCTCTATGCAAAAGAATAAATGGACACAGATCTGACATCAGGAATCATAACATTCAAAAACCAGTGAGAGAACACTTCAACCTGTCTAACCACTCAGTGACAGACTTGAAGGTGGCAATTTTGCAACAAAAATACTTCAAAAACAGACTCCAAAGAGAGACTGCTGAACTTGAATTAATATGCAAATTAGATACAATTAACTTAGGTTTAAACAGAGACTGGGAATGGTTGGGTCGTTACACTAATTGAATCTATTTCCCCATGTTAAGTTCTCCTCACACCTTCTATGGGTCATCTTGATTATCACTTCAAAAGTTTTTTTTTCTCATCTCAATTGATTGGCCTCTTACAGTTGGCATGGCTACTTCCACCTTTTCATGTTCTCTGTATGTATAAATATCTTCTTTCTGTGTGTTCCATTCTATGCATCCGAAGAAGTGGGCTGTAGCCCACAAAAGCTTATGCTCAAATAAATTTGTTAGTCTCTTAAGGTGCCACAAGTACTCCTGTTCTTTTTAAGTGACCATAGGCATTAGCAAACAGGAGTTTTGCGAGGGAATTTAGAGAGGAGGCGTGGAAGCCAAATACACCTAACAAACATACTCAAAACTTAGGCAATAACCCTCTCCTCCCCGCTCCCACCAAACCCCCCCCCCCCCCCAAAGAACAAACAAAATAAACCTGCAAGAGCAAAAATAATGCAGGCAGAAGTTCAGCAGCAGAGTGGAAGCTATCTAGTTTATTGCACTGAATGCAGCCTGTACGATTACCTGCCTTGTGGCCAGATGGTGTAAGAGTGTATTCTGTGCAAGCAACTCATGGCCCTCGAGGATGAAGTATGGACTCTTTAAACCAGAGTAGCTGTACTGGAGGAGCTAAGGGAAACAGAGATAGTAGATGAGATTTTCAAGGCTGCAGTAGAGTGGTCCCACTCCCAATCTGACAGTCTCTGTTCTGTTAAAGAGGATGAAAGTCTTGGGGGAGAAGAACAATCAGCTAGTAAGGATCCTCATTTCAAATGATGTCCTGGTATCCCCTCACACTGAGGATACCTTACCGGGGAGATAACCCCAATTATTAGAACATAAGAACATAAGAGAGGCCGTACCGGGTCAGACCAAAGGTCCATCTAGCCCAGTATCTGTCTACCGACAGTGGCCAATGCCAGGTGCCCCAGAGGGAGTGAATCTAACAGGCAATGATCAAGTGATCTCTCTCCTGCCATCCATCTCCATCCTCTGACGAACAGAGGCTAGAGGCACCATTCTTACCCATTCTGGCTAATAGCCATTTATGGACTTAGCCACCATGAATTTATCCAGTCCCCTTTTAAACATTGTTATAGTCCTAGCCTTCACAACCTCCTCAGGTAAGGAGTTCCACAAGTTGACTATGTGCTGCGTGAAGAAGAACTTCCTTTTATTTGTTTTAAACCTGCTGCCTATTAATTTCATTTGGTGACCCCTAGTTCTTGTATTATGGGAATAAGTAAATAACTTTTCCTTATCCACTTTCTCAACATCACTCATGATTTTATATACCTCTATCATGTCCCCCCTTAGTCTTCTCTTTTCCAAGCTGAAGAGTCCTAGCCTCTTTAATCTTTCCTCGTATGGGACCCTCTCTAAACCCCTAATCATTTTAGTTGCCCTTTTCTGAACCTTTTCTAGTGCTAGAATATCTTTTTTGAGGTGAGGAGACCACATCTGTACACAGTATTCGAGATGTGGGCGTACCATGGATTTATATAAGGGCAATAATATATTCTCAGTCTTATTCTCTATCCCCTTTTTAATGATTCCTAACATCCTGTTTGCTTTTTTGACCGCCTCTGCACACTGCGTGGACATCTTCAGAGAACTATCCACGATGACGCCAAGATCTTTTTCCTGACTCGTTGTAGCTAAGTTAGCCCCCATCATGTTGTATGTATAGTTGGGGTTATTTTTTCCAATGTGCATTACTTTACATTTATCCACATTAAATTTCATTTGCCATTTTGTTGCCCAATCACTTAGTTTTGTGAGATCTTTTTGGAGTTCTTCACAATCTGCTTTGGTCTTAACTATCTTGAGAAGTTTAGTATCATCTGCAAACTTGGCCACCTCACTGTTTACCCCTTTCTCCAGATCGTTTATGAATAAATTGAATAGGATTGGTCCGAGGACTGACCCTTGGGGAACACCACTAGTTACCCCTCTCCATTCTGAGAATTTACCATTAATTCCTACCCTTTGTTCCCTGTCCTTTAACCAGTTCTCAATCCATGAAAGGACCTTCCCTTTTATCCCATGACAGCTTAATTTACGTAAGAGCCTTTGGTGAGGGACCTTGTCAAAGGCTTTCTGGAAATCCAAGTACACTATGTCCACCGGATCTCTCTTGTCCACATGTTTGTTGACCCCTTCAAAGAATTCTAATAGATTAGTAAGACATGATTTCCCTTTATAGAAACCATGTTGACTATTGCTCAAGAGTTTATGTTTATCTATGTGTCTGACAATTTTATTCTTTACTATTGTTTCAACTAATTTGCCCAGTACCGATGTTAGACTTACCGGTCTGTAATTGCCGGGATCACCCCTAGAGCCCTTTTTAAATATTGGCGTTACATTAGCTAACTTCCAGTCATTGGGTACCGAAGCCGATTTAAAGGACAGGTTACAAACCTTAGTTAATAGTTCCGCAACTTCACATTTGAGTTTTTTAGAAAGAGACAGGTGATCGTAATGGAGGATACAATTATTAGAAGTATAGAAAGTTGGGTTTGTGATGACTGGGGGAACCACATGGTGAATTGTCTTATGGGCACTAAGGTCGTGGACCTCTTGAGACATTTAGATGTGCAGTCCTGGGGAGGAGCCTGTGGTCATGGTACATGTAGGTACCAGTGACATAGGGAAAGGTAAGAGAAAGGTCCTGTAAGCCAAATTTATGCTTCTAGGTAAGAAATTAAAGTCCAGGACCTCCATAGTAGTATTCTCCAAAATGCTTCCAGTTCCATGCACAGGGCCTATTCTTCTTCGAGTGCTTGCTCATATCGATTCCAATTAGGTGTGTGCGCGCCGCGTGCACGTTCGTCCGAAGATTTTTACCCTAGCAACACTCGGTGGATCGGCTGGGCGCCCCCTGGAGTGGCGCCGCTATGGCACCGGATATATACCCCTGCCGACCCATCCGCCCCTCAGTTCCTTCTTACCGCCCGTGTCGGTCGTTGGAACAGTGGAGCGCGGCTTAGCTGACCTCCACTTCCCTATCTACTCGTAGTTCTCTTGTTCCTTGTTGTGTATATAGTTAAAAACTTTTTATATAGTTCAACTTAGTTATCACTTTATAGTATATTTAGTATAATATAGTTAAGAGGGGTTCGGGGAATAGCGCCTTCCCCACACCTGGTGCCGGGACCCATGCCCGGTTCACCGGGTTTCAAACTGTGCTCGGCCTGCCGCAAGCCAATGCCGACAGGAGACCCGCACGACTCCTGTCTGAAGTGCCTCGGGGAATCGCACCTGATGGCTAAGTGCCACATTTGCAAGGCTTTTAAGCCAAGAACAAAAAAGGAGCGGGACATTAGGCTAAAGCAGCTACTCATGGAGGTGGCTCTCACCCCTCCGCCTTCGGCACCGAGCGCTGGTCAATCTACGAGCAGAAGCACCTCTTCGGCACCAGACTGCGCCGGTACAGCCAAGGCTCCTCGGCACCAACCGTCGGCGGCACTGAGGCCGGCTCGACGCCGCTCCCTCTCCCCGAGGTCGAGAAAGACTAAGACTCCTGCTGCTTTCGTGCCACCGGCACCGCAGCCAGAGAGCTCGTCCAAGTCAGACCACCCGGCGCCGGCACCGACGATGTCGGCACCATCGATTCCGGTCCCACAAGGGAATCGGACACTATATGGCAATCGCCGGCCTCCATCCTACTTACGGCCAGGGGAGTTGAGCGTAAATATATGGTGCCCTCTAAGGGGTACGAATATTTGCATGTCCATCCTCCTCCTTGCTCACTGGTTGTTCAGTCAGTTAATGAGAGGGAATGCCATGGCCAGCAGGCGGCAGCCCAAAATCGAAGGAGGCTAGGCGAATGGACCTGCTCAGCTGTAAAGTGTACTCGGCAGGTGCCTTACAGCTCCGTGTGGCGAATCAACAAGCCCTCCTTAGCCGCTATAGTTACAACACATGGGCGGAGGTGGGGAAATTTACGGAACTACTCCCTCAGGATTCCCGCCAGGAGTTCGCGGCCTTCTTGGAGGAAGGAAAAAAGGTGGCCAGAACTTCCCTCCAAGCCTCACTCGATGCAGCCGACTCAGCAGCCAGGACTCTGGCCTCAGGTGTTGCCATAAGGCATATCTCATGGCTTCAGGTTTCCAACCTCCCGCCCGAGCTGCAGTACACCATCCAGGACTTGCCGTTCGATGGTAAAGGCCTCTTCTCGCAGAAGACTGACCCTAGGCTGCAAAGCCTGAAGGACAATAGGGTCATAATGCGTTCTCTAGGCATGCACATGCCAGTGACCCAACGCAGGCCCTTCTGCCCCCAACCTCCCCGCCCGTACTTTGTGCCTAGACACAGACAGGACTTTGACAGACGGCGCAGACGAGGTGGGTGTAGACGCCAGTCAGGACCCCAAAGGGGCCAAAATCAAAGTCCCTCAAAACCACCAGCGGGACCGAAATCTAACTTTTGAAGGTGCGCCCGAGGACGGCGTACATGCTCCAGTGTCATTCATTGGCACTGCTACTCAGGAAAGGATGAGACAGCAGAGTTCAAAATTGATACCAATGCAAAAGGAGCTGAAACATTTAGATCTCTCCAACTTAGGAAGGGAGAGCCTGATTGGCTATTCTAAGTACTTCTACTTGCATTTGCACAAAGTATCTGAATTCTTTGGCAAGGTATCACAGGATTCCAAAGATAGATAAAATCCCTAATTGTGGAAGGAAAATTGGTTGTGTGGCCCTCTTTACAGGCAGCAATTGATGCATCATCCCACACGTAGATCAACAGCAATGACTGTGACTGAGAAATGCATCGTGGCTACAGTCATTTGGGATATCCAGAGAAGTTCACAGTATAATGGAAGATCATCTTTCTGAAGGTACTGAACAGTTTTAGTTCTAAAACTGAGACCTTATTCAAGAATACTTTCTGCTTCCTCTTATCAGCCATACCAAAGAACAGCTGAGTAGCCCAGAAAGAAATAATTTAATATGCCCTCATCTACTGCTTCTGCACCTTCAATGAAGTAAATGCTAGTTTCAAAGCAGTCAGTCTGACAGTCGCATCAAGAGCATTGGAAACCAAACCTAGAGGCTCTATACCCCTTTCCCATCCCATTTAGGGATTGGTTGATTTATTTTTAAGAAGCTTGGAACAATATTACCATGGTCTGGGGGTTATATAATTAATTGAAACTGGTTTTCTATTCAGATTCAAGCAGTTCCTAGCTTCAACATACCTTCCCCATATGTTTTCAAAGACCCTTCTCTTAAGAGACTATTATATTATTCTTGGATCAATAGAAGTTCCTTATCAGTACAGGGGAATGGTTTAGTCCCATTACTTTTTAGTTTTCAAGAAGACAGGAAGATAGCGCTCTATTCTGGACTCAATACCTTTTGATGGTTGTTTCAAGTTCAGAATGGTTAACCCTAGCTTCACTAAGCCCTACGGTAGATCCTCAAAATTAGTTTGCCTGCTCTTAACCTCAAGGATGTCTATTTTCATATATTGATCCATGCAGCACATAGAAATAATTAAGATTTGTTGTAGGGATGTCATGCTCTGTACAGAGTACTGCCTTTTGGTTTATCAGTAGACACTAAATCCTTCACAAAATATTTGGCCACAGTAGCTGAGCACGTTTGAGGGAACCTAGGCATTTTAGCAAGAAGAACAAGGAGTACTTGTGGCACCTTAGAGACTAACACATTTATTTGGGCATAAGTTTTCATGGACTAAAACCCACTTCATCAGATGCATGGAATAGAAAATAGAGTAGGAAGATTTTATTTTTATTTTAAAATAGAGAGAGAGAACATGAAAAGATGGGGGTCGCCATACCAACTCTATCAAGACAAATCAATTAAGGAGGGCTATTATCAGCAGGAGGGAAAAAAAAACTTTTGTAGTGATAATCAGGATGGCCCATTTCAAACAGTTGACAAGAAGGTGTGAGTAACAGTAGGGGGGGAAATTAGCATGGGGAAATAGTTTTTTAGTTTGTGTAATGACCCATCCACTCCCAGTCTTTATTCAAGCCTAATTTAATGGTGTCCAGTTTGTAAATTAATTCCAGTTCTGCAGTTTCTTGTTGGAGTCTGTTTTTGAAGGGTTTTTTTGTTGAATTGCGACTTTTAGGTCTGTAATTGAGTGTCCAGGGAGGTTGAAGTGTTCTCCGACTGGTTTTTTAATATTATAATTCTTGACGTCTGGTTTACGTCCATTTATGTACATGGTGATGGGGCATTGCTGGCACATGATGGCACATGATGGCACATAATGGCATATATCACATTGGTAAATGTGCAGGTGAACAAGCCCCTGATGATGTGGCTGATGTGATTAGATTAAATTCTTCTCAGCAAGTCACAAACAGTACATGTCACATTGTACAGACCTTTGCTGCTTTGGTGCTCAGTATCAACAAAGAAATCTTCATTAGTGCTGATTCAGAAGATAAAATTTATAGGGGTTCTGCTAGCCATAAGAACAGCATACTGGTCAAACCAAAGGTCCATCTAGCCCAGTATCCTGTCTCCCGACAATGGCTAATGCCAGGTGCTTCAGAGGGAATGAACATCACATATAATCATCAAGTTATCCGTTCCCAGCTTCTGGCAAACAGAGGCTAGGGACACCATCCCTGTCCATCCTGGTTAATAGCCATTGATGGACCTATCCTCCATGAACTTACCTAGTTCTTTTTGAGCCTTGTAATAGGCTTGGCCTTCACAATATTCTCTGGCAAAGAGTTGCACAGGTTGACTGTGTGTTGTGTGAAGAAATACTTCCTTTTGCTTTAAATCTGCTGCCTATTAATTTAATTTGGTGACCCCTAGTTCTTGTGTTATGAGGAGAAGTAAATAACACTTATTTACTTTCTCCACACCAGTCATGATTTTATAGACCTCTGTTATATCCCCCCTTAATCATCTCTTTTCCAAGCTGAAAAGTCCCAGTCCTATTAATATCTCCTCATATGGAAGCTGTTGCATACCCCTAATCATTTTTGTTGCCCCTTTTTGTACCTTTTCCAATTCCTTTTTTGAGATGGGGCAACCAGATCTGCACACAGTATTCAAGATGTGAGCGTACCATGGATTTATATAGAGGCATTATATTTTCTGTCTTTTAATCTATCACTTTCCTAATGATTCCCAACATTCTGTTGGCTTTTTTGACTGCCACTGCACGTTGCATGAATGTTTTCAGAGAATTAGCCACAATGACTCCAAGATCTTTCTTGAGTGGTAACAGTTAATTTAGACCCTGTCATTTTATACGGTTAGTTGGGATTGTTTTCCAATGTGCATTACTTTGCATTTATCAACACTGAATTTCATCACCATTGTGTTGCCCAGTCACCCAGTTTTGTGAGATCCATTTGTAACTCTTCACAGACTCTATCTGAATCAAGTTTGACACTGTCAGACCATAAATCAGTCAGAGAAACCCACAGATGCAGATAAGAATGTTAGGCCATATGGCCTCTACACATTTGTGATTCAAGATGCCAGACTGTGCCTCCATTATTTGCAAGGGTGGTTGAAATCCACCTGTTGCCTAAGGAGGCATCACCTAGACATGCCAGTTCAGATTCCACAAGAAGTTGTCATATTGTTAAATTGGTGGAAGAACCCAGATGCAGTTTGTAAGAATGTTACATTTTCTCCAGCTCTATCCACAAACATATTAGTAACAGATGCTTTCAATCTGGGATAGGGAGCTCATTTGAACCATCACAAGGACTAAGAACTGTGAAGATAGTCACCTGTACATCAACATATTAGAACTCAGAGCAGTCTACCTGGCATGTATGACATGACTTGCCTTGAATGAAAGGAAGACAGTTTCAGTAATGGCAGGCATTACCACAGTGCTGTTTACATAAACAGACAGGAATTAGCCAGATTTCTCCTTTTATGCCAGGCGGTGATTCACCTGTGAAACTTCAGCAAGCAACAGTCATAGCTTTTTATCTGCTAGGATTACAGTATATATTGTTGGATCCTCGGACAGTTTTCTGACAGTGATCAAGACTCTATCATTCAAAGAGTATTTTGTGACTGGGGTCATCCAAACATAAACTTGTTTGCCATGGAAAATAACAGTGTCAAACCTTTCTTTGAGAGCAGATTGGAACCCTCATATCTTGAGCAGATGCATTCCTCATACTGTGGACTCCAGGGGTGATCTATGTATACCCTCTAATCCCTCTGATTCTAAGGGTGATGAGAAGAAAATTCAGGACCTTTTTCTTTCCCTTTTCCTTTCCTTTCCTTACACAGAGTTCTTCTTCAGGTCTCTGAAATTTGTAAAGCAGCATCTTGGGGATCAGCACATCCAGTTAATAAGCATTATTCTTTTTAAGAGGCATCTAGGTCTGATGCTCATTTCGGTAGAGCTGTGTTGCAATCCTTATTTAAGTAGATCTGAACGACCACCACCTTTATATCAGTCACTGCTTGCAAGAATGGAATATATGTGGACAAGCACTCAGAAGGAAAAAGTTACTTTCCTTACAGTAACTGTTGTTCTTCAAGATGTTGTCCGTGCGTATTCCACAACCTGCCCTTTTTTCATGCTTTTGCAAAGTCCTATACCTTCTAAATCCTGTATTGGGCAAAGCAACTGACACAACTGACCCCACTCTGCCCTTTATGCCTGTGGGTGGAGGAGACATGAAGACACTCAGGGCACAGGGACTAGTGCTGGCCAAAATAATCTGCAGTCAAGCACATGGGCATATGCGCACCAAGGGTGGAATACATAATACCTGCTGTAAGGTAAGCAATGATTTTTCATCTAATCTCGCACCACAAGCTCTAAAATGTCTTAAACATAATCACATTGTTATTCCATAACTTCTCTAGAGGTCAGAATTCAGATTGTTGGAGTGCCTTACCTGTGCACTTTCTTAACATGTTTGGTTTACTGTTAAGTGTAACTTTTAATTAGAATATCCTGGGTCTATAACACTTGGTTTTAGGATAATTGTGTCTGTTGCCTATTATTTTTAAGTTTCTGATGCCTGCTTTTGTCCTAACTCCATTTTAATGGTGTGTGTGTGAGAGAGAGAGATTACAAACTGCTTTTTGCATCTGATTTGAACTATGTTAGCAGATCAGTATCAGAAAAATCTTCTTTGAAGTAATTTTTCTAAAGAATATAAATATACCAAGTAATATTTTTGGCAGTAGTAGAGGAGCTCTAGTTATTGAGACAGTTATCATGTTTGTCAACCAATAAACTACTTTGGTGTTTTGCCTCTGAAGGTGGGTATATTGAGTGAGGAATGCAGTTTACTGTGTAGTGGTTTGTGGTCCTGTTGCCAGTCTCTATATTCTGTATTCGTTGCTGGAACTTCAAGATATTTGGTTAAACTGATTGTTTAATCTTTTGGTTTGTACTTGCAGAACTGGGAAAGTTCAAGCCTCCCTGTGACAGTGCACAACACTCTGTTAAGAAAGAGCGAATCATGACACCAAAGTCAGAATCCTCTTCATCTAAAGAAATTCCTTCTCTGAAGGTTCCTAAGAGCAAATCAGACTATTGTGTACATTCATCAGATACAGAGGAAAGGTAGGTCTTTCTCTTCTCCATCTTTTACTGTCTCCTATGAGTATAACAATTGGGTCAGGAAATGCTGGTGAGGTTAGAGGCAAAGCACTGCTGTCATGTAGATTAGCACTCTGGAAATTTGTCAGGCTACAAAAGTGCTTGCTCTACAGTTAACTTAAAATTACAAAGCTTGTTCTTCTTTGAGTACTTGCGCATGTCGATTCCATTCTAGGTATATGCACGCCTACATGCACAGTAATCAGAGATTTTTGCCTTATTGGTATTAGCAGGGTCGGCAGTGGTGCCCCCTAGAGTGCCGCACTCGTGTGTCAGTATATTAGGTGCCGTCAGGCCTTCGCCCCCTCAGTTCCTTCTTACCGCCCATGATGGTTGGTTGGAGCACCTTTTTCCCCTTGCCTAGGAAGTAGTTAGTGGTTCTCTCCTTCTTTCCAAAACCTCTTAAGTCGAAAGAGGAGCACAAATTGCACTCTCTGAACATCAGGAGAAAGCCCTGGCCTTTTACATCGAAAGGACCAAGCCGTTCCATAAGCCAACGCAGTTGTTCGTCACGGTGGCGGACAGGATGAAAGGTCTTCCGGTGTCTGCCCAGAGAATTTCATTCTGGATCACTTCCTGCATCCGTTTCTGCTATGATCTGGCAAAAGTGCCTCCACCAATAATTGTAACCACCCACTCGACTAGGTGCCTCGGCGGTGGCATTCCTGGCCCAAGTGCCTATTCAAGATATCTGCAGGTCTGCTGCCTCGTCATCCATCCACATGTTTACGTCTCATTATGCATTTACCCTGCAGGCCCAAGATGATGATGGCTTCGGTAAGGCAGTGTTGCAAGCCGCACGACTGTGAACTCCAAGCCCACCTCCAGGGCTACTGCTTGTGAGTCACTTAGAATGGAATCAGCATGAGTAAGCACTCAAAGAAGAAAAAAGTTATGTTACCTACCTTTCGTAACTTTGTTTTTCAAGATTCGTTGCTCATGTCCATTCCATTACCCGCCTTCCTGCCCCTCTGTCGGAGTTGTCAGCAAGAAGGAACTGAGAAGTGCGTAGGGTTGGCGGCGCCTAATATACTGACACATGAGTGTGGCACTCAAGGGGGCACCACAGCTGACCCTTCGGATACTGCTAAGGCACCAGCAGCTGGGGGGGAGGAGTCCTAGGGGGGCCCCTTGCACCAGCTGCTCAGGCAATCCCCGGGGCCAGCCACATCAGCCGCTGCTCAGGCGGTGCCCAGGGCCACCAGAACAGCAGCTGGTGCGGCTGGCCCCAGGGCCACTCCATCAGTGACTGGTGCGGCTGGCTGCAGGGCTACTCCAGCAGCGGCCACTGTGGCTGACCCCAGGGCTACCCAAGCAGCTGGCCCCAGAATCTATGACTTCCGCAACCTCCATGACAAACATGGAGCCCTAAAGATGGACCCTTGAGTCTCTGGCTACTATATGCCTTTCAAGAGCTCTGATAGAAAGGGTGTTGAATGACTTGAACCATCCTCATTGCTAAACCCTGACCACTCCCTGACAGGATCTGGGGTCAGATTCTGAAAGGCTTTTTCTGAAACCATTTTTTCCTCAGTGCTATGGGAGCTTCCATTCCAGGGCAAACTTGTGGCACCATTGCATCTGTGGGGTTTTCAGTTCGTAGAAATGTTTAATACTTTCTGTGAACATACTAAACTTTGTCTCAGTCGTGTGGCATTGAGTTCCACAGATTACTTGTGCATTGTGTTTAAAAAAAAAAAAAAAAAAACTTTGTTTTTATAGGTTTTAAATGCACTGAACTTCCCTCTGTTCTTGCATTGAGAGAGGGTAAACAAATGAACCTTATTACCTTCTCTATAGCATTCATTTAAATACCTCTCTTATACTCCCTCTTATTGCCTATTATCTAAACAACCCTAATATTTTCAGTCTGACCTGAAATGGAAGTCTTTTCACACCTCTAATCATTTTGTCACCTGTCTCTGAACTGCCTCTTTTTGCTGTATCCCTTTATAAGCAGGGTAACTGAAACTGAAGAAAGTATTTTAGGTGCTGACATACCGTTTGATTTATATAATGATATTGGAACTTACTTAAAAGATTTTTAGGTCTTAAAGGGATCAATATGTCAGCTAGTCTTCCCTCCTGCATAACACACACCAAAGAACCTCACACAGTAAACTCTCTACTAATTCTATAATTTCTGTTTGAGCTATATAGTTTATCTTTTGGAAAGATATCCAGTCTTAAGAAAAAAAGCTTCAAGTAATGGAGAATCTGTAGGTAGGTATGTTCTTCCAGCAGTTAATCACTCAGGTTAATCACACTGTTCTTATTTTTAAAAAAGCACCTTATTTTTAGTCTGAATTTATCTAGTTTTTGCTTCTAATCCTTGTTCTGCCTTTGACCTTTAGATTAAAGAGCTATCTATTATTAGATCTTTGTTAATCTTCTCTTGGATAAACTACTTTATTTATTTAGTCTCTCACTATAACACAGGATCATACTTGTTCTTCAAGTGCTTGACCCTCTGTGTAGTGCATGTACTCTGTGCCCAGGACTGGAGATTTTTTTCCCTAGGAGTGTCTGTTTGGTCTACTTGGGCACCCGCACTCTTTGTGCTTCACACTGAGGGTTTTAAGAGGGAGCTGCCAGACTGCTGCCATCTTTCCTTGCTTCTTACCACTTATTATTTAGGATGGAGTGTCAGTATTTATACTGACTTCTTCAGCTTTTTCCTGTAAATAAATTGTACATAATTTTTAATACTTAGTTGGCTTTAATTATTTAGTCTAGTTAATTGGGAGATATTTGGGGTTCAGTTCGCTAAAATTCGGAGGAGCGATTCCTGTTTAAAAAAAGGCATTTTGCTTCTTCCAGTGGCAGCAGGGAAAGAGTGCCAAGGATTCTCCACTTCAAATGGGGGGAGGGATAGCTCAGTGGTTTGAGCATTGGCCTGCTAAACCCAGGGTTGTGAGTTCAATCCTTGAGGGGGCCATTTAGGGAACTGGGGTAAAAATCTGTCTGGGGATTGGTCCTGCTTTGAGCCGGGGGTTGGACTAGATACCTCCTGAGGTCCCTTCCAACCCTGATATTCTATGATTCTATGAAAAACTGCATCAACTGCCACAAACTCTTCCTGGTCACAGTCTACTATGATGCCTGTCTGTACTGCCTGGGGAAACCCACATCCAGACCAGGTGCAGCAGGACAAAGCAGTCAAGGAGGTTCCAAGTCTGAAAACTCCTCATGAAGAGGCCCATGAGACCCCGTGGACAGCTGACAGGAGAGACACCCTCTCCCCCCAACCCAGTACATTGACCTAAAAAAGGTAGGAGCAGCCCACTGAGCTTAGCTCCAGATAGTTCCAGGCCTCCACAGCCTCTCCCAGCTGGCTCCAAGAGACTTGAGCAGAGCCAAGGCAAATGGAGAGGAAAGGGAGAGACAAGCACTCCAATAAGGGAAAGAGGAAGCTCCATATCCGAGCCCTCGAAGAGGCAAATGTCCCCATCTCCTACCAAGCCAGGAGAGACCTCGTGCTCCAGAGTGGGACTGTCTGATATCAGGACAGACCAGCCTGGTACTTCATTGAAGGGCAAGACTGTGTCAACTCCTGGTACTGGGAGTAGTATTTTGACACCACCAACAGCCGCTGTGTTGGCACTGCCAGATCTGGCACCCTTTGTGTTTTCAAGCTGCGGTTAAGCTACCGCAATACTGGTCGTCAGTACCATCGATGAGTAGAGGCAGGTGATCACCACCTCCTCAGATACTGAGACCTCTCCCATTTTGGATCTGAGGTCAGAGTCAAAAGATGGAGATGAGTATGCCCCATATTCTGACTATTCCCTGTGGGGCACCTCTGGGGGCAAAGCTCATACAGTGTGTCAGGAGTCTCCAGCGTGTCTCAGTACTCCTAAAAGAACAGACTACCCTCACTTTACCTATTGGTACCCATCACCCTGGGGCCAGGCACCAAGATCTGAAGTCCCACAATGACAGTATTGGAGCCCAGAAGACCTGTGATGCTAGTACCCTCCCCAACAGCCACAATAACTGGAATAGGCGAACACCACGCTGGTGATTCTGTCATCGTCCTCTCCAGATGAGGCAGTGATTCCAGCTTTCCTGCCATATTCAAAGGCTCCTAAGGCTTTCCAGGACTTGCTCAGAATGGTACAAATTCCTTTGGAAGAGGTCCATGAAGTCACAGACTGCTAGACATCCTGGGCAGCTCTGGACTGAGTAGACTGGCACTTCCAATCAACTATGCCACCCTTGAACCTGCCAAGACACTTAGCAGATGCTTGCCACAGTTCCACCAGTATCCAAGTGGACTACAAAGAGGTATTGCATACCTATGACAGGGTCAGAATACCTATTCTTATAGCTGCCTCCGAACTTCCTGGTAAGTAAGCACAGTAAGCACCAACAAGCCAGGTCTACTCCCTGAGACCACGAAGCAAAGATGTTGTACCTCTGTGGGAGGAAGGCATCCTTGTCGGCCTCCCTCCAGTTTTGAGTTTAAAACTGTCAAGTGCTGATGGCCAAATATATTATCATCTCTGACAAGCTGACAGGCTTTGTTGATAAGGTTCCTCAGGACAGTAAGGAGCAGTTTCAGGCCCTGATTAACAAGGGAAAGCTGGTGACTATCTTCTTCCTTCCCCACCCCTCACCACCTCTCCCCACCATTCAGGATGTAAAGTCACTCCTTCAACTGGGGGAATGAAACTAGCAGCAAGGGGGAAACAGTTCTACTCAAGGTACTCCCTCATCCCCAAAAAGATGGTGAGGGGACTGAACAATTTTGCCTGCATCTATCCTCTCATTAAATTTAGGATATTGATTCATGACCCTCAATCTCAAAGATCCCTATTTTCACATGGACATTCACCTGGCACACAGAAAATTCCTGGGTTTTGTGGCCAAACATTACCAGTACCAGGCGCTCTCTTTCAGGCTCTTGATGGTGCTGGGAGTTTTCACCAAGGTATTGTCGGTGATGGCAGCTCACTTTTGTCCGTGGGGGGCAGCAGTGAACTCCTACTTTAGAAGATTTCCTCCGAAAGGATCGTGTGAAGCAGCCACCATGCTTCTAGATCTTTTCAAAAGACTGCATCAGGGAAAACTTGGGGAAGTCCACTCCTTATTGTGAGTCTAGAGTTGTTGCCTTGGGAGAGGCGGCTGGCATGACAATTGCAATAAGATGGGGTATGAGACCTGACAGATTCAACCAGGTGCAATGCAAATGACCTGTGCCTTGTTTTATTGGGTTTTCCTCAATACCCTCTGTAACTTGGGGGAGAAGGGAGGTGTACCTTAGGGCCCCCAGCCAACACCTGAGGAAAGCATTGCCCACGAGGCAACCCCCTCTGGAGCAGAACTCTTTGCACTTTTTCTTCATATTGGACACACATAGCATTGTGCTTTGGAGACCCTCGCACCCAAAACACCTCCTGTAGATTTTGGTTGTGCAGCTGCCACACGTTATGTGGAGAGCTGTCTGCTCAAGGAGTATGCCATACTGTTTTGCACTCCTGGCAGATGCACAGTGGTCAGGACACTTTGCATAGTTTACTGTTTACCACTACAGCTCTGTGATTTTTTTTTTTTTGATTTTTTTTTAATTCAAATGAGGAGGTATTGCACATTTGTAGCAACACTGCCCTGGCACTGCTATCCTAATCCCAGCCTGGGTGTGGAGGAAACACTGGTGCCGGGGAGAAGCTACACACTCACTCACCTGCAGGCACGGGCAACTTTGTGTTCCCCTGGATGAGAGGGAGCCTGTCCCACACTCACTTCAAGTACAGGCAGCTCCTGCATCCCGCAGAGATGAACTTTGTTCCCCACTCTAGGCATTGCAACCTGGTGCACTGTGTTACAGTGATGCTCAAGTTTCCCCCTCCTCACCCCTATAATGGAGGGATGACTGGGCTCGCCCAAACCTGAGTAATGCTACAACCCTGCATTCCTGGTTGCAATGCCCAGGATGAGGAGCCAGGCCCAGGCCTGTGATATAGGAGCCACAGGAGAGGTCACTATGGGGTGAGTAATGGATGGGGGGAAAAAAAAAAAAAAGACCCACAGGTTCTGGAGCCAGTCCTGATCAGAGCCCTTCTGCAAGAAGAGCAAAGGCTACAAGTGCCAGCAAGGCCAACAGCTGACCTCTTCAGCTCACTTGAGCTCTTACCTGCAACCAGCTGGGTAATAAGCAGGCATTTTGAGGATGCACTCAAGGGTGACCTTCCAGCCTGTGTCCTGGATCCAGCATCCCTGTTATTTTCCAACCATTTATCTCCCTACTGCCCTGCCTGAGTCTCTATAACATTGGACCAGTGGGTCCTCAGCACAGTAATAGGGGGGTATACCCTCCAGTTCATTTCTATCCCTCCCTCCCACTTCAGGGACCCTTCTCACGAGCATCTGCTCACCCAAGAGATGCAAGGCCTCCTGCGGGTGGGAGTCGTGGAGGAAGTTTCTCTGCACTTGAAAGGGAAAGGGTTTACTCACGCTATTTTTTGATCCTAAAGACCATGGGTGGTGGGGGGGGGGGTCTATGTCCTATTCTCGACCTGCGAAACCTCAACAGGTATCTCAAGAAGTTGAAGTTCCTCATGGTCTCCCTGGCCTCCATCATTCCTTCCCTGAATCCGGAACACTGGTACGCTGCCCTCAATCTGAAAGACGCTTACTTTCACATATCAATATTTCACAGACACAGAAGGTTCCTATGATTCATGGTTGGGAGTGCCCACTATCAATTCACAGTGCTCCCTTTTGGCTTGGCAATGGCACCAAGGGTGTTTATGAAGGCATGTCAATAGTGGTGGCCTACTTCAGATGTCAGGATATCCAGATCTACCCGTACCTCAATGACTGGCTCATCAAGGGGCACTCCAGGGTCCACATCCAGTGCAGCGTCGCAATGTTGCGAGCCACTTGTCTAGTTCTGGGCCTGTTGATAAACAAACAAAAATCAACATTGGTTCTGGTTCAAAGGATAGAGTTTATTGGAGTGGTCCTTGACTCTACCTGAGCCAGAGTGTTCTTGCCAGAGGCCAGGTTCAGGGCAATGTCAGATCTGATCACCAGAATCACTGCCCATCCGTTCACCCCTGCCCAGGTCTGTCTCAGACTATTGGGGCGCATGGCAGCATGCATGTCTGTAGGAACGTGCACATCTAGAATGGGATCCACAAAGATGTCTCAAAGAACCATAATTACTGTAAGGTAAGTAACCATTCTTTTTCATAAGACTTCTGTGACAACAAATGAGCTTTTTTCACTGCTGCTTTTCATGCAGGTGGAATCTCTGTGGAGTGCCAGGCTGTTTCTTACAAGAGCTGTCCAACCCAGCATCCCAATATGTGAAAAATTTCAGGAAAAAAAAGGATGAGTTGACACAGAAGCTCTACATTCTTTATAACAACACCATCTTTGAGCAAAAGGTAGCTTTTGTAAACACATTTCTGACAATAAAATCACTGTTATCCTGCTAACTAGCTTTCTCTGTGAAACCATTGCCCTTTCCTTCTAGCTCACTAACTGGGATGAAGCTCAGCCTTGTAACAAGGTGCTTCTATTTAAATCAGGCTGAAAATGTGAGGGTTTTAAAAAGGGATTTATCATAGGTTTACTCTGGGAGTTATCAGACTTTCTCAGTGTGAACTATCTCTTAATAGTCTTGTGAAGAAAGACCTCCTGATCCATTCATTACCTCAAGGACGCAAACTCCCTTCCCATTCATAATCATGTAACATCCCTAAGTAACTATATCTGTTGCTCATATGGAAAATTGATTTTTAGATGCCTTGGGTCAATCTGGTCCCTTATGAAGCCTTCTGATTCTTGTATGTAGGTAGTTGTATAGCCCCCATTGCATTGGAATGCTTCTCTTACTCTTATGTAGCAGTGGACCCTAATTGAGGCATCTTAAGCTGGCTCCTACTCCTGTACAAGAAGCTGGAACCAAAGAGCACAGCACCACTTGATCAGCCAGCTCTCTGCAGACCAGAAGCAAGTGCTTGCCTGGATCATCGTTTGGGAATTGCTGCTGTAGGCTCTCTAACTGCACAGGTTACCCAGATGATTGGCACTTGGGTTAGCCTTCCCTGGCATTTCGACAGCAAAGCCAGACTCACCTGACTGAGTCCTCACTGTTTCTGCACTCACTCATGTGTATGGTTCTCTGTACTGAGATGCTCTAGGAGACTTTCCCAGTCAATTACAAGAACTTGTCTGTCCTTCATGGGGAACGATACTGGAGGACTATCAGAACTTGAGTGATTTTTGCCTGCATCCTATCTGCAGAATGGACGGGGCCCAGGGCAAGTGAAAGGGAAGCCTAGGTTTTAACCTATACCCCTACCTGTATAAACTATCCTGCATTTAAAGCACCTCCAAATTCAGATCAAAAGTTTTTTTGTGTGGATGGTAGAGGAGTTTGGACTAAAAACCAGGTAAGAGTTCAGGTTAATTGTGCAGTGAAGACATGCACTAAGCATACCAGCAGTACTAGAATCCTGAAAGAGAGAGTTCCTTTCTGCTGCTATTTTGGAGCAACAAGAGATCAGAGATTAAGTAGTTTGATAGGATTAGAAGAAGTTCTACATCCTGGCAAGGGAAAATTGATGAGATTTTGAAAAGAGGTCTGGATAAACTGGGGACAGGTAGGTCAAATGATCTTATAAATGGCTCCACTTGAATTTGGTAGCTAAGTATTTTGAAGACAGCTATTAAGCATCAGTGAAGGACATTTAATACCTCCTTAGACAATCTCCTGGAGAAGGCTTCAACCCCTATTGTGTGTTCAGAGAATTGTTTTGGAAAATAGGGGATAAAACCCTAGATCAGGGATCTTGATGAGCAGGTTGTGTGAAAGAGGGGATGGAGACATCTCTCTCTGAATACCCGAGGAAGAGATTGTCCAGCTGACCAGGGCAGGGAGGTCATATAAGGACTTGATTTCTAGAAATGTGAGATTTTCCTTCTTTTCTCTGTACTCTTACTTAAGTAGTATAATGCAAACAGTTCTTTTTTGGTTTACTACCATTTTCTCTGCATTTAATAAAACTTTTTAAAGAATATGGCTATTGTGTGACTGTTTCATACTCTAAAGATAGTGAAGTTCTTCAGTCTCTAAGGAGAGGTAGAGAAGGCAAAGTGAGTTTCTCAGATCTAACTTCCCACTGTCTCTGTCTAAAGAGTATGAACAAAGATGTTCTTTCCCACCAAGGTGTGTTGTGAAGGGCTGTGGTGGTACACATACACAAGGGCAGAAGTTTAAGGACCTGAGGAAGTGAGATGAGTTGGCAGTGATGTGGTTCCAGGGGGTGTGGATGGAGGGGCAAGCAGGGGCACAGCCCCCCCACCCCCAGTAATCATCAGGGGCCTCTGGGGGTGGGGGAGCCTCCAAAAGGGGTCAAATTTAAATTCCTGCGCATGCCCCTGCATGGTTTAAATGCACTGTTTCATTATCTTTTGTATCAGTTGCCAGAGAAAATGGAAATCATCTGGAACAAAAAGATGCGGAAGACAGCAGGGTACTGTGTAACTGGACAAACAAAAAGTCCTGAGGCACAACGCTATGCTCGGATAGAGCTCTCAGAGAAAGTTTGTGACTCTGCAGGTAAGGGAAAGAGGATATTGAATATTAAATAAGGGGAAAGAATATTTATTCTTTCTGCATAACAGCTCTAAGATGCAACCTTTCCTATCCATCCACACAGCTAAAACTTTTATCCAAGCTCTCATCATCTCGTTCTGGAAACTCCCGCTGAGCCTCACACACACAGAGCCCCCGCAATGAGCCCCACTCCCCCTGCACCTGGACCACTCCGATGAGCCGCCCCAACCAGCTGCACCTGGATCCCCACCCCACTGATCCCCACTCCCCCAGCATCTGGACCCCCCACTGAGCCTCCCACACCCAGACACACACACCCCCTGAGCCCCAACCACCTTCACCTGTACCCCCCTGCAGAGTCCTGTTACTGTTGCACCCAGAACCTCCCAACAAGCCCCTGTGGATCCAGACACCCCCTAGCACCTGGATCCCCCACTGAGCCGCTCACACCCAGATTGCCCCACACAGAACCCTTTCAACCCACACCTGGATCCCCTCACCCTAAACCCCTCCACGCTTGCCCACACCTGGTGCACCTGGCTTGGAGGGGCAAGGCCCTGGGATGTTGCTGGGACAGACCTGATCCTTGCACTGTGTCAGGGTTGGGTGCAGCCTCACCGCTGAGTCTGTCTCACGGGGGGGAACTGCACAGTGATCTCCCACCTCTGTACAGCCAGTGACCTGTGCTCCCCTGTGCCATGCTGGAGCCTCCACATTTATTTAACAAATACAATTTGCAGAATTTTAAAATATTGCATGAAGAATTTTTAATTTTTTGGCACAAAAATTTTAATTTTTTGGTTCAGAATGTCCTCAGGAGTAATTTATACTGTATTCACTTCTCAGAGACTTTGATCCTTTTGGCCGAAGGACTCAGCTTGCAAGAGCTCTGGCCCCTTTTATCTGTCCAGTGATGGATGCCAAGATGGCTGCTGCTTCTCTCCATATATCTTCCCAAACTCAGTGTTTTGTCCCCAGACTCAGGATAATCTCATGATGTTTTTTCCTGCCTGTGGATCTCCCATCCCCTTTCTGATTCATGTGTAAATAGGGTTTCCATCGTTTTTGGTCACATCTTGTTTAATTTAATTGAAGACGTGTAGATACTCCCTTCCCTCCTTTCTGAGGGAAAAACTGTTTCTCCCTGTGTTTGATGATATGCTTTAAAGGCTGTGACCAGTGAGTATCCACAATTCCTCATATAGTGCTAATGCAGACACTTCACAATGCTATTAGTCGTCATTATGTCACAGGCTTTCATAAAAGACATTACTCAATGCACTTTTTATAATACAGCAATATTATATACAATCAGTTGATTCAATTGCTTATAATTGGAGGGGCAGACCCCCATAAGAGGCTGTCTCCCCAACTCGCTAAGTTGATGGCTTTGTTGATCTTTTATCTAAATGCACCTTCATTATCTCAACCTGAAACAACTATACACTCATTTGTTTAGGGCAGATGGGGATTATGCATTGGTTGCCAAACACATTTTAAAACCATAATTCTAACATAATTCTTTGTACACCCCATATACACACTACTCCTGGGGGAATCCTGTGCCTAAAAATTCTGCGCATAATATTTTAGAATGCTTCATATTTTATTTGTCAAAATAACACAATATAATCACTCCAGATTCAATTATTTGGGTAATTTATTTCTAAGTACATGTCAACAATACAGACAACAGCAAAAAAGATTCCCCCAAGAGTAGAGAGTTAAAGAAACCCCTATGATAACCCAGTTGGGGGCTGCTGGAGAGAGCTGTGTAAGGCTCCCAGAGCCCAGACACCTGCACTCCCTCCTCCCTGATCCCAGCCACAGAGCACCCCCAGCCCAGATACAAGCACTCCCCTTCTCCTAGAGCCCAGTCACGGGGCATCTCCTGGCCCAGGCACCAGTACCCCCCAGATCCCAGCCACAGGGCACCCCCGGCCGACACACCAGCACCCCCCTCACTCCAGATCCCAGGCATGGAGCATACTCAAGAGCCCAGATACCACCATCCCCTCCTCCCAGATCCCAGCCACAGGGCACCCCCCGGCCCAGACACCAGTTCCCCCAGAGCCTTTAATCCCCCCAGCTTCTTTACTGTCCTGCCAGGGAATGCAGGCAGGGCAGTGCAGTCCTGCCCTTCCTCACCCTTTGCCAGAACTGGGTCTCCTGGGCCCTCTCCTGTCCCCGGAAGAATAAGGATCAAGCAGAGAGTGCAGCCTCCAGCCCACGCTCCCTCCAGCTCCACTCACTGCAAGCTGGACTCTGCAGAATCCAGTGTCCCCTAGTGATGGCCACCAGCTCTGCAGCCCCAATTCTGCCAGGGGAAACAGGGAATTCTGCAAAATTCTGCATTGTGCAGTGCTGCAAAATTCCCCGAAGAGTAACACACCATGTAAGAATATTAATGATCAGTGAGCTATTAGCTTTCGACTGATATATTACATGCCACCTTTTGGGTATATATCATGACAACAGTGGGTTAGATGTAGTGAATATGTCAGGCCTGACAAGAGTTGCTGACAGAGTAGTGAAACACCAGTGGGCCACTGTGTCACAGTCGGTAGCAATCAAAATTTGTCATCTGACATTTACTTGCTAGCTCCTGTGTTTAATGTGGTTTTAAAAACAGAGACCACAACACAAGTGACTCCTTACAATTAGTCTCCTCAGAGATACTAAAGACATGGAAACCAAATTACCTTCTCAGACTTGGGCCAGAATAGTAGCATTGTGTTAGGAAAGCTTGCACTAGTACAGTCCATGTGGCATCTTTTACAGTCTTCAGGGCTGTCAGTCTGGTACTTGCAAACACTAATAAAGCCAGTGAAGAATGAGAGACCTGACTTTTTAATGGCAATGTTCTTAATTTGTCTTCTCTCCTGCCTTCCCCAAGACCGGCTTCGAGACACATTGATCCATGAGATTTGCCATGCAGCCACTTGGGTAATCAACGGAATTCGTGATGGCCATGGGCAGTTTTGGAGATTCTATGCTAAGAAATCAACTGTGGTTCATCCAGAGCTGCCAGTGGTGACACAATGCCACAGCTATGAGATTAAATACAAGTTCACTTATAAGTGTTCTCTGTGCAAAACCACGTGAGTAATATTTACTTGCCTTTGGTCATCTGTTAACTTTGTTTTCACCGTGTCCACACGTTAAGCTTAGACCTTTAATTCTTAAAGAAATTTGAGAATTAAAGGTCTCACCTCTATGAACTGAACTATTTTTTATTGCCTCGTTTTCCCTCTTCTATTCCCACAAAGAATCCCAAACTGATCCTCTTGATACTGACTTCCAGACAGTTTCCCTTGCAGACCCATATTATTCCTGGGGGGATCCTGCATGAAAGAATTCAAAATTCTGCAAAATTCTATATATTTTATTTGTCAAAATAATGCAATATAATCACACCAGTTTCAATTGTTTTGGTAATTTATTTAAACTACAATACAGAAAAAAGTCACAATAACTATTCAGTATTTCCTAAACACATGAAAGTGAAGTTACAAACACTTGGTAACAATATCCTGCATTCCAGTTATAATCTTGGATTTTCATTTAAATCACATTACAGAACACCAAACAGCGCAAAAAAAAAAAAAAAGTAGAATGTCATTTTAAATTGCTCAGACTTTCACACATGAAAGTCGTACAGTTTTGCTAATCATTGTCCTGGACCTGGCTGGGTACTTTGGGAAGTGTGTGATTCTGATTGTCCTGACATTTTATTGACTGCTTGGTAAAAAGTGAGAAAGCACATAGATCTTCCTAGCTGAGGATTCCCTAACTGTCATTTATAATAAGACTCCTTTACATCACTCTGGCAATGTAGGGGCCTTAAAGCGTTCACAGGTTTTAATGCTCCGGGGGGAATTGTCTGAGAATGGGAACAGTTAACTAACATGAGATCAATTAACCATCAACAGCAACTTTAACAACTTTACTACACAGTCAGGGTGCTACATTTGTGCCTCAGAGAATGAGATCAATTAACCCAGGCAGGCTGCTTCATTTGTGCCTCTAGCCCGCCTCCTGCATAATAAAAAGCTCCGCCAGGGAGCTGCAGTCGTAAGACAGAGGGACACAGGGCTTGTCTACATTGGCAATTTACAGCGCTGCAACTTTCTCCCTCGGGTATGACAGAACACCCCCCTGAGCACAGTAAGTTTCAGCGCTGTAAAGAGCCAGTGTAGACAGTGCTGGTAGCTACACCCCTCGTGGAGGTGGGTTTTTTAGCGCCCACACAAGCCACATTAAAACGCTGCTGGAACAGATGCACTGCCTGGGCTGCTGCGGAAGACATGTGTGTCCCCCAGCAGATTTTTTGCGTTTTTCTGCATAGGGGGCACACAAAAATGCGGGCCATATGAATTCTGTGCCCCAGTATGGGCATGGAAGCCCCCCAAGAGTACCATATGGAATTATACTTATGACAGACCTGCCTCCCCCTGGTGGCGCTCTTTTTAATGGCTTAGTTGAGAACCGATAGTTGGGAGGCAGGTTGTTTTGAGTGAGCAGTATGGAAATCAGTAAGGATTTGAGATAACTTTCAAGGCCAGAAAGGGACATGTCAGTCATCTAGTCTTACCTCCTGCAAAACACAAGCCAGAGAATGTCACCTGTTGATTTCTGCTTCAAACCCAGAACGGAGTGAGCAAATGACAAGACTTGTTCCAGGCAAGGGTCCCCACCCCCTCAATGCTGGCACTCTCATGCACTGCACACTACAGCTGTCCCCTAAAAACCCTTAAAATCAAGCCATTTTGTAATTGTTAAACTCAAGTTGCTCAGTCTCCACCTACAGGCGCACACAGTCTGGTAGCCACAACCCTTAGTGGCTGGTGTTCCACGTACTGCTATCCTTTGAAACAGAGGGTTTTCTTCTGGGGTACTCAGACTTTTCAATATTTCTGACCCCTTTGATCCTTTGAGGGACACACCCAACTTTCCAATCTTGATTCCTCATCTTCCCCTCAGCAACTATTATGCTTGTTACATAGAGAAGGCAATAGCAGGGCAGTATTAAGGAAACAAGATAAACATTAAACTCAGGTTCATATTATGAGACTACTTGGATCTCTCCTTACTTCTCTATTAGGAGTGTAATGCAGGAGCTCTGATATGCTATGATCTCCCCTTTTACCAAGAAACTTATTTGAAACACAAGCAGAAAAATTAAGCTGCTCATTGGGATTGTCAAAACTTCTGTTTATCCCATTGTAAGTGATACAGAGCTGGTGGGACCACTGGGATGTTTAAAAAAGATTGATCTGAGATCTAGAATATGTATTGTGGGGAACAAATTCAACAGCAGGAACCTCAGCTTCTGCAGCACTTCAGTGTGGCAGACTGAAGTTCTGCACTGCTTCATGTAAACTTAAAAATTAGAGGGTTTTTTTATTGAACTAAAAATTAACATGAATATCACTGAATTCCTTGATTGTTTTGGTATTCAACTGAACTTGCTTTACTCTGTTCACATATTTTCTTAATGTTCTGTTAAGCTTTGTATTGCCAACACATAACATTGTAGACGTTATCAGGAAGAAACTGAAGGTTCCACCTTGGCAGCTGGATAAGGGATGTTTAAGGTTTTTTGGCAGGAAAATGTGGACAGTGATCTGAGACTGCATGATAAAAATCACTAGCTGAATATTCCTGCTAAAATGGTCAGCAGGGGAATAGTAATTTTGCCATTTAGATTATATTTAGGTGTCAGAGTTAATGTACACTTGATCTGAATGTGAACAATTTGCACCTTTGAGCTATTGTTCTAAGGCGTCTCCAGACTCAGGCACTACACTGACTTTTGTTTTATTTTAGGATTGGGCGCCATTCCAAGTCACTGGACACAGAACGCTTTGTGTGTGCACTTTGTAAGGGACAGTTAGTCCTGTGCCAACCCACACGAAAGGATGGTACTCCTGCTAGAGCACAGCTAACACCATTTGCAAAATATGTGAAAGAAAACTATGGATCTACTAAAAAAGAAGAGTGTGGGCTGAGCCATGCAGAAGTCATGCGTAAGCTCAGTGCTGAGTTTGCTTTAAAGACTAGGCTCCTAGATTCCTGAATGCCTCTTGGGATGTGTACACTGGCTCTGTGCTATTTAATCATTGCTTGTACCATTAGAGAAAATAGCTAGGTTCTGGTTGGTTAACATTGAAGATCTATTAAGGGTTTCTAAGTGTCTGCCGCTGTTCTGTGTTCCCAGGAGCAGTGCTTGCATAATCCCCTGCTGCTGCACTCAGAAGCAGGTGAAACACTTTTTTTCTGATGAATCCCAGTTAAAGGACAAGGTGATGTACGTAACTTTAGGTCCAGGGCTGCCCATCCATCCCCAGGTCTCCTTAGTGAGGATCAAGTGCATCTGTTTGCTTATGATTAAATCTTCATTCTAATTGCCCTCCAGCCACTGAGATTTTATAAAAGTTAAAATTGGAAGGGGGGAGGACTAACTTGGAGCCTTTTTTAACCAGTGTTTGAGAGAAACTCTGGAGGCAGTTGGCTCAGGGTCTTTCTTAGAACTAAATCAAATGCATCCATCACAGACTTGTGGTTGAAACACTCCTGTAACATATCTTCTCTTCTCAGATGATTAAATCAGATTTGTAATATTAATACTTGAATTTAAAAGGTAGATTTTTGTCTCTTACTGGTTATAATCAATAAAGATTGCCTTGAAACCTGGTGTGCCTCCTGAGAGTGCAGGCCGAGGTGAGAAATCGAAATTTTAGGTCATTTTGCAGAGGCAGCCACAACCACCGCTTAAAAAGAAAAACCCAGCTTTTCTTAAAGTTGACAGATTCTACCAACTTTATGCAGAGTTAAGGATCTAATGAACTTATTTACTCAACATATACCTTAGCTAGTGTATGGCACCTTCTAACCCTCTAATTTGAGGGAGTAATTAAAATGGTTTGCACTGAAGCTTAGCTCAAGATAGGGTAGGCCCTATTCCCTCCCTCCCTCCCCCTCCCCCCAATTGAATAACAGAAAATGTGGAAATGGCAGAGGTGCTTAATGACTTCTTTGTTTCGGTTTTCACCAAGAAGGTATCTAACATAGTGAATGTCAGTGAAAATGAGTTAGGAGCAGAGGCTAAAATAGGAAAAGAACAAGTTAAAAATTACTTAGACAAGTTAGATGTCTTCAAGTCACCAGGGCCTGATGAAATGCATCCTAGAATATTCAAGGAGCTGACTGAGGAGATATCTGAGCCAATAGTGATTATCTTTGAAAAGTCATGGACGACGGGAGAGATTCCAGATGACTGGAAAAGGGCAAATAAAGTGCCAATCTATAAAAAGGGAAATAAGGGCAACGAGGGAACTATGGACCAGTCAGCTTAACTTCTGTACCTGGAAAGGTAATGGATCAAATAATTAAGCAAACATCTAGAAGATAATAAGGTGATAAGTAACAGCATGGATTTCTCAAGAACAAATTGTGTCAAACCAACCTCATAGCTTTCTTTGACAAGGTAACAAGCCTTGTTGATGGGGGGAAGCGGTACACATGGTATATTTTGACTTTAGTAAAGCTTTTGATACCATGTCACATGACCTTCTCATAAACAAACTAGGGAAATGCAACGTAGATGGAGCTACTATAAGGTGGGTGCAAAACTGGTTGGAAAACTGTTCCCAGAGTTATCAGTAGTTCACAGTCATGCGGAAGGGCATAACGAGTGGGGTTTATCTATGCTCCCTTGTGAGGTTCACCTGGTGTTATCTGGACCGGCCATCTGCTAGATCCCTCCAATCTTTGACTCTGGGAGCCAGCCTTTCCCTGCTCTGCTGTGAGAACCCCCCCATCCTGGGCTGTTCATGCTTAGGGGTAGGGGGGGAGGTTTAGGGGTGGGGGTCAGGGTTGTTAGGGTCGGGGTCAGGGTTGGGTGGGGGTTAGGGTCGGGGGTAGGGTGGGGGTGAGGGTTAGGGTAGGGTTAAGGGTGAGGGGTCTGGTTGGGGTTCAGGGTTAGGGGTAGGGTTTAGGGTTGGGGTGAGGGTGAGGGATAGGGGTAAGGTTAAGGGTTAGGGGTCGGGTTTAGGGGTTTGGGTTTGGTTGTTTTGGTTGGGGGCTGGGGTTGGGGTGGGGTTTAGGTTTGGGTTTTAGGGGTAGGGTTGGGGTTGTTTGGGTTGGGTTAAGGGTCGGGGTTAGGGTCAGGGTTGTTAGGGTGAGGGGTTGGGGTCAGGGTTTAGGGTTGGGGTGGGGTCAGGGTTTGAGGGTGGGGTTTAGGGTTAGGGGCAGGGTGAGGTTGGGGTTAAGGGTGGGGTTGGGGAGGGGGTTGGGGCAGGGGTTAGGGGTCAGGAGGAGGGGTAGGGGTTAGGGTTTAGGGTCGGAGGCAGGGTTTAGGGTTGGGGTTAGGGTTGGAGTGGGGGTGAGGGGTTGGGGGTAGGGTTGAGGGGTTAGGGTCAAGGGTGGGGGTTGGGGTTAAGGGTGAGGGGTTGGGGTAAGGGGTCAGGGTCCAGGGGCCGGGTTAGGGGTTGAGGTTGGGGGTTAGGGTCAGGGTCAAGGTTAGGTCAGGGTGAGGGTTGGGTTTAGGGTTGGGGTAGGATAAGGGTGGGGTTTAGGGGTTAGGGCTGGAGGGTAGGGTTAGGGGTCAGGTTTAGGGTGAGGGTAGGGGTTGGGTTAGGGTTAGAGTAGGGTTAGGGGGTGGGGTTTGGGGAGGGGAGGTGGTTAGGGTTGGGGTTAGGGGGTAAGGGGTAGGGTGGAGTTAGGAATAGGGTCTGGGTCAAGGTCAGGGTTGGGGGGAGGGGTGAGGGTTAAGGGGTTAGGGTGAGGGTTTAGGGTACGGGTTAGGGGGTTAGGGGTTGGGGTTAGGGTTGTTGGTTAGGCTTAGGGTCGGGGTGAGCGGGTTGGGGTCGGTGAGGGTGAGGGTTTTAGGGTAAGGGTTAAGGTTAGGGTTGGGTTTAGGGTCAGGGGTCGAGGTGGGGTTTAGGGAGGGTCAGGGTGGGGGTTGGGTCAGGGGTAGGGTGGGGGTGGGGGTTGGGGTTCCGATTGGTAGGGCTGCCCACCCAGAGTTGGGGTTCCGATTGGTAGGGCTGCCCACCCAGAGTTGGGGTTCCGATGGGTAGGGCTGCCCACCCAGAGTTGGGGTTCCGATGGGTAGGGCACTTCGAGCTAGGGTTAGGGTTCCTATGGGTAAGGCTTCCCGCCCTAGGGTTAGGGTTCCCATGGGTAAGGCTTCCCGCCCTAGGGTTAGGGTTCCCATGGGTAGGGCACTTGGTGCTAGGGTTAGGGTTCCTATGGGTAGGGCTTCCTGCCCTAGGGTTAGGGTTCCTATGGGTAGGGCACTTGGAGCTAGGGTTAGGGTTCCTATGGGTAGGGCACTTGGAGCTAGGGTTAGGGTTACTATGGGTAGGGCACTAGGAGCTAGGGTTAGGGTTCCTATGGGTAGGGCTTCCCGCCCTAGGGTTAGGGTTCCTAGGGGTAGGAAACTTGGAGCTACGGTTAGGGTTCCTATGGGTAGGGCTTCCCGCCCTAGGGTTAGGGTTCCTATGGGTAGGGTACTTGGAGCTTGGGTTACGGTTCCTATGGGTAGGGCTTCCCGCCCTAGGGTTAGGGTTCCTATGGGTAGGTCTTCCTGCCCTAGGGTTAGGGGTCCTATGGGTAGGGCACTTGAAGCTAGGGTTAGGGTACCTACGGGTAGGGCACTTGGAGCTAGGGTTAGGGTTCCTATGGGTAGGGCACTTGAAGCTAGGGTTAGGGTTCCTATGGGTAGGGCACTTGGAGCTAGGGTTAGGGTTCCTATGGGTAGGGCTTCCCGCCCTAGGGTTAGGGTTCCTATGGGTAGGGCACTTGGAGCTAGGGTTAGGGTTCCTATGGGTAGGGCTTCCCGCCCTAGGGTTAGGGTTCCTATGGGTAGGGCACTTGGAGCTTGGGTTACGGTTCCTATGGGTAGGGCTTCCCGCCCTAGGGTTAGGGTTCCTATGGGTAGGGCTTCCCGCCCTAGGGTTAGGGTTCCTATGGGTAGGGCACTTGGAGCTAGGGTTAGGGTTCCTATGGGTAGGGCACTTGGAGCTAGGGTTAGGGTTCCTATGGGTAGGGCACTTGGAGCCCGGGTTAGGGTTCCTATGGGTAGGGCACTTGGAGCTAGGGTTAGGGTTCCTATGGGTAGGTCTTCCTGCCCTAGGGTTAGGGTTCCTATGGGTAGGGCACTTGGAGCTAGGGTTAGGGTTCCTATGGGTAGGGCACTTGGAGCCCGGGTTAGGGTTCCTATGGGTAGGGCTTCCCGCCCTAGGGTTAGGGTTCCTATGGGTAGGGCACTAGGAGCTAGGGTTAGGGTTCCTATGGGTAGGGCACTAGGAGCTAGGGTTAGGGTTCCTATGGGTAGGGCACTTGGAGCTAGGGTTAGGGTTCCTACGGGTAGGGCGCTTGGAGCTAGGGTTAGGGTTCCCACGGGTAGGGCGCTTGGAGCTAGGGTTAGGGTTCCTACGGGTAGTGCACGTGGAGCTAGGGTTAGGGTTCCTACGGGTAGGGCACGTGGAGCTAGGGTTAGGGTTCCTACGGGTAGGGCACTTGGAGCTAGGGTTAGGGTTCCTATGGGTAGGGCACTTGAAGCTAGGGTTAGGGTTCCTATGGGTAGGGTTCCCCGCCCTAGGGTTAGGGTTCCTATGGGTAGGGCACTTGGAGCTCGGGTTAGGGTTCCTATGGGTAGGGCACTTGGAGCTAGGGTTAGGGTTCCTATGGGTAGGGCTTCCCGCCCTAGGGTTAGGGTTCCTATGGGTAGGGCACTTGGAGCTTGGGTTAGGGTTCCTGTGGGTAAGGGTTCCCGCCCTAGGGTTAGGGTTCCTATGGGAGGGCTTCCTGCCCTAGGGTTAGGGTTCCTATGGGTAGGGCTTCCTGCCCTAGGGTTAGCGATCCTATGGGTAGGGCACTTGGAGCTAGGGTTAGGGTTCCTATGGGTAGGGCTTCCCACCCTCGGGTTAGGGTTCCTATGGGCAGTGATGAGCTGCTAAAATCTTAACAACCGGTTCCCTATAAAAAGTTCTGATTTAAGAGATGTGCCACACTATGTATTTTTTGTACCAATAGGGTTACCATACGTCCGTATTTTCCCAGGTATTTCCTAGTATTTTCGCCCAGACAGCGATTTAAGACCTAAAAGCCTGACATCTCTGGGAAAATACAGATGTATGTTAACCCTACCTAAAATTCTTTTTTTAAAAGATGGTCCTGAACTAGAAATGAGCTCCGTTTCACATGTGTGGGTCCCCGCCACTCCCTTGGGGTATGATGGGTGACCAGATGTCCCAGTTTTATAGGGACAGTCTCAATTTTTGGGTCTTTTTATTATAGAAGCTCCTATTACCCCCCGCTCCCGTCACAATTTTTCACAGTTGCTGTCTGGTCACCCTGGGGTGTGCACTTGTGGGTCCCAGCTGCTCCCTGCCACCCTCATTTAAGCAGGTTACTGCCCTGAGAACTACAGAGCACTAGTGGACCTGGGGCTGGCTGCAGACAGGGGCTTGGGACAGGGCTAGCTGGAGGGAGAGGGAGTGTGACAGAGGCTGGCTGCAACAGGGGCTGGCTGCGGGCAGGGGCTGTGGCTGTGGGAGGGGGTGGCTGGGGGCAGGGGGTGGCTGTGGGCAGGGGCTGTGACGGTGGCGGCTGCGGGCAGAGGCTGTGGCTGCGGTCAGGGGGTGGCTGCGGGCAGGGGCTGTGGCTGTGGCAGGGGCTGGCTGCGGTCAGGGGCTGTGGCTGCGGTCAGGGGGTGGCTGGGGGCTGTGGCTGTGGCAGGGGCTGTGGCAAGGGGTGGCTGGGGGCAGGGGCTGAGGCTGCAGGCAGGGGTGGCGGTTGCAGGGGCTGGGGCAGGGGCTGTGGCAAGGGGTGGCTGTGGCAAGGGGTGGGCAGGGGCTGTGGCAGGGGGTGGCTGGGGGCAGGGGCTGAGGCTGCGGGCAGGGGGTGGCGGTTGCAGGGGCTGTGGCAAGGGGTGGCTGGGAGCAGGGGCTGTGGCTGGGAGCAGGGGAGGGGTGGCTGGGGCAGGGGCTGTGGCTGTGGAGGTGGCAGGGGCTGTGGCAGGGGTGGCTGGGGGCTGTGGCTGTGGCAAGGGGTGGACAGGGGCTGTGGCAAGGGGTGGACAGGGGCTGTGGCAAGGGGTGGCTGGGGCAGGGGCTGTGGCTGCGGTCAGGGGTGGCGGTGGCAGGGGCTGTGGCAAGGGGTGGTTGGGGGCAGGGGCTGTGGCTGCGGTCAGGGGGTGGCGGTGGCAGTGGCTGGTGGCAGGGGGTGGCTGCGGGCAGGGGCTGTGGCTGTGGAGGTGGCAGGGGCTGTGGCGGGCTGTGGCAAGGGGTGGCTGGGGGCAGGGGCTGTGGCTGTGGAGGTGGCGGGGCTGTGGCAAGGGGTGGCTGGGGGCAGGGGCTGTGGCTGCGGTCAGGGGTGGCGGTGGCAGGGGTGGCTGGGGGTGGCTGGGGCAGGGGCCGTGGCTGTGGCAAGGGGTGGCTGGGGGCAGTTGCGGGGCAGTTGCAGGGGTGGCTGGGGCAGGGGCCGTGGCTGTGGCAGGGGTGGCTGGGGCAGGGGCAGGGGCTGTGGCTGTGGCAAGGGGTGGCTGGGGCAGGGGCTGTGGCTGCGATCAGGGGTGGCGGTGGCAGGGGCTGTGGCAGGGGTGGCATGGGGTAGGGGCTGTGGCAGGGGTGGCTGGGGCAGGGGCTGTGGCAAGGTGGGTAGGGGCTGTGGCAGGGGGTGGCTGGGAGCAGGGGCTGTGGCAGGGGGTGGCTGGGAGCTGGGGCTGTGGCAAGGGGTGGGCAGGGGCTGGGAGCAGGGGCTGTGGCAGGGGTGGCTGGGGGCAGGGGCTGTGGCAAGGGGTGGGCAGGGGCTGGGAGCAGGGGCTGTGGCAGGGGGTGGGCAGGGGCTGTGGCAAGGGGTGGGCAGGGGCTGGGGGCAGGGGCTGTGGCACGGGGTGGCTGGGGGCAGGGGCTGTGGCTGCGGTCAGGGGGTGGCGGTGGCAGGGGGTGGGTGGCTGGGGGCAGGGGCTGTGGCTGTGGCAAGGGGTGGCCGGGAGCAGGGGCAGGGGTGGTGGCAGGGGCTGTGGCTGTGGCAGGGGTGGCTGGGGGCAGGGGCTGTGGCAGGGGCGGCTGCGTGCAGGGGCGGTGGAGGTGGCTGGGGGCTGTGGCTGTGGCTGGGGGTGGCTGGGGGCCGGGGCTGGGGCAGGGGGGGCTGGGGGCAGGGGCAGGGGCTGTGGCAAGGGGTGGCTGGGGGCAGGGGCGGTGGCGGTGGCAGGGGCTGTGGCAGGGGGTGGCATGGGGTAGGGGCTGTGGCTGTGGCAGGGGGTGGCTGGGGGCAGGGGCTGTGGCAGGGGCTATGGCAAGGGGTGGCTGCGGGCAGGGGCTGAGGCTACGGGCAGGGGCTGTGGCAGGGGGTGGCTGGGAGCAGGGGCTGTGGCAGGGGTGGCTGGGGCAGGGGCTGTGGCAAGGGATGGCTGGGGCTGGGGCTGGGGCAGGGGCTGTGGCAAGGGATGGCTGCGGCAGGGGGTGGCTGGGGACAGGAGCTGTGGCAAGGGGTGGCTGGGGGCAGGGGCTGTGGCTGCGGGCAAGGGGTGGCTGGGGACAGGGGCTGGGGCAAGGGGTGGCTGGGGGCAGGGGCTGTGGCTGCGGGCAAGGGGTGGCTGGGGCAGGGGCTGTGGCAGGGCGGCTGCGTGCAGGGCTGTGGCAGGGGTGGCTGCGTGCAGGGGCTGTGGCTGGGGCAAGGGGCTGTGGCAGGGGTGGCTGGGGCAAGGGGCTGTGGCAGGGGTGGCTGGGGGCAAGGGGCTGTGGCGAGGGCTGGGGCAGGGGCTGTGGCAGGGGCGGCTGCGTGCAGGGGCTGTGGAGGTGGCTGGGGGCTGTGGCTGTGGCAGGGGGTGGCTGGGGGCAAGGGGCTGTGGCAGGGGCTGTGGCAAGGGGTGGCTGTGGCTGTGGCTGCGGGCAGGGGGTGGCGGTGGCAGGGCTGTGGCTGGGGCAGGGGTGGCTGGGGCAGGGGCTGTGGCTGCGGGCAAGGGGTGGCTGGGGCAGGGGTGGCTGGGGCAGGGGCTGTGGCAGGGGTGGCTGGGGGCTAGGGGCTGTGGCACGGGGTGGCTGGGGCAGGGGCTGTGGCAGGGGCTGTGGCAAGGGGTGGCTGGGGCAGGGGCTGTGGCTGGGGCAGGCGGCTGCGTGCAGGGGCTGTGGAGGTGGCTGGGGCTGTGGCAGGGGTGGCTGGGGGCTGTGGCTGTGGCAGGGGTGGCTGGGGCTGTGGCTGTGGCTGCGGGCAGGGGTGGCGGTGGCAGGGGCTGTGGCTGGGGGATGGGGGCAGCTACTCAGACGGGGGGAGCGGCTGGGAGCAGCCCGAGCAGCAGGACACAGCCAGGAACCCACCAGGCAGCAGCGGGAGCCCCTGGGCCAGCAGGCAGCCCACATGGCTCCCTCAGAGCAGCGCAGCGCCCCCAGGTGGCAGGGAGGAGGAATTACAGGCTTCCCCGCCCAAGCCCATCAAAGCTTCCCTCGCAGGGAAGCCAGTTAACAAGCGGTTCTAAAACCGCTTCTAAATTTAACAACCGGTTCCTGCGAACTGGTGCGAACCGGCTCCAGCTCACCCCTGCCTATGGGTTGGGCTTCCCACCCTAGGGTTAGGGTTTCTATGGGTAGGGCACTTGGAGTTAGCATTAGGGTTCGTATGCGTAAGGCACTTGTAGCTAAGGTTACAGGCTGTAGGGGTCCTTGGGGAGCTTAGGAGGTTTGTGGGGGGCACAGATACCTACGTCCAGGGTCGGGGGGTCCCGATGGGATTGGGGGTTGTTGGGGGTAGAGATACTTTTGTCCGGACTAGAGGGCTGTAGGTGTCTCTGGGGAGCTTAGGGGGTTTGTGGGGTGCCCAGATACCTACGTCCAAGCTGGAGGGGTCCTGGTAGGCTTCAGGGATTTGTGCGGGGGCACAGATACCTCCGTCCAGGCTATAGGGGTCCCGGGGGGTTTGGGGGGTTTGTGAGGGACCAAGATACCTACATGCAGCCTGTAGGCGTCCCGGGGGGTCAGTGGGTCACAGATACCTATATCCAGGCTGTAGGGGTCCCTTGGGGCCTTAGGGGGTTGTCAGTAGCACCAAACCCTATGTCCTGGCTGGAGGGGTCCTGGGGGGGCTTAGAGGGTTCGTGGGGAGCAAATTTTCCTATCTCCAGGCTGTAGGGGTCCCAGGAGCGCTTAGGGGGTTCGTGGGGGGCCCAGATACCTACGTCCAGGCTGGAGGGATCCCTGGGGGGCTTAGGGGGGTAGTGGGGGGCCAAGATACCTATGTCCAGGCAGTAGGGGGTCCCGGGGGGCTTAGGGGGTCGGGGGGCACAGATACCTATGTCCAGGATGTAGGGGTCCTTGGGGGGCTTAGGGGTTTTTTGGGGGGCCAGGATACCTATGTCCAGGCAGTTGGGTCCCTCGAAGTCTTAGGGGGTTCCTGTGGTCACAGATACCTACGTCCAGGCTGTCGGCGTCCCGGGTGGGATTAGGGGATTTCTAGGGGGCACAGATACCCATTTCCAGGCTGTAAGGGTCCCCGGGTATAGAGGGTGTTGGAAAGCTTAAGGAACTTAGTAGAACAACGGATGTGTATTCACCTATGTCAGCTATTTTGCTTATCTTGTTTGGCTCCGGGGGCCAAGTATATGTTGGCTCCCCCAGAATATGCAGCTGTGTTCCCATGAATGTTTCCAAAGTATATAGCACAAAGGGTCGACGGGTGTATCTTATTTCCCCTTCAGAATGACAAATGTATCCTCAACAGCTGTATGCATCTTGTAGCCCCCACAAAATGATATATGTATCCTGCATACCCAATTATCCCCTAATAGATACATGTACAGGTTCTACAGGTCAACCAAATGACGTAGATGAATGTAGGCTAAGTTGTTTGTTACTGATTATAAAAAGGCCCGTTCGGGGTTGTGGGGTGTCTCTCTCTCTGGCACTAGCCGAGACGAGAACACCTGCTCAGCTGATCGATCAATAAAGATAATGGTACTCATCTTCCTGGTCTCCGTGCCTCCTTGGTGTAATTAGGTAAGCTCCAGGGGGAAACGAGCCCTTTTGGCTAACAAGGGGTCCTGGAAGGGATTAGGGAGTTTCTGGGGAGGAGACATATGTACTTCAAGGCTCTAGGGGTCCCTGGGGGGGCTTATGGGTTCCTGGGGGTCACATATACCTACGTCCAGGCTGTAGGGGTCCAGGGGGGCTTAGGGGTGTTGTGGGGGGCAGAGATACCTACATCAAGGCTGTAGGGGTCCTGGAGGGGGGATAAGGGTGTTTCTGGGGGGCACAGATACCTATGTCCAGGCTGGAGGGGTCCCTGGGGGTTTAGGGGGTTCATGGGAGGCACAGATACCTATGTCCATGCTGGAGGGGTCCCGTGGGGGCTTAGGGGGTTCGTGGGGGGCACAGATACCTACATACAGTTGTGAGCTGGAGCCAGTTCACTGGAACTGGTTGCTAAATTTGAAGCCCGTTTAGAACCTGTTGTTAGGGTTACCATACAGCGAGCAGCTGTGGGGAGACAGGAGGCGGCAGGTTATATATTTGTGCGGTGCCCGGGCTCCAGGAATATTCAGGGCCGGGTGCCCTGCTCCAGCAATAGTTGGAGCTGGGTCTCTCCCCCGGCCCTGCCTGGATTGGGCCCCGGGCCCCGCAGGTCTCCCCCCGCCGCTGCGACCCTGCCTGGAGCAGGTCTCAGCCCCCGCCTGCCACCCCCCCGCGTTCCCCCCCCGCTGCGTCGTGTCGCGTCCCTGCCTGCTCTGTGCTGCCGGAGGGCTCCCAGCAGAGCTGCTGTCTGATGCTGCAGGGTCCTAGTGCCTGCCCCACTAATGGCAAGGCAGGCTGCCTTTACCCTGAGCCTCTCCAACGCCCCAAACCAGTGATTTCCCTACACCCCCCCCCGAATTTTCCCAACACCCCCCCCCAGTTTTGTGAGCTAGTTACATACCAATTTAGTGACTGTTTGGAAATCTGAATTTAAACTGAAACATTAATACACACTTTACAGTGTATGATAAAATATGTGTATCTGAAAAAGTATAATAGATTTGAAAAGTATGAACATAGACTAGCTTCCTTGCTTTCTTATACAGCTGTTTTTTATGATGTCAGTGCATTCATGTCGGTGATGTTGGCCAACCTAATAATTTCAAATGATGATTTGTAAGCAAAGTCTAAATGAGTTCTCCCTGACAGCTAGTGATGAGCTGGGGGCTAAGGCTTCAGGGCCAGATTATATTTACATTCACACCTAATCTACCTAGGGATCCAGCAAACAGAGCTGTGTAGCCCCCCTAAGTGATAGATTTTGGCTGGGGTTGGGTTACAAACCACTTGAATGTGGGGGGAATGGGGGATGAAATGTTGTTCTTATTGTATGAGTAAAGGGCAGTAGAACTATACTTAGCCTGTGATGATTTGAAGGCATCAAGAGAGAGGGTGGGGACCTGTCCCTCTCCACCGTTTAAAGACAGAGCTGATTAGGCTCCATAGATAGTCTTTTGTTCTGTTAAGTGACCACTGCAGCCGAAGTCACTGACAATCAGGTCTAAGTGCTTAGTCCTGTTGTGGGGACAGTGTTCCTGTGGGTAAAGTGTTTTTGTGTAAGAGACGGCCCAGACTGCACTAGCAGCGAGCGAGGTTCCCGCACTGAGAGCTCAGCTGAAATCACTGCGAGCTGGTGGGACCTCAAGAGACCAACTCACAGAGGTCACAGTGGTAGGTGACAGCAGAAGGTGACTGTGCAGGGCCATTGGCAACAGAGTGGTGGAGTGAATGGTGGCACAATGAACAGCTGTGGCCAGTGCGAACTGTGCCTTTTTGTCCCCCACCTGGAAGGTGTACTCACGTGAAAGCACCTCTGAACTCTGAGTCTCCACTGACCAAGGGCAACACCAGTGAGTGGAGTGCGGTGGAGGGAAAAGTGAGGGGCATGTTAAATAAACATTTGTTTGTTGGACTATATTTTAGTCACTTTGCTCCAGAATGCTAGATTTGGGACTGGGAATGGAAACTTATATGAATATGTTTCCCAGTAGGCCAAGATTTTTAAAATGCAGTATTTGCCAAGGTTATCATCTCACATTGTTGCTATCTTGGGAGGTCATTATGTTGGGGAGTTTCTGTACTAAACATTTTTATTATAATTAATTTTTACATAAGAATGGTCATACTGGGTCAGACCCATGGTCCATATAGCCCAGTACCCTGTCTTACAACAGTGGTCAAGGCCAGGTGCTTCAGAGGGAATGAATAGAACAGGGAATCATCAAGTGATCCATCCCCTGTTGCCCATTCCCAGCTTCTGGCAAACAGAGGCTAGGGACACTCAGAGCATGGCGTTGCATCCCTCTCATCCTGGCTAATAGCCACAGATGGACCTGTTCTCCAGGAATTTATCTAGTTCTTTTTAAAATCCTGTTATAGTTTTGGTCTTCACAGCATCCCCTGGCAAAGAGGTCCCTGGGTTGACTTTATATTGTGTGAAGAAATACTTCCTTTTGTTTTTTTTAAATCTGCTGCCTATTAATTTCATTGGGTGACTGCTAGCTCTTGTGTTATGTGAAGGATTAAATAAAATTTCCTTATTCACTTTCTTCGCACCAGTCAAGATTTTGTAGACCTCTATCGTATCCCCATTAGTCATCTCTTTTCTAAGCTGAAAATTCCAAGTCAATTTAATCTCTCCTCCTGTTTCATACCCCTCATCATTTTAGTTGCCCATCTCTGTACCTTTTCCAATTCCAATATATATATTTTTAGGATGGGTGACCAGATCTACACACACTATTCAAGGTGTGCACGTACCATGGATTTATATAGAGGCAATATGATATTTTCTGTCTTATTATCTATCCCTTTCTTAATGATTCCCAACATTGTTTGCTTTTGTGACTGTTGCTGCACATGGAGTGGATGTTTTCAGAGATCTATCCACAATGACTCCAAGATCTCTTCCTTGAGTGTTAACAGCTAATTCAGATGCCATCATTTTGTATGTATAGTTGAGATTGCTTTCCAATGTGCATTACTTTGCATTTATCAACATTGAATTTAATTTGCCATTTTGTTGCCCAGTCACCCAGTTTTGAGATCCCTTTGTAGCTCTTCGCAGTCTGCCTGGGACTTAACTATCTTGAATAGTTTTGTATCATCTGCAAATTTTTCCACCTCACTGTTTACCCATTTTTCCAGATGAATATGTTGAATAGGACTGGTCCCAGTACTGACCCCTCAAGGATACCACTATTTATCTCTCTCCATTCTGAAAACTGATAATTTATTCCTACCCTTTGTTTCCCATCTTTTAACCAGTTACTGATCCATGAGAGGATCTTCCCTCTTACCCCATGATGGCTTACTTTTCAAAAGTCAATTTTTTTTTAGAAATCTAGATCTGTTATGTGTTTTGGTGTAACTTGCATTTTCCTTATGTTAAATATGGATTATCCTAAAAAAAATTTACTTTATTCACTTTCTTCACATCAGTCAAGATTTTATAGACCTTTAGCATATCCCCCCCCCTTAGTCGTCTCTTTTCTAAGCTGAAAATTCCCAGTCATTTTAATTTCTTCTCCTGTTTCATACCCCTAATCATTTTAGTTGCCCATCTCTGTACTTTTTGCATTTCCAGTATGTCTTTTTTGGGATGGGGTAACCAGATCTGCACACAGTATTCAAGGTGTACATGTGCCATGGATTTATATAGAGGCAATATGATATTTTCTGTCTTATTATCTATCCCTTTCTTAAAAAAGCAAAGGTTTCAGAGTAGCAGCCGTGTTAGGCTGTATTGCAAAAAGAACATAAGCTTTCGTGGGCTACATCCGATGAAGTGGACTGTAGCCCACGAAAGCTAATGCTCAAATAAATGTGTTAGTCTCTAAGGTGCCACAAGTGCTCCTTTTCTTTTTAAAAAAGCAAACAGAATGTTGGGAATCACTGACCGCCGCTGCACACTGAGTGGATGTTTTCAGAGAACTGTCCACAATGACTGCAAGATCTTTCTTGAGTGTTAACAGCTAATTCAGACTCCTTCATTTTGTATGTATAGTTGAGATTGTTTTCCAGTGTACATTACTTTGCATTCATCAACATTAAATTTAATCTTCCATTTTTGTTGCCCAGTCACCCAGTTTTATAAGATCCCTTTGTAATTCTTCGCAGTCTGCCTGGGAGTTAACTATCTTTAATAGTTTTGTATCATCTGCAAATTTTGCCACCTCACTATTTACCCATTTTTCCAGATAATTTAAGAATATGTTGAACAGCACTGGTCCCAGTACCGACCCCTCAGGGATACCACTATTTATCTCTCTCCATTTCTGAAAACTGATAATTTATTCCTATCCTTTGTTTTCCATCTTTTAACCAGTTACTGATCCATGAGAGGACTTTCCTCTTACCCCATGATGGCTTACTTTTCAAAAGTCAATTTAAATTAAATACTTTTTAAAAAATTTATATTTTTTTAGAAATCTAGACCTGTTATGTGTTTTGGTGTAACTTGCATTATTCTTATGTTAAATTTGCATAATCCTAACAAAACATTTACTTTATTAACATCTTTTATATATCTCATTGGTCCTGACACCCCCCCCTGTAAATTCGAACACCCCCCCAATTTCAATTCCTGGGGAAACCACTGCCCCAAACCCTCAGCCCCAGCCAGAGCCCTCAGCCTCCCCGCACCCTAATCCCCAGCCCTGAGCGCCCCCGCAACATGAACCCCTTATCCTCCTGCACCCTAATCCTCAGCCCCAGCCCTGAGTCCCCCCACAGCATGAACCTCTCATCCTCAGCCCCACATCCCTCATCCCACACCCCAAACCTCTGCCCTAGCCCTGAGTCCCCTCCCGCATCATGAACCCCTCATCCCCCAGCCAGAGCCCTCATCCCCCCCACACCCTAATCCTCTTCCCTAGCCCTGAGCCCCCCTGCAGCATGAACCCCGCATCCCCCCCCCCACAGCCCTCCCCCTGCACTCCCTCCTATCCCCAAACTCTCTCCCCCTTCCCACACACCCCTTCCCAACCCCAAACTCCGTCCCAAAGCCTGCACCCTTCACCCCCTCCTGCACATCCATCCCCTGCCCCAGCCCAGAGCCTGCACCCAGCACCCAAACTCCATCCCAAAGCCTGCACCCAGCACCTCTCCTGCACCCTAATCCCCAGCCCAGGATCTGCACCCCAGACCTCCCCTGTCAAGCCCCCTCCCAGAGCCTTAGGCAGGTGGGGGTGGAGTTGGGGGGGGCGGGTTCTGGGCACCACCAAAATTTTTACAAACTTGCCACCCACGGACAGGACCCCTGGCTCTGTGCAGCGAGAGCCTCCTTTTCCCGAGCGCTACCTTCCCCCAGCAGCCCCCCGAGCCTCGTCTCCTCCGGATTCCTCCCCTCCGAGTCTCCTATTACCTTGGCCTCCGGCCGGCTGATTGAATCAGACTGCAGCTCTCAGCCTGCGGGAGCCCAAGCTAAGACGAGACGGGGAGGGGAGACTCCGGGGGTGACGAGGCTCGGGGGGGAGGGGAGGAATTGGGGGTGAGGAGGCTCGGGGGGCTGCGGGGCAAACCGGGGGAAGGTAGCGCTGGGGCCAAGGACGCTGGGCTTTGCAGCTGTCTCCCAGCAGCAGCTGCCGCCCCGGGGGCTTTAATAGTGGGGGTCCCAGCCAGAGCCCCCAGCCCCCGCTGGGGGAAAGGGCGCAGGGCGGGATCACGCAAGGGCTTGTGGGAGTTGTAGTGCGCCCCGGCCTACAACTCCCATCAGCCCCCGCGGACCCAGTGGGCGGTGCTTTGGGCGCGACAGGCTCCGCTCGCAGGGCGGGGCCTGGAGCGGAAGTGACGTCAGCGGCCTGGAGGCCACCCGTGATAAGCGGGGGACTTGGGTGCGTTGGGCGCGAGGCGCTGCGGCCCCGGGACGTGGGGCCCCCGCAGCGACCCAGCCCCCCCGTGGGGTGTTTGGGACCAGCCCCCCGCCCCCCAAGTGCTCCTACAGCCCCCCCCGTCCAGCCACAGCCCCCGCCTCCCCAGCTCCTTTCCTCTCACCCCCGTCCAGCCACAGCCCCCGGCGCGTCTTTCCTCCCACCCACGGGCTCCCACAGCCCCTCACCACCTCCCCGACACCCCCAGCGCGCCTCTCCTGCCCCCCGCCTCCCCTCAGCACCTCCCCCGCCGGCCACAGCCCCCTCCCCCAGCGCCTTTCCTCCCCCCCGTCCAGCCACAGCCCCCCCGGCGCATATTTCCTCCCCGCCTCCCCCGGCACCCCCATCACCCCCGGCACCCCAGCGCCTTTCCTCCCCGTCCAGCCACAGCCCCTCACCACCTTCCCCAGCCACAGCCCCGCACCTGCCCCCGACACCCCCAGCGCGCCTCTCCTGCCCCCCGCCTCCCCTCAGCACCTCCCCCCCGGCCACAGCCCCTCCCCAGCGCCTTTCCTCCCCCGTCCAGCCACAGCCCCCGGCGCATATTTCCTCCCCGCCTCCCCGGCACCCCCATCACCCCGGCACCCCAGCGCCTTTCCTCCCCCGTCCAGCCACAGCCCCTCACCACCTTCCCCCAGCCACAGCCCCTGCACCTGCCCCCGACACCCCCAGCGCGCCTTTCCTGCCCCCGCCTCCCTCAGCACCCCAGCACCTCCCCGCCGGCCACAGCCCCTCCCCAGCACCTTTCCTCCCCCGTCCAGCCACAGCCCCCAGCTCCTTTCCTCTCACCCCGTCCAGCCACAGCCCCACCAGCGTGCCTTTCCTGCCCCCGCCTCCCCTCAGCACCCCAGAACCTCCCCGCCGGCCACAGCCCCCTCCCCAGCGCCTTTCCTCCCCCGTCCAGCCACAGCCCCCGGCGCATATTTCCTCCCGCCTCCCCTGGCACCCCCATCACCCCGGCACCCCAGCGCCTTTCCTCCCCGTCCAGCCACAGACCCCTCACCACCTTCCCCAGCCACAGCCCCCGCACCTCCCCCGACACCCCAGCGCGCCTCTCCTGCCCCCGCCTCCTCAGCACCTCCCCGGCCACAGCCCCGGCGTCTTTCCTCCCACCCACGGGCTCCCCCAGCCACAGCCCCTGACACCCCCAGCGCCTTTCCTGCCCCCGCCTCCCTCAGCACCTCCCCCCCGGCCACAGCCCCCCCCGGCGCGTCTTTCCTCCCACCCACGGGCTCCCACAGCCCCCTCCCACCTCGCCCGTGCCCCCAGCACCTCCCGCCGACACCCCAGCGCCTTTCCTGCCCCCGCCTCCTCAGCATCTTCCCCCGGCCACAGCCCCTCCCCTGCGCCTTTCCTCCCCTGTCCAGCCACAGCTCCCCGGCGCATATTTCCTCCCATGGGCTCCCACAGCCCCCATCACCCCGGCACCCCAGCGCACCTCCCCTCCCCGCCTCCTCAGCACCTCCCCTGGCACCCCCAGCGTGCCTTTCCTCCCCAGGCTCCCACAGCTCCCGCCCCGCCCAGCCCCGCGACCTTCCCAACCCCCATGCCCCCGGTGCCCCCGCACTGCTGTGAGCATCCCCAGCTGCTCATGGGCCGCAGGCTTCCTCCCCCACGGGCCCCCAGTGCCCCCAGCACACTGTGAATTTCCCAAGCCCCTTGGTGCCCCCGCACCCCAGCCCCCTGCATCCCTAGTGTGCCGCGACCTTCCCCAGCCCCCGCATCCCTAGTGTGCCGCAACCTTCCCCAGCCCCGGTGTCCCCGCACCGCTAGCACACCGTGACCTTCCCCCGCACCCCCAACCCCAGCTCCCGTGACATTCTCTAGTCCCCTCAGCCCCCACAACCTTCCTCTTCCTCCCGCACCCCCAGCCCGCCCTGACTTTCCTCGTCCCCTGTAACCCCAGCCCGCCCCAACCTTTCCCAACCTGCTTCCCGGTTCCCAACCCACCAGCCCCGCCCCTATGCCTGCAGCCTTCTCCAATCTGAACGCCTGTTCTTCTAGCTGAAACCAACCCGCCCCCGTCTATCCCCATCCGTTGGGCCCCTCAGTCCTTTCTTCTCCCTCCAACGCCTCCTAGGCCACCCCAACCTGCACCCCATCCCTACTTTCTCCCGTACATGCCTTCTCCCATAGCCCCTTCTGCCCCCTCCCTCCCCAACACCCTCCAGCCTGCAACAACTTTCCCCAACCTACATGCCTGTATCCCCCAGTTCATTCCTCCATTCAAGGGACTCCTCAGACCCCATCTCTCTCCAACATCCTCCCAGCTCACCACAACCTGCGCCTCCATCCATGCCTCCACCTGTAGGGACTGCTTAGCGCCCCTTCCTCCCCAACAGCCCCCCCAGTTCATTCCCCCATCCATTGGGCCCCTCAGTCCCCTTTTTTCCTCCCTCCCACCGCAACCTGCACCCCACTCTGTCCCTAGATCTGTGGGCCCCCCCAGTGCCCTTTTCTCCTTTGTCCAACATTCCCCAACCTGCACCCCCATTCCTCCCTCCACCCATGGGGCCCCTCAGCCCTTCTCTCTCCTTCCTGCCCAACACTCACCCTTCATAGCACACAGGCAGGCGAGCTAGGGGCCGAAACCCGTGGATTGTAGAGTGGAGCGGTGACTGATAGTGTGGGCTCAGTCTCTGTTCCTCGACTCGGGCGGCTGTAGCTGGGATGGGAGAGGGAGGCAGGGAGGAGGGTGTTAATAGAGCTCTGTGTAGTGATAGTTCCTGCTTGTCTTTATTAGTTTGCAGTGGAATTGTCCAGGAGCTGGAGCCGGAGGAGAAACTGGAAGAAGTGAACCTGAGCAGCCTGTAAAAGCAACAAAGAATCCTGTGGCACCTTATAGACAGACGTTTTGCAGCATGAGCTTTCGTGGGTGAATACCCACTTCTTCGGATGCAAGAGCAGCCTGGACATCCTTGTAAGCAGAGATGAAGAGTCCTCAGCTTTCTGCCTTCTCCATGACTGGCTGTGAGTGAACAATTATGGCCTCTAGCCCTCATCTGTACCACTCAAGTTTTCTTCAGAGGCCGTGAGCCTCCTTGTTGGCCATGGGGCTCTGTGGGATTACGACCAAGGGAAGGGACAACAGTCTCCTCTGCTCAGTGACTGTCTTGGATGCAGGTGCAACAGGCTGCTTAACATATGAACGTAAGAATGGCCAGACTGGGTCAGATCAAAGGTCCAGCTAGCCTAGTATCCTGTCTACCGACAGTGGCTAATATCAGGTGCCCCAGAAGGAATGAACAGAACAGGGAATTACCAAGTGATCCATCCACTGTCACCCATTCCCAGCTCCTGGCAAACAGAGGCCAGGGACACGATCCCTGCTCATCCTGACTCATAGCCGTTGATGGACTGATCCTCCATGAATAGACAGTAACTCTCCACTTAACATCCTCTCGCTTAACATTGTTTCAATCTTACGTCCCTGCTCGATTACAGAACATGCTGTATTTAAAGTTGTGCAATGCTTGGCTATAACGGCGTTTGGCTGCCTGCTTTGTCCACAGTCGGCAGCCCCCCATCAGCTCTCCTATGCCCCCCCAGCACTTCCCGCCTGCCAGCAGACCCCATGGATCGGTGCCTTCCCCCACCGCCTCCTGCCTGTGGCAATCAGCTGGCTTGTGGTGTCTGGGGACGGGGAGTGAAGACTCGTTGTGCAGGTTCCCCCTCCCTCCCCTGCTTCCAAACGCCGCAAGCCAGCTGATTGCTGCGGGCAGGAGCGAGGACCCGGTGTGTGAAGTAAAGGGGAAGGAGGGGGGAGGAAGAGGCAGGTTAAGGGTGGGGGCTTGGGGGAAGAGGCGGCAGAGGGTTGAGGCCCCCCGACCCTGGTGCTTGCAGAGAGGGGAAGCTGCTTCTGCTCCTGTGCAACGTGCTTCTGCTAGCCTACCGCACCTTCAGCCTCCTTGCCTGCCTCATTGTCGCCAGTGCCTGTGGGCTGTGCCTGTGTGGGGTAAGGCGGGGGCACCCCCCCAACTATAGTACTGTACTGTATAGCAAAAAATAATTCTCTGCAGCGTAACCCCCCATTTACATTCATTCTTATGGGGAAATTGGACTTGCTTAACATCGTTTCACTTAAAGTCGCATTTTTCAGGAACATAACGGGAACGTTAAGTGAGGAGTTACTGTACCTAGTTCTTACTTGAACCCCATTATAGTCTTGGCTTTCACAGCATTCTCTGGCCAGGAGCTCCAAAGGCTGAGTGTGCGTTGCGTGCTTTTTAATTGTATCTATAAAGGTGTAATGGAAGATGGGAGAAGACGAACCTACACAACACTGCAGATTCTGATGATAACTTCTGTTTTTCCCTCTTGTGTTGTGCTTAGTACCACGGAGAAAGAAGTGAAGGGTAAGAGCCCACCCCAGTTGTGAGATGGAAGGCGCCCAAGAGCCGTGAGACAGTGAGCGTTGTTGATTCCAGGCTATGCAGATGCCATGAAGCTGGGAGTGGAGCAGATGTCACCGTCAGTGAGATAAGTGTCTGGTTTCGTGAGGACTCTGGTAACGGCCCACCTGCCTCCAGGCCAGGACTTGTCGTTAGCTGGGGCTGAGTTTGTAGGAAAAGGTTCCTGAATAGCTGTAGTTACGAGGGAGACAAGGTCCCCATTTTCAGGGGCTGGTCATTTCTCTGTCCACAAGCAGTGTGTTCTCTGCAGCAGAAGGTTGGATCCAGGGGGATGACTCCAGCTGGTGAGTTTCTTGACTTCCTCCCATGTTTTTCTCTCTCTCTCTCTCTCTCCTCTAATGTGTTGGCCAGCACACTCTCTGTCTGTCTGTCTGTCTCTCTCTCTGTCCTTGCCTCTCCTTGTCCTGTCTCCTTTCATAGGACATGGGCAGGTGTGGTAGCTGTGCGTCCCCACAGGCTAGGTTTTGGGAGCGATGAACAAGTAGGAGGGGACCAAAATCACACAGGGTGGTGGGCGCTAGAGTGCAGCGGTGACTGTGGGTGTTGACTGAGTCTCTGCTCTAGTGGGGCTGATGTGGATGGCATGGGACAGGGAGGTAGGGATGAGGGCAAGATTTCATGCACCAGTTGAATTTTGTGTAGTGATGGCTTTTTCTTGGGTTACTTACTGCGTTTGCACAGGAATAATCCAGGAGCAGTGTAGTGAGTCGGTGTGGCTCCCCTCCTGCCCAGCAGAGGGAGCGCCTTTGCAGACATCCAAGTGGGCAGAGCCACCACCACCTGTCCCCGCCCCGTGGAAGTCAAGGGGCGGGACAGGAAGTGGAAAAGCCGGCCGCCAGAGCTCAGTCAGGGCCCAGCCGCAGCTCCTGACTGGGAACCCTCCAGGGCCTGAGGCAGCTGTCCTGATTGGCTGGAGCTTCCCCGCGCCCGCTACGAAGAGGAGCCACCGGAGCTTCCCCGGGCCCGGTACTGGGAGGAGCCGCCAGAACTCCCCCGCGCCCACTACGAGGAGGAGCCGTCGGAGCCTCCCCAGCCCTGCTGTTACCCGAAGGAGCCGCCTGAGCACGCCTGGCCGGACTTCCCCGAGGAGCTTCCGGAACTGCCACCAAGCCCTGGCCGAGAGGAGCCTATGCTGATTGACTGGCCTGGACCCGTGCAACCGACGAGGTAGGACCTGAGGGGGAAAGTAGAAGCAGCCCGGGGGTAGCTGACCCCTGTCAGGCTGCAGACACAGAGGTACCGATGTCAGTGTGTTGCGGTCAGGACCCCACTGACCAGCAGTGGTGACAGCCGCTGCTAGGGCCCCGGGTTGGGACGCAGTGGAGTGGGTGGGTCTGTGTCCCCCCTGCCACCCCACTCCTGGGTGGCAGTTTTCCCCCTCACCCAATGCTCCGGTCTAGGGACCTGGGCCTATATATCTGCAGTTGCTGCTCAGCCCCTGCACCAAAGGGCCTGAGCCAATTGTACTGTTTGCTGCTCAGCCCCTGCCCCAGAGGGCCTGAGCCCCTGAGACTGTTTGCTGCTCAGCCCCTGCACCAAAGGGCCTGAGCTCTCTGAACTGTTTTCTGCTGTACAGCCCACTGTAACAGCGGACGCGTAAGGAGTCGGTGTGGCTCCCCTCCTGCCCCAGGACGGTCAAGCCCCGGCCCAATCGATTACAAGCAGCAGCTGGAGGAGAAATTGGCAGAAGTGGACCTGAGCTGCCTGGAAATCCTCTTAAGTGGAGATCAACAGTCCTCCGCTTTCTGCCTCCCACATAACTGCCTGTGAGTAAGAGGTCAGGGCTTGGAATTCCTCATCTGTACTCACTGCAATTTTCTTCACACTCTGTTTGCTTCCTCATTGTCTATGGGGCTCTGTGTGATTAAGGCTTGAAGGGACCAGAGTCTCTAGATCTCGCCTGGCGTCTGCAGTCTGGGACTGTGGTGGGCCTGCTGTGCACCCCTGACTCTCGCCCCCCTTTGCCTCTGCTTGCTGGAAGCAACAAGCTATGAGAAGCAATAAGTTACAAGCCAAAAACATGCTTTTCCCCACAGGTTTGGTGTGTGACACCAGAGTGTGCTGTGCAGAGTGACTGTTTTAAGGTGTCATTCCAAGGGTAGCTTTCTACTTGTAGTCCTAAAGGTGTGATGGGATGAGGGTTCAGGGCAGAGCCTCACTGTGTGGGAGAGGCAAAAAGTAGAGCCTCCCCAACATTGCCCACTGAGATGGTAACTTACTTGTTTTTTCCCCTCGTGCTGGATTTAGTACCAAGGGAAAAGAAGTGGAGGGTCAGAGTCTGCTCCCCTCGTGCGATGGAAAGCAAGTAAGAGCGGAGAGACAGTGAACGTTACTGATGCCAGGCAAGAGCCGTCCAGCTTGGAGCCGAGTAGCCGTCACTGTCAGTGAGAGAAGTGTCTTGTTAGGTGAGGGCTCTGCTCACTTCCCACTTGGCTTCAGGTACGGATGCCCAGTTAGCTACGGCTCGGTGTGTAACAAAATGTTCCTGACGAGCTGTGGATATGTGGGAGACAAGGTCCCCATTTTCAGCATCAGCTCATTTCTCTGTTCACAAGCGGTGTCTCCTCTGCAGAAAAGCTTGGATCCAGGAGGATGATTCCAGGTGAGGAGTTGCTTGCCTTCCTCCCGTGTTAATCTCTCTCTCTCTTTTCTCTGTGTGTTGGCCAACACACTCTCTCTGAATCTGTCCTTGCCTCAGTTTGCGCTGTCTTGCTTCATGGCACATGGACAGGTGTGCTAGGTGTGCTCCCCACAAGCTTGGGTCTCGGGAGTAATGAAGAAGTAGGAGGGGACAAAAATCATGGTGGGTAGAAGGGATGAGAGTGAATTGGAGACTGTCGGTTTTGAGTCGGTCTGTGTTCATCAGGTGGGGCTGATGTAAATGGAATGGGAGAGAGGTGAGGGCAAGATTTCACACACCTTCACAACTGTGTAATGCTGGATCATGCATGGCTTTTGCAGCTGCGCTGGTACAGGAATTGTCCAGGAACCCTACCCGGAGGAGAGAGACTCAGAAGTGAACCTGATCAGCCTGAACATCCTTCTAAGCAGACATGAACAGTCCTCAGCTTTCTGCCTCCTGCATAAATGGCTGTGAGTAAGCGCTGTACTTTTATTCACAGGCTGTGTGCTTCCTCGTTGGGTACAAGGCTCTGTGGGATTAAGGCTAGGGAGTGGCCAGAGTCTCCTGAGAAAGTGACTATTTTGGGTGCCGTTACAATGGGTATCTTCGACTTGCAGTTGTAAAGCAGTAATGGGAGATGGGTTGAGGGTGAATCCCTGGGATACGAGAGATGGGAAATGAAGAGACTACACGACAGTGCAGATGGAGATGCTATTTTTTTTTGTTTTTTCCCTCCTCTGCTGGATTTGGTACCAAAGGAAAAATCATGTGCCAGTCTACTGCCCTCACGTGATGGAAAGCGAGCAAGAGCGATGAGACCGTGAGCATGGTTGATGCCACGCAAAAGCCGTCCATCTGGCAGCAGAAGAGCCATCACTGTCAGTGAGAAGTTTCAGAGTAGCAGCCGTGTTAGTCTGTATCCGCAGAGATAAGTGTCTGTCTGTTTTGGTGAGGGCTCTGCTCATGGCCCACGTTGATGCTGGTAGGGATGCCCCATTAGCTAGGGCTGGGTTTGTAAGAAAAGGTTCCTGACTAGCTGTGTTTGTAAGAGAGACAAGGTTCCCAATTTCAGGGGCTGATGATTCCTCTGGTCAGGAGCAGTGTGTCCTACGCAGCAGAAGGTAGCATCTAGAGGATGACTCCAGGTGTCGAGTTACTTGCCTTCCTCCCATGTTTCTCTGTCTTCTCTATTGTGTTGGCCAACACTCTCACTCTTTCATTCTCCCTTCCTTGCCTTTCCTGGTGCCGTCTCCCTACGTAGGACGCGGGAAAAGGGTGCTAGGTGTGCATCCACACAGTCTGTCTTTGGGACCCACGAAGACTTAGGAGGGTATGAAAATCATGCATATTAGTGGGTGCCACAGTGGAGCAGTGCCTGTGGGTGTTGACTTGGTCTTTAATCATTGCCTGGGGCTGATGTAGACCAAATGAGAGGGAGGCAGAGATTAGGGCAAGATTTCACATACCTTCAGAGCTTTGTGTAATGCTGACTCATCCTTGGCTTTTGCAACTGCACTGCAGGGGAATTGTCCAGGAGCGCTGTCTGGAGGAGAGACTCTCAAAAGTGGACCTGAACATCCTTCTAAGCAGATGTGAACAGTCCTCAGCTTTCTGCCTCCTGCATAACTGGCTGTGAGTAAGCGGTCGGTGCCAGTGGAATACCTCATCTATACTCGGTGTAGTATTCTTCACAGGTCGTGTGTCTCCTTGTTGGGTGCGGGGCTCTGTGGTATTAAGGCTGGGGAGGGGCCAGAGTCTGCTACGCAGAGTGACTATGTCGGGTGCTGTTGCAAGGGCTGCTTTTTGGTTGTAATGCTAAAGGTGTAATGGGAAGAGTGTTGAGGGCGGAGCTCCCCCGTGTGGGAGAGGTGAAAAGAGCCAATGTGACATTTGCCTACTGAGATGGTAACTTGCTTGTTTTTCTCCTTGTGCGGGGTTTAGTACCAAGGGAAAAGAAGTCACGTATCAGTCTACTGTCCTCATGCGAAGGAAAGCGAAACCGACGAGACCGCGATCATTGTCGAAATCAGGCATTAGCTGTACATCTGGGAGCGGAGCAGTCACCGCTGTCAGTGAGATAAATGTCTGGTTTGGTGAGGGATCTGCTCATGGCCCACCTGGCTCCAGGTAGGGATGCCCCATTAGCTGGGTCTGGGTTTGTAAGAAAAGATTCCTGACTAGCTGCTCTTATGAGGGAGACAAGGTCCTCATTTTCAGGGGCTGCTTATTGGTCTGTTCACATGCAGTGTGTCCTCTGCAGCAGAAGGTTGGATCCAGGGGGATGAATCCAGCTGGTGAGTTTCTTGCCTTGCTCTTTCTCTCTCTCTCTCTGTCTCTTCTCTAGTGTGTTGGCCAACACTTTTCTCTCTCTGTCTATGTCCTTGCCTCTCCTTGTGCTGTTTCCCCTCATAGCACACGGGCAGGTGTGTTACGTGTGCATCCCCACAGGTTAGGTCTCGGGAGCTATGAACAAGTAAGAGGGGATGAAAATCATTCAGGGTAGTGGGCACTAGAGTGGAGTGTAGACTTGGTTACTGTTCATCAAGTGGGGCTGATGTAGATGGGATGGGAGAGGGAGGCGGGCATGAGGGCAAGATTAAATGCACTAATAGAGCTCTGTGTAGTGATGATGGTACTTACTTGACTTTATTAGTTTGCAGAGGAATCATCCAGGAGCCCTCGCCGGACGAGAATATGCAGAAGTGGACCTCAGCAGCCTGGACATCCTTCTAAGGAGACATGAATATTCCTCATCTTTCTGCCTTTTGCATAACTGCCTGTGAGTAAGAGATGAGCACTTTCAATTCCTCACCTCTGCTCGCTGTAGTTTTCTTCACAGGCCGTGTGCTTCCTCGTCTGTTATGAGACTAAGGCTGGGGAAGGGACAAGAATCTCCTGAACAAAGTGACTATTTTGGGACAAAGTGTACTTAGATTTCCAGAAAGCCTTTGATAAGGTCCTTCACCAAAGGCTCTTATGAAAATAAAGTTATCACTGGAAAAGAGTGAAGATCCTTTCATGGATTGAGAACTGCTTAAAAGACAGGGAACAAAGGGTAGGAATTAATGGTAAATTTTCAGAATGGAGAGGGGTAACTAGTTGTGTTCCCCAAGGGTCAATGCTAGGACAAATCCTATTCAATTTATTCCTAAATAATGTGGAGAAAGGTGAGGTGGCAAAGATTGCAGATGATACTAAACTGCTCAAGATAGTTTATGGGAACTTTTTGAAGTTCTTCACAGTGTTCATTGGATTTAACTAAGTGATTGGGCAACAAAATGGCAAATGAAATTTCATGTGGATAAATGTGAAGTAATGCACACTGGAAAAAACAACCCCAACTATACATACAATATGATGGGGGCTAATTTAGCTACAACTAATCAGGAAAGAGATCTTAGGGTCATCATGGATAGTTTTCCGAAGATGTCCACGCAGTGTGCAGCGGCAGTCAAAAAAGCAAACAGGATGTTTGGAATCATTAAAAGAGGAATAGAGAATAAGGCAGAGAATATCTTACTGTCCTTATATAAATCCATGGTACTCCCACATCTTGAATACTGGGTTCAGATGTGGTCTCCTCATCTCAAAAGATATACTGGCATTAGAAAAGGTTCAGAGAAGGGCAACTAAAATGATTAGGGGTTCAGAATGGATCCCATATGAGGAGAGATTAAAGAGGCTAGGACTTTGCAGCTTGGAAAAGAGGAGATTAAGGGGGCATATGATAGAGGTATATAAAATCATGAGAGGTGTGGAAAAAGTGAATAAGGAAAAATAAGTTTACTTCCTATAATATAAGAACTAGGGGCCACCAAATGAAATTAATGGGCAGCAGGTTTAAAATAAATAAAAGGAAGTAGTTCTTCACGCAGCACACAGTCAACCTGTGGAACTCATGAAGGCCGGGACTATAACAGGGTTTAAGAGAGAACTGGATAAATTCGTAGAGGTTAGGTCCATTAATGGCTATTAGCCAGGATGGGTAAGGAATGATGTCCCTAGCCACTGTTTGTCAGAGGGTGGAGATGGATGGCAGGAGAGAGATCAGTTGATCATTACCCGTTGGGTTAATTCCCTCTGGGGCACCTGGCAATGGCCAGGATACTGGGCTGGATGGATCTTTGGTCTGAGCCAGTTTGGCCATTTCTTATGTTTTTATGGGTGCCTTTACAATGGGTGCCTTCCAGTTGCAATTGTAAAGTTGTAAAGGGAGATGGGTTGAGGGCGGAGGGCTGGGATACGGGAGACGTGAAATGAAGAGACTACGTGACATTGCAGTTGGAGATGCTAATTTTTTTTTTGTTTCCCTCCCTCTGCTGAGATTAGTACCAAGGAAAAAGAAGTCACGGTCAGAGTCTACTGTCCTCATGCGATGGAAAGTGAGCGAGAGTGACGAGACCATGAGCATTGTCGAAATAAAGCATTAGGCATGCATCTGGGAGCGGAGCAGCTACTGCTGTCAGTGAGATAAGTGTCTGTTCTGGTGAGAGCTCTGCTCACGGTCCATCTGGCTCCAGGTAGGGACGTCTTGTTAGTTGGACCTGGGTTTGTAACAAAATGTTCATGACTAGCTGTGGTTATGAGGGAGACTGGGTCTCCATTTTCAGGGTCTGCTCATTTCTCTGCTGACAAGCGATGTGTCCTCTGCAGAAAAGGTAGGTTCCAGGTGGCGAGTTGCTTGCCTTCCTCCCGTGTTTTTCTCTCTCTCTCTCTCTCTTCTCTAGTGTTGGCCAACACACTGTGTCAGTCTGTCCTTGCCTCTTTTTCTGCTGTTTCACTTCATTGCACACAGGCAGGTGAGTTAGCTGTGTATCCCCAGAGGCCAGGTCTCGGGAAGCATGGCAAAGTAGGAGAGGACGAAAATAATGCAGGGAAGTGGGTGTGAGAGTGGAGGCAGGTACTGGAAGGTCTTGTGCACCTGTAGTGTTTTTGGCAGTGATGGCTCTTCCATAGGTGGTTTGCTGTTCTTGCGGAGCATCTGCAGGAAGCAGACCTGCACAATCTAGCTGTTTCACTTTGCAGTGGAGCCGAGGTGCGCTCTTGTAATGTTGGAGGAGCAGATGCGTGTTTTTGTGAAATGATATTTCTCTATCCAGTATCTGCAGAGTGAGGTGCCTCATGGAGAGCAGAGAGATGCTTCTCCTATCCATGGGAAGGTCCAGCTCTGCCTGTGGCTGGCAGTGGTCTGGGATTGTCCCTTTCCTGGAGGGCTGTAGCTCCTTAGGAGTCGTGAGTATTTTAGGCACTGGGTAAGCTGAAGAAGAATAAAGAAGGAGGGAGCAGCAGCCAGTGACGTGTGTCCGTTGTTCTTCCATGCACAAGTGGTGACCTAGCTTACAAGTGTTCTCTCTCTCTCTCTCTCTTTTCAGTCGTACTGAGATTGGTCAGATGAGAGATCGGCCAACCTGTGGCAGAGACCAAAGAAGGAGCAGCCACCCGGAGCCCATCTCTAGGGATGGAAGCCGGACAATGATCTGCAGATTAAGAGCAAATGGAAACTTGCTGAAGTTCAGTATTGAGGGAGGGCTGCAAATACTCTTGTCAGTGGAGAGAATTTGTGAGTATGGGGAGGGCCCCTGAGGAAAGGCCTCAGCATCTCACGGGGGCACGATAAGCTCGGGGGAATCCTTTGTGCCCTCTCAAGGAATTGTCAGGTGCTATGGAGTCTTCCCAAAGTGCGATAACTCTTTGTGGAGAGCCAGGAAGGTGACTACAGGTGCTGAGTTTGCCTCCTTCCTGTATGTGTATCTCTGCTCTCATATGTTGGCCAACATGTGTGCGCTCTCTCTTTCTGTCTCTCTCCTTGTCTCCTTGCATAGAACATGGGCAATGGTGGATGCTCACAGTCTAGGGCTGGAGAGTCTGCATCCCACTGGGGCATTGGGAGGGGGAAGAGAAGCATGATGGGTACTAGATCCTCCATTGGTAGTGGTGGGGGGGTGACTGTAGGAGTTGACTCTGACTCTGTTCATCAAGTGGGGCTGATGTACGGTGGGTGGGAGAGGGAGGGCAGCATCTAGAACTTTGGGCAGTGACGGCCCCTGTGATGGGTTGGATCACAGACACCCCCCACCACCCCGGGAGCTGCCAACTGATGTGCCAAGTCTACCTCTGCCCCTGCTTTCCCTGCTAGCTCAGGACTCTAGCACCCTCTCTTGCTGAGCCAGATACTCCCATCTGCTCCAACATAGACCCAGGGTCTGAATTACTTGCCCCAAAGCTGCAGGTTTGCCTGAAAACAGCTCACAGAAGTGTGCTTGTCTTTAGCACTCAGATGCCCAACTCCCAATGGTGTACAAACACAAATAAATCCGTTTTACCCTGCATAAAGCTTATACGGAGTAAACTCATAAATAGTTCATCCTCTATAACACTGATAGAGAGAGATGCACAGCTGTTTGCCCCCCCTCCAGGTTAACTCTGGGTTAATTAATAAGTAAAAAGTGATTTTATCAATACGGAAAGTAGGATTTAAGTGGTTCCAAATAGTAACAGACAGAACAAAGTGAGTCACCAAGCGAATTAAAAAGCGCAAATCTATGTCTAATCAAACTGAACACAGATAATCTCACCCTCAGCGATGCTTCAGTAAGGTTTTTTTTCCCTCAGACTGGCCCCCATCCAGGCTTGGGCACAATTCTTTCCCTGGTACAGCTCTTGTTCCAGCTCAGGTGGTAGCTAGGGGATTCTTCATGACTCCATGGAGCTATAAAGGTGTAATGGGAGATGGGAGAAGAAGAACCTACACAACACTGCAGATTCCGATAACTTCTGTTTTTCCCTCTTCTGTTGTGCTTAGTACCACGGAGAAAGAAGTGAAGGGTAAGAGCCCACCCCCGTTGTGAGATGGAAAGCACCAAGAGCCGTGAGACCACAAGCGTTGTCGATGCCAGGCTATGGCGATGCCGTCGATCTGGGAGTGGAGCAGCCATCACCATCAGTGAGATAAGTGTCTGGTTTGGGGAGGACTCCGGTAACGGCCCATCTGCCTCCAGGCTGAGACTTGTCATTAGCTGGGGCTCGGTTTGTAGGAAAAGATTCCTGACCTGCTGTGGTTATGAGGGAGACAAGGTCCCCATTTTCAGAGGCTGCTCATGTCTCTGGCCAGGACCAGTGTGTCCTCCGCAGCATATTAGATCCAGGGGGATGACTCCAGCTGGTGAGTTTCTTGACTCCCTCCCACGTTTTTCTCTCTCTCCTCTGTGTTGGCCAACACACACTCTCTCTCTCTCTCTCTCTCTCTCTCTCTCTGTACTTGCCTCTCCTTGTGCTGTCTCCCTTCATAGGACACGGGCAGGTGTGTTAGGTGTGCATCCCCACAGGCTAGGTCTTGTGAGCTATGAACAAGTAGGGGACCGAAATGATGCAGGGCAGTGGGCGCTAGAGTGGAGTGGTGACTGTGGGTGTTGACTGAGTCTCTGCTCTAGTGGGGCTGATGTGGATGGGATGGGAGAGGGAGGCAGGGATGAGAGCAAGATTTCACGCATCAATTGTATTTTGTGTAGCGATGGCTCTTGCTTGGCTTATTTGCTGCACTTGCAGAGAAATCATCGGGGAGCAGCAGCAGGAGGAGAAACTAGCAGACGCGGACCTGGGCAGCCTGGACATCCTTCTAAGCACAGATTAACAGTCCTCAGCTTTCTGCCTTCCACATAACTGGCTGTGAGTAAGCGGTCGGTGCTTCGAATTCCTCATCTGTTCTCGCTCCAGTTTTGTTCCTGGTCGGGTACATGGCTTTGTGGGGTTAAGAGGAGGGAAAGGCACAAGTCTCCTATGCAGAGTGGCTGTTTTGAGTGTACGTGCAACAGGCTGCTTTCTAGTTGTGGTCCTGAAGGTGTAACGGAAGAAGGGTTATGAGTGGAGGTCTGGGGTGCGGTAAATGGGAGAAGAACTTATGTGATGTTGCCAACTGAGATGCTAACTCGTTTGTTTCTCCTCCACCCCCTTGTGCTGGGCTCAGGACCAAGAGAAAAGTGGAGGGTCAGCGTCGGTTCACCTCATGTTACGGAAAGCGAGTGAGAGCGACGAGATTGCAAGCATTTTGGATGCCAGGCAAGAGCCGTCCAGCTGGGAGCAGAGCAGCCGCCACTGTCAATGAGATAAGTATCTGTTTTGGTGATTGCTCTGCTCACTGCCAACCTGGATCCAGATACAAACGCCCCATTAGCTGGGACTGGGTTTGTAACAAAATATTCCTGACTAGGTGTGGTTCTGAAGGAGACAAGGTCCCCATTTTCAGGGGCTGGTAATTTCTCTGGCCAGGAGGGGTGTGTCCTCTGCAGCAGAAGGTTGGATCCAGGGGGATGACTCCAGCTCGTGAGTTTCTTGACTCCCTCCCATGTTTTTTTCTTTCTCTCTCTCTCCTCTGATGTGTTGGCCAACACACACACTGTCTGTCTGTCTCTCTCTCACTCTGTCTCTGTCCTTGCGTCTTCTTGTGCTGTCTCCCTTCATAGGACACGGATAGGAGTGCTAGGTGTGCATCCCCACAGGCTAGATCTCGGGAGCTATGAACAAATAGGAGGAGATGAAAATCATGCAGGGTATTGGGCGCTAGAGTGGAGCGGTGTCTGTGGATGTTGACTCAGTCTCTGTTCATTGAGTCGAGCGGATGTGGATGGGATGGGAGAGGGAGGCAGGGATGAGGGCAAGATTAAATGCACCAGTAGTGCTGTGTGTAGTGATGGTACTTACTTGACTTTATTAGTTTGCAGAGGAATCATCCAGGAGCCCTTGCCGGACGAGAATATGCAGAAGTGGCCGTGAGCAGCCTGGACATCCTTCTAAGGGGACCTCAAGAGTCCTCAGGTTTCTGCCTTCTGCCTAACTGGCTGTGAGTAAGCAGTGAGTGCTTGGAATTCCTCATCTGTACTCACTGTAATTTTCTTCATAGGCCGTTTCCTTCCTTGTTTGGTATGGGGCACTGTGGGATTAAGGCTGGGGAAGAGACCAGAGTCATACTTGCCAACTTTCACTGGGTAGATAAGAACCCTGAATTCGCAATATTCCAAAAATCAAGCTAATCCTATTTCAAATAAGGCCAAAACAAGCCAATTCCTAAGAACCCCAACACTCAATGACTAGATCTCTCTTGGCGTGCAGTCTGGGACTGTCGTGGGTCTGCTGTGCACCCCTGACTCTCTCCCCCCTTTGCCCCTGCTTGCCGGAAGCAGCAAGCTACAATGAGCAATAAGCTACAGGCCAAAAACAAGCCCAATTTCTATGTTTTATTTCCCCCCTTGAGATTTGGTGTGTGTGACCAGAGTCTGCTGTGCAAAGTGACTATTTCGGGTGTCGTTGCAAGGGGTGCTTTCTACTTGTTGTCCTACCTGTGTAATGGGAATAGGGTTGAGGGCGGAGCCCCACTGTGTGCGGGAGGGGAAAATAAGCGCCTACCCAAAGTTGCTGACTGAAAGGGTAACTGATTTGTTTTTCCCCCTTGTGCTGGGTTTAGTAGCAAGAGAAAAGAAGTCACAGGCCAGAGTCTACTGCCCTCGTGCAATGGAAAGAGGGCAAGAGCGATGAGTCTGCAAGCGTTGTTGATGCGACGCAGAAGGCGTCCATCTGGGAGCGGAACCGCCACCACTCTCAATGAGATAAGTGTCTTCTTTGGTGATTGCTCTGCTCAAAGCCCATCTTGCTCCTGGTAGGGACGCCCCGTTAGCTGGGGCTGGGTTTGTAAGAAAAGGTTCCTGACTAGTTGTGGTTACAAGGGAGACGATGTCCCCATTTTCAGGGGCTGCTCATGTCTCTGGCCAGGACCAGTGTGTCCTTCGCAGCATCCAGGGGGATGACTCCAGCTGGTGAGTTTCTTGACTCCCTCTCACGTTTTTCTCTCTCTCTCTCCTCTAATGTGTTGGCCAACACACACTCTGTCTCTCACTCTCTCTGTACTTGCCTCTTATTGTGCTGTCTTCCTTCGTAGGACACGGGCAGGTGTGTTAGTTGTGCATCCCCACAGTCTAGGTCTTGTGAACTATGAACAAGTAGGGGACCGAAATGATGCAGGGCAGTGGGCGCTAGAGTGAAGCGGTGACTGTAGGTGTTGACTGAGTCTCTGCTCTAGTGGGGCTGATGTGGGAGGCAGGGATGAGGACAAGATTTCACGCACCAATTGAATTTTTTGTAGTGAGGGCTCTTGGTTGGCTTATTTGCTGCACTTGTAGAGGAATTGTCCAGGAGCAGCAGCCAGAGGAGAAATTGGCAGATGTGGGCCTGAGGAGCCTGGACGTTCTTCTAAGGAGACATGAACAGTCCTCGGCTTTCTGCCTCGTGCATAACTGGCTGTGGGTAAGTGGTCAGTGCTTGGAATTCCTCATCTGTACTTGCTGTGATTTTCTTCACACTTCGTTTGCTTCCTTGTTGGGTGTGGGGCTCTTTGGGATTAAGGCTGGGGAAGGGACCTGAGTCACAATTGCTAACTTTCACTGGGGAAATAAGCACCCCGACTTTGACAATAAGCCAAAAATCAAGATAAACCCATTTGAAAACAAGGCCAAAACAAGCCAATCCCTAAGAACCCCAACACTCAATGACTAGATCTCCCCTGGCGTGCAGTCTGGGATTGTGGTGGGCCCGCTGTGCACCTCAACTATCCGTCCCCTTTGCTCCTCCTTGTCCGTGCTTGCTGGAAGCAAAAAGCTACAAGAAGCAATAAGTTACAAGCCAAAAAGAAGCACAATTTCTATGTGTTTTCCCCACAGGTTTGGTGTGTCTGACCAGAGTCATCTGTGCAGAGTGACTATTTCAGGTGTCATCGAAGTGCTTTCTACTTGTAGTCATAAAGGCGTGATGGGAGGAGGGTTCAGGGCAGAGCCCCACCATGTGGGAGAGGCAAAAAGAAGCGGCTGCCCAACATTGCCAATTGAGATGGTGACTGACTTGTTTTTCCGCTGGATTTAGTACCAAGGGAAAAGAAGTGACAAGTCAGAGTCTGCTGCCCTCATGCGATGGAAAGCGAGTGAGAGTGATGGGACTGCGAGAATTATTGATGCCTTGAAAAAGCGGTCCAACTGGGAATGGAACAGTCATCACTGTCAATGAGATAAGTGTCTGTTTTGGTGATTGCTCTGCTCACGGCCCACCTTGCTCCTGAAAGGGATGCCCCGTTTGCTGAGGCTGTGTTTGTAAGAAAAGGTTCCTGACTAGCTGTGGTTTTGAGAGAGAGAGAAGATCCCCATTTTTAGGGGCTGCTCAGTTTTCTGGCCAGGAGCAGTGTGTCCTACGCAGCAGAAGGTTGCATCTAGGAGAATGGGTCCAGGTGGTGAATTGCTTGCCTTTCTCTCGTGTTTCTCTCTCTCTCTTCTCTAGTGTGTTGGCCAACACTCTTTCTCAATCTGTCCTTGCCTTTCCTTGTGCTGTCTCCCTTCTTAGGATATCGGCAGGCGAGCTAGGTGTGCACCCCCACAGGTTGTGTCTTGGGAGCCATAAAGAAGTAGGAAGGGACGAAAATCATGCAGGGCAGTCGGTGCGAGACTGGAGCGGTGACTGTTGGTGTTGTGGGGCTAAGACAGATCGAAAGCGACGCAGGGAAGAGGGCCTTAATTGGGCTCTATGTAGTTCAGGAGTTCTCAAACTGGGGTTTAGGTCCCATCAGGGGGCCGGAAGGTTGTTATTTGGGGGGTTGTGAAATGTCATCCTCCATCCTAAACATCACTTTGCTTCCAGCATTTATAATGGTGTTGAATATACAATAAGTGTTTTTAATTTATAAGGGGAGGGTCACACTCAGAAGCTTTCTATGTAAAAGGGATCATCAGTACAAAAGGTTGAGAACCACTGGTGTAGTGATAGTTCTTGCTTGCCTTTATTAGTTTGCAGAGGAATTGTCCAGGAGTCTCAGCTGGAGAAGAAGCTGGCAGAAGTGGACCTGAACTGCCTGGACATCCTTCTAAGGAGACATGAACAATCCTCAGCTTTCTGCATTCTGGATAACTGGCTATGAGAGTAAGAAGTCAGTGTTTTCAATTCCTTATCTGTACTCACTCTTGTTTCCTTCATAGGCCATGTGCTTCCTCGTTGGGTACGAGGCTCTTTGGGATTAAGGCTGGGGAAGGGACAAGAGTCTCCTGAGCAAAGTGACTATTTTGGGTGCAGTTAAAATGGGTCCCTTCTAGTTGCAGCTGTAAAGTAGTAATGGGAGATGAGTTCAGGGCGGAGCTGTGGGATACGGGAGATGTGAAATGAAGAGACTATGTGACATTGCAGACGGAGATGGTAATTTTATTTATTTTTTCTTCCTTTTACTTCTTCCTTGGTACTAAACCCAGCAGTCACACATCAGAGTCTACTGCCCTCATGCGATGGAAAGTGAGTGAGAGCAGCGAGCCTGTGGGCATTGTTCATGCCAGGCAACAGCCATCAATTTGGGGGTCGAGCAGACGCCACTGTCAGTGTTGACTCAGTCTCTGTTCATCGAGTCGGGCTGATGTAGATGAGATGGGAGAGGGAGGCAGGGATGAGGGCATTCATAGAGCTCTGTGTAGTGACAGTTCTTGCTTGGCTTTATTAGTTTGCAGAGGAATCGTCCAGGAGCCACAGCCGGATGAGAATGTCAGAAGTGGATCTGAGCAGCCTGGACATCCTTCTAAGGAAACAAGAATAGTCCTCAGGTTTCTGCCTTCTGCATAACTGGCTGTGAGTAAGGGCTCAGTGCTTTGAACTCACAGAGTCATCTGTACTCACTGTAGTATTCTTCATTGACCGTGTGGTTTCTTGTTGGGTACAGGGCTCTGTGGGATTAAGGGTGAGGAGGGGCCAGAGTCTGCTGTGCAGAGTGACTCTGTTGGGTGTTGTTGTAAGAGGTGCTTTGTACTTTTAGTCCTAAAGGTGTAATGGGTAGAGGGCGGAACCCCGCTGTGCGTGAGAGGGGAAAAGAAGAGCCTGCGAGACATTTCTGACTGAGACAGTAGCTTACTTGTTTTATCCCCTGGTTTTAGTACCAAGCAAAAAGAAGTCACATGTCAAAGTCTACTGCCCTTATGAGTGAGAGTGACGAGACTGCGAGCGTTGTTGGTGCCAGGCAGGAGCCGTCCATCTGGGAGCAGAACAGCTGCTACTATCACTGAGATAAGTATCTGTTTTGCTGAGGGTTCTGCTCACGGCCCACCTGGCTACAGGTAGAGACACCCCGTTAGGTGGGGCTGGGTTTGTAAGAAAAGGTTCCTGACTAGCTGTGGTTTTGAGGGAGACACGGTCCCCATTTTCAGGGGCTGATGATTTCTCTGGCCAGGATCGGTGTGTCCTCGGCAGGAGAAGGTTAGATTCATGAGGGATGACTCCAGGTGGTGAGTTGCTTGCCTTCCTCCTCTGTTTCTCTCTCTGTCTTCTCTACTCTACTGTGTTGGCCAACACACTCACACTCACACTCTCTCTCTTCTCCCCCCCCCCCCCATAGGGCACGGGCAGGAGTGCTATGTGTGCAATCCCTCAGGCTAGGTCTCGGGAGCTATGAACAAGTAGGAGGGGACGAAAATCATGCATCGTAGTGGGCGCTAGAGTGGAGGGGTGACTGTGGATGTTGACTGTCTCTCTTCAAGTGGGCCTGATGTAGATAGGATGGGAGAGGGAGGCAGGGATGAGGGCAAGATTACCTGCACCAATTGAATTTTGTGTAGTGATGGCTCTTGCTTCGCTCATTTCCTGCGCTTGCAGAGGAATTGTCCGGGAGCAGCAGCTGAAGGAGAAAGTGGCAGACGCGGACCTGAGGAGCCTGGACGTCCTTCTAAGCAGACATGAACGGTCCTCAGCTTTCTGCCTTCTGAACAACTGGCTGTGAGTAAGAGGTCAGTGCTTTCAATTCCTTATCTGTACTCGCTGTAGTTTACTTCACAGGCCTTGTGCTTCCTCTCTGGGTACAGGACACTGTGGTATTAAGGCTGGGGAAGGGACAAGAGTCTCCTGAGCAAAGTGACTATTTTGGGTGCAGTTACAATGGATCCCTTCTAGTTGCAGATGTAAAGTAGTAATAGGAGATGGTTTGATGGCGGAGCCGTGGGATATGTGAGATGAAGAGACTACGTGACATTGCAGATGGAGATGCTAATTTGTTTGTTTTTCTCTCCTCTGCTGGGTTTAGTACCAAGGAAAAATAAGTCACATGTCAGAGTCTACTGCCCTCATGCAATGGAAAGTGAGTGAGAGCAGCGAGCCTGTGAGCATTGTTCATGCCAGGCAAGAGCCGTTCATTTGGGAGCCAAGCAGATGCCACTGTCAGTGAGATAAGTGTCTGTTTTGCTGAGGGTTCTGTTAACAGCCCATCTGACTCCAGGTACAGACACCCTGTTAGCTGGGGCTGGTTTGTCAGAAGAGTTTCCTGACTAGCTGGGGATACAAGGGAGACAAGGTCCCCATTTTCAGTGGCTTGTCATTTCTCTGTTCACAAGCAGTGTGTCCTCCGCAGGAGAAGGTTGGATTCAGGAGGATGACTCCAGATGGTGAGTTACTTGCCTTTCTCCTGTGTTTCTGTCTGTCTCTCTCTCTCTCTCTCTCTTCTCTAGTGTGTTGGCCAACACTCTCTTTCTCTCTCTGTCTCTGTCCTTGCCTCTCCTTGTGCCATCTCCCTTCATAGAACAGGGGCAGGAGTGCTAGGTGTGCATCCCCACAGGCTTGGACTCGGGAGCTATGAACAAGTAGGAGGGGATGAAAATCATGCAGGATAGTGGGCGCTAGAGTGGAGCAGTGTCTGTGGATGTTGACTCAGTCTCTGTTCATTGAGTCCAGTGGATATAGAGGGAATGGGAGAGGGAGGCAGGGATGAGGACATTCATAGAGCTCTGTGTAATGATGGTCCTTGCTTGGCTTTATTAGTTTGCAGAGGAATCGTCCAGGAGCCCTCGCCGGAGGAGAATATGCAGAAGTGGATCTGAGAAGCCTGGACATCCTTCTAAGGAGACATGAACAGTCCTCGGGTTTCTGCATAACTGGCTGTTCCTCATCTGTACTTGCTGTAGTTGTCTTCATAGGCCATGTGCTTCCTCCTTGGGTACGGGGCTCTGTGGCTGGGGAGGGGCCAGAATCTGCTCTGTAGAGTGACTATGTTGGGTGCCATTAAGAGGGCCAATGTAGACAGGAGAAAAGGGGTCTGAACCCTGATTACAGGGCTGTCACCCTTTCCTTAGTAAAATACGTCTCCTTTAAACTCGGTGTGTGCAGGGGGCGGGGGGAAGTCCCCAATGTGAAAAGATCTGGAAATGAACAGGTAAGGGAGGGATCCTGCTGAGTGTCTCCTTTCCAATCAATCCTCCATCTCTCAGCGACACCCTTCCGGACTTACCTTCCTACCTCACCAAGAAAATAACTTTGTGCTCCCTAACCTTTACCAGAAAAGACCCCTCTTCCTTGTGACGCAGTCCCGTTAGTAGGGTTAGGTGCACCCACGTGCTGGCTCTGAATACCACCGCATGTGCTTACAACACCTGAACATCAACACATTTCAGAAAGGATAGCCACAACAATCCCTTCAGACGTAGCCCTAGGAATCTCCTCTGTCTATCTCCAAAGAGACACAAGGCCTGGAATTTGGACACAGCTGAGGGAGCTGTCCGAATGTCTACAGTTGAACACTCATCAGTGCGCAGTGTCTTTCTTGTGCACAGGAAAACAAAGGGTCAAAGTTGTGGTTGGTTGAGCGGTGTAAATTGGGCAGGGCAAAAGGACTTGAGGAAGGATGAGGTGGAAGTGAGGGTCTGAAAGGAGCCGCCCCCACCACCTCACCTGTTCATTTCCAGACTGTGTGACATTTGCATGGTTGGGCCATTTCTTGGCTTTTTTGAGAAAAGGGGCGAATTTTCCATGGCCTCCACCATCCCCTTACAGCTGCCCCTTCGACACACCATGTTGCATCTGACCTGGATAGGTCGCAAGTAAGATTTCACTTCAAATCTCAAAGTCCAGTGGAAATAATTTTGGGCGAATTTCCTATTGCTAAGAGAAACGGAAGCTCAAGCCTTCTCAAGGGGTAGGGTGTCGCTCAGCCACAGGCACAAAAAGGCTCCCCTAGTTTAAGCGTGCGAGGGATAAGACCTTACAGCCTGGTTACAGGGCAGTCATTTTGCCGGGCCTGTCAAAGTGACCTGTGGTTTAATTTGCTTGGCAAAGGAGACCCAAACCTTCCTTACAGGGTGGTCCTTAAGCCAGGGGCGTTCGAATGGGGCAGAGAGAAAAGCACTGTAACGGAGAGACCTCCGTTCTCTCAGGAGAGCGTGGTCTCATTGCCCAGCAAGTGCCAGTGGCCCAAGAGGAGCTAGAAAGGGGAGACCTGCACCCTTCTCAGAGGGATTGGTCAGTGGCAAAGAGCATTCTAAAGGCTAGGTCCTAAGGAGCTCAAAGCGACAGCGACCTTGTGGTGATCTGAGTATAATGTAATATCTCATTGTAAGGTGACGGGGCCAGCAAGAGTTAATTAACTCACAAACTGACCTTGACCCATGGCCGAACTTTAAAGACTGGTTAGGAAGATATGAAAAGGAATAGAGGTTTGAAATGCAGCCTGCATTGTTAGAGATAGAAGGGTAAATGTTAGCTCAGGTCTTGTCTATTGCTATAGCTGTGATTCAAAGATCAAAAAAACAATATTAACATTTAGGAAGACACTGGAGTGAAATAGCGTTATTGTCTATATCGGGGTCGGCAACCTTTCGCAAGTGGTGTGCCGAGTCTTCATTTATTCACTCTAAAATGTATTACTGGCACGCAAAACCTTAATGGTTTTCAGAAGGTCTCTTTAGTTCTATAATATATAGACATAGAAACTAGTGTTGTATTGTAAAATAAACAAGGTTTTCAAAATGTTTAAGTAGCTTCATTTAAAATTAAATTAAAATGTTGATCTTATACTGCTGGCCTGCTCAACCCGCTTCTGGTCTGGGGTTCTGTTCCACTCGGCCGCCAGCAGGCTGTACGGGGCCCTGCCCACATACAGCGGGTAGCTACCTTCTCCCTGGTTCTGGCCATTCTCTTCCTCTCTCTGCACTGAGCTGAGGGTGGGAGTGGACCGAGCACAGGGCTGGGGGTGAAGGGTCTGGCCCAGGAGCTAGAATGAGGGAGGGGGCTCAGGGTTGGGGCAGGAGGTCTGGGTGTGGGGGCACTTACCTGGGCAGCTCCCATTTGGTGTGTGGGGTGCAGGTGGGAATGTGAGTGGGGGTGCAGGAGCTCCTGTTTGGTGCTCAGGGTGGGGATGTGCAGGGGTGCAAGTATCAGGGCAGAGGACTGGGGCCATGTGAGGGGGGGTGCAGGTGTCAGGGCGGGGGGGCTGGGTATGTGTGGGGGTGCCAGAGTCAGGGCTGGGGTCGGGGAGGGGTGAAGGAGTTAACAGAGGGCTGGGTGTGTATGAGGGAGGTACAGGGCTCAGGGCAGGGGCCTGGGGGGGGTGTCAAGGCTCAGGGCAGAGGGCTGGGTGACTGCCCCCCTCCGAACCTCCAACCCCCCTCCGCTCCTTGTCCCCTGACTACCCCCTCCTGGGACCCCTGCCCCTAACTGCCCCCCAGAACCCTACCTAAGCCTCCCTGTTCTTGTCCCCTGACTGCACCCCTAGGAGCCTACCCCCTACCTATCCCCTGACTGCCCCAACCCTTATCCACACCCCGAGACAGACCCCTGGACTCCCACGCCCCATCCAACCACTCCCCACCCCCGACAGGACCCCCAGAAATCCTGACCCGTACAACCCTCCCCCTGCTCCCTGCCTGCTGCAACCCCCTCAACACCCCTGCCTCCTGCCAGCGCCCCCAAACTTCTGACTCATCCAACCCCCTAGCTCCTTGTCCCCTGACCACCTCCTTCAGAGACGCCCCACCCTAACTGTCCCCTGACCCCTATCCAGCCCCCACCCCCTGACAGACCCCGGAATTCTCAGGCCCCATCCACCCCCCTGTTCCCTGTCTGCTGCCTCGAGAGACCCCCGCCCCTTGCCACCCCCCAGGATCCCACCCCCTATCCAACCAAACCTGCTCCCTGTCCCCTGCCTGCCCTCACCCCTTACCAAAGCCCCCCAGCCCCAGATCCCCTTACCATGAGCCTCCAAGCAGAGCCAGCCTATGCTGCCCCACGGGAGGGCACAGCCCTGGCCCCAGAGCTCTGCATGTGGGGGCAGGGATCTGGGGAAGGGGAGAAGGCAGGGGAGGGGCCGGAGCATTGCTGAGCTCGGCCCCGTGCTCCAGCCCGGGAGCGCGGACCCTGCGGCTTGCCGCGCTGGCAGGATTTTTAATGGCACCCTGGAGTCCCGGCAGGCAGCCGCATGCCATTGAAAATCAGCTCCCGTGACGTCTTTGGCACGCAGCTGCCGGAGGTTGCTGACCCCTGACCTAGTGTCTCTGTGGCTCCATGAGGGAAGTGACTAGTGACACCGTGTGGCTAAGTGGGGTAATGCACAGAGCATTTCCTGTGTGGAGCAGGGTAATGCACAGAACAGTGTCACTGCTGCTCCATGCAGGAACTGCTCTGTGCATTACCCTGTGTGGTCACATGCTGTCACTGTTCCTCTGAGAGAAATGGTCTGTGCATTACCCTTTGTGGCCACACGGTGTCCCTGTTGCTCCATGCACGAACTGCTCTGTGCATTACCCTGCGTGGCCACACAGTGTGTCTGTAGCTCCATGCAGGAACTGCTCTGTGCATTACCCTACGTGGTCACACGGTGTCATTGAATCTACATGCAGGAACTGCTCTGTGCATTACCCTGCATGGTCACACGGTGTCATTGAATCTCCATGCAGGAACTGCTCTGTGCATTACCTTTCATGGCCACACGGTGTCACTGTGGCTCCATGCAGGAACTGCTCTGTGCATTGCCCTTTGTGGCCACACGGCGTGTCTGTTGCTCCGTGAGAAATACTCTGTGCATTACCCTGCGTGGCCACATGGTGTCCCTGTTGCTGTGAGAAATGCTGTGTGCATTACCTTTCATGGCCACACAGTGTCACTGTGGCTCCATGCAGGAACTGCACTGTGCATTGCCCTTTGTGGCCACATGGTGTCACTGCTGCTCCGTGAGAAGTGCTCTGTGCATTAACCTGCGTGGCCACACGACGTGTCTGTTGCTCCGTGAGAAATCGTCTGTGCATTACCCTGCGTGGCCACATGGTGTCTCTGTTGCTCCGTGAGAAATTCTCTGTGCATTACCTTTCATGGCCACACGTTGTCACTGTGGCTCCATGCAGGAACTGCTGTGTGTATTACCCTACGTGGTCACACGGTGTCACTGCTGCTCCTTGCAGGAACTGCTCTGTGCATTACCCTGCGTGGCCACACGGTGTCACTGCTGCTCCGTGAGAAATGCTCTGTGCATTACCCTGCATGGCCACACGCTGTCACTGTTCCTCTGAAAGAAATGGTCTGTGCATTACCCTGCGTGGCCACACGGTGTCACTGTGGCTCCATGCAGGAACTGCTGTGTGTATTACCCTGCGTGGCCACACGGTGTCACCGCTGCTCCTTGCAGGAACTGCTCTGTGCATTACCCTGCGTGGCCACACGGTGTCCCTGTTGCTCCATGCAGGAACTGCTCTGTGCATTACCCTATGTGGCCACATGGTGTCACTGTTCCTCTGAGAGAAATGCTCTGGTCATTACCATTTGTGGCCACACAGTGTCACCGCTGCTCCATGCACGAACTGCTCTGTGCATTACCCTATGTGGCCACATGGTGTCACTGTTCCTCTGAGAGAAATGCTCTGTGCATTACCCTGCATGGCCACACGGTGTCACTGCTGCACCATGCACGAACTGCTCTGTGCATTACCCTGCGTGGACACACGGTGTCACTATAGCTCCATGCAGGAACTGCTCTGTCCATTACCCTGCGTGGCCACACGGCGTGTCTGTTGCTCCGTGAGAAATCGTCTGCGCATTACCCTGCGTGGCCACACGGTGTCATTGCTGCTCCTTGCAGGAACTGCTCTGTGCATTACCCTGCGTGACCACATGGTGTCCCTGTTGCTGTGAGAAATGCTCTGTGCATTACCTTTCATGGCCACACAGTGTCACTGTAGCTCCATGCAGGAACTGCACTGTGCATTGCCCTTTGTGGCCACACGGTGTCACTGCTGCTCCGTGAGAAGTGCTCTGTGCATTAACCTGCGTGGCCACACGGCGTGTCTGTTGCTCCGTGAGAAATCGTCTGTGCATTACCCTTCGTGGCCACACGGTGTCACTTTTGCTCCATGATAAATGCTCTATGCATTACCCTTTGTGGCCACACGGTGTCACTGCTGCTCAATGCACGAACTGCTCTGTGCATTACCCTGAGTGGCCACACGGTGTCACTGTAGCTCCATGCAGGAACTGCTCTGTGCATTACACTGCGTGGCCACATGGTGTCACTGTAGCTCCATGCAGGAACTGCACTGTGCATTGCCCTTTGTGGCCACACGGTGTCACTGCTGCTCCGTGAGAAGTGCTCTGTGCATTAACCTGCGTGGCCACATGGTGTGTCTGTTGCTCCATGAGAAATTCTCTGTGCATTGCCTTTCGTGGCCACACGGTGTCACTGTGGCTCCATGCAGGAACTGCTCTGTGCATTACCCTATGTGGCCGCATGGTGTCACTGTTCCTCTGAGAGAAATGCTCTGTGCATTAACCTGCGTGGCCACACGGTGTGTCTGTTGCTCCGTTAGAAATCGTCTGTGCATTACCCTGCGTGGCCACACGGTGTCCCTGTTGCTCCATGCAGGAACTGCTCTGTGCATTACACTGCGTGGCCACACGGTGTCATTGAATCGCCATGCAGGAACTGCTCTGTGTATTACCCTTTGTGGCCACACGGTGTCACTGCTGCTCCATGCAGGAACTCCTCTGTGCATTACCGTGCGTGGCCACACGGTGTCACTCTTGCTCCATGATAAATACTCTGTGCATTACCCTGCGTGGCCACACGGTGTCACTGCTGCTCCTTGCAGGAACTGCACTGTGCATTGCCCTTTGGGGCCACACGGTGTGTCTGTTGCTCCGTGAGAAATTCTCTGTGCATTGCCTTTCGTGGCCACACGGTGTCACTGTGGCTCCATGCAGGAACTGCTGTGTGTATTACCCTGCGTGGCCACACGGTGTCCCTGTTGCTCCATGCAGGAACTGCTTTGTGCATTACCCTTCGTGGCCACACGGTGTCACTCTTGCTCCATGATAAATACTCTGTGCATTACCCTGCGTGGCCACACGGTGTCACTGCTGCTCCTTGCAGGAACTGCTCTCTGCATTACTCTGCGTGGCCACACAGTGTGTCTGTTGCTCCGTGAGAAATCGTCTGTGCATTACCCTGTGTGGCCACATGGTGTCACTGCTGCTCCTTGCAGGAACTGCTCTGTGTTTTACCCTGCGTGGCCACACCGTGTCACTGCTGCACCTTGCAGGAACTGCTCTGTGCATTACCCTGCGTGGCCACACGGTGTCCCTGTTGCTCCGTGAGAAATTCTCTGTGCATTACCTTTCATGGCCACACAGTGTCACTGCTGCTCCATGCAGGAACTGCTCTGTGCATTACCTCTGTGCTTTACCCTGTGTGGCCACATGGTGTCACTGCTGCTCCGCGATAAATGCTCTGTGCATTACCCTGTGTGGCCACACGGTGTCACTGCTGCTCCATGCAGGAACTGCTCTGTGCATTACCCTGCGTGGCCACATGGTGTCACTGCTGCTCCGTGAGAAGTGCTCTGTGCATTAACCTGCGTGGCCACACGGTGTCACTGTAGCTCCATGCAGGAACTGCTCTGTGCATTACTCTGCGTGGCCACACGGTGTCACTGTAGCTCCATGCAGGAACTGTTCTGTGCATTACCCTGCGTGGCCACAAGGTGTCAATTGTGCTCCATGCAGGAAATGCTCTGTGCATTACCCTTCGTGTCCACATGATGTCACTGCAGCCATCACTGGGGCTTAGGAGGTTCCGGGGGCCCTCCCAGCCCTCTCTCCAGAATATAGGGGTCCCGATGGGGCTTAGGGGGTTCGGAGGGGCCCGCAGCACTCTCTCTCCTGCTGCAAGGGTCCCAGGGGGGCTTAGGGGGTTCCAGAGGGGCTCCCAGGCCTCTCTCCAGGCTGTAGGGGTCCCGGGGGTGCTTATGGGGCTCGGGGGAACCCCCCAGCTTCTATCCAGACTGTAGGGTACTGGGGGGCTTAGGGGGTTACGGGGGGCCCCCCAGGCCTCCCTCCAGGCTGTAGGGGTTCCAGGGGGGCTTAGGGGGTTCCGGGGGCCCCCCAGCCCTCTCTCCAGGCTGTAGGGTTCCCGGGGGGGCTTGGGGGTTCATGAGCCCCCCCAGTCCTCTCTCCAGGCTGTAGGTGTCCCGGGGGGTTATGGGGTTCGGGGGGGTGTGACGGTGTTGCCCGTGGGAGCCTGCTGAGGTCACTCAATCAGGGTGAACTGCGAACCAAACGGGGCAGACAAACCCCAAACGCTGGTGGTTATTCCAATATTTAGATTTACCAAACCAGCACAAAACAGCTTCTATAGTACCTCACTGGTCACTTAGAAGTCCAAACCCCGCAGATCCCTTAAAGTGCCCAGCCTCAGGCCTCCGTCCAGACACACCTGTCAGATATATGATGATGATTTCTGAGAATCTTACTTCATCATATAAAAGAAAAGGTTCTTCCAATCCCAAAAGATCAGCCACATACCCAGGTCCAATTATAACTTAGATCTTATCCAAAATACACGCTATAGTCAATTCTTATTAACTAAGCTAAAATTTATTAAAAAAGAAAAGAGAGAGAGTGTTGGTTAAAAGATTAATCTACAGACAGACTTGAATTTAATTCTTGAGGTTCGGATACACAGCAGAGATAAGCTTGTAGTTGCCAAAAGTCCTTTTAGAAATTGGACTATAACCTATGGACTATGTCCATATTCAGGGTGGCTCCAGTCAATGACTGGGGATCTCAATCCTTGTGGCTTAAGGTTTCCCCCTCTTGAAACCCAAAGCAGATCTGAGATGAAGAAGGGTCGTGTCCCAGGCTTCTTATACATTTCCAGCAGCCTTTCGGCCTGAGAAAACAATAGGCTCAACTCCTTCTCCCAAACATCCTGGCAATTAGCACAGAGTAATTTATCCATTAAACCGTTCAGATACAGGTTAGCACAACCTTCAAAGAGACACACAGACAATAATACTATTTCACTCAAGTATCATCATAAATGTTAATATTCCTTTCTTGATCTTTGAATTAAAACTATAGCAATAGACAAGACTTGTTTGCTGACATCACAAGACCTGAGCAAACATCTCCCCTTCTACCTCTAACAATGCAGACTTGCATTTCAAAGCTCTAGTCATTTACATATCTTCCTAACCCTCCTCAAGGTTCACCCATGGGTCAGGTCAGTTTATGAGTTAACTAACTCTTTCTGGCACTGTCACCTTCCAATGAGATATTATGTCACACTCATAACATCACAGGGGGGCACAGATACCTTTCTGCAGGTGTAGGGGGTCCTGGGGGTCCTAGGGCATTCGTGGGGGGCACAGATACCTCTCTGCAAGTGTAGGGGTCCTGGGGGGGCCTAGGGCGTTCGTGGGGGGCACAGATACCTCTCTGCAGGCTGTAGGGGTCCTGGGGGGGCTTAGGGGGTTGTGGGAGGTACAGATACATCTCTCCAGGCTGTAGAGGTCCCAGGGGGGCTCAGGGAGTTTATGGGGGGTACAGATACCTCTCTGCAGGCTCTATGGGTCCCGGGGGTTCGTGGCGGCACAGATGCCTCTCTGCAGGCTGTAGGGGTCCGAGGGGGCTTAGGGGCTTTGTGGTTGGCACAGATACCTCTCTGCAGGCTGTAGGGGTCCCTGGGGGGCTTAGATGGTTTGTGGGGTCCCAGATACCTACATCCAGGCTGTAGTGTCCCTGGGGGTCTTAGGGGGTTTGTGGGAGGAACAGATACTTATGTCCAGGCTGGAGGATTCCCTGGGGGACTTTGGGAATTTGTGGGGGGCACAGATACCTACGTCCAGGCTGTAGGGGTCCTGGAGGTCTTAGGGTGTCGTGGGGGGCACACATACCTATGTCCAGGCTGTAGGTTTCTCGGAGGTGCTTAGGGGGTCGTGGGGTGTATAGATACCTACTTCCAGGCTGTAGAAGTCCCTCAGGGGCTTAGGGGGTTTGTGGGGAGCACATATTCCTACGTCCAGGCTGTAGGGGTTGCTAGTGGGGTTAGGGAGTTTGTGGTGGGCAGAGATACCTACGTCCAGGCTGTTAGGGTTTCTGGGGGATAAAGGGGTTTCTGAGGGGCACATATACGTACGTACAGACTGTAGGGGTCCCGGGGGGCTTAGGGGGTTTATGGGGGGCACAGATACCAATGTCCAGGCTGTAGAGGTCCCTGGGTGGCTTATGGGGTTTTGTGGGGGGCACAAATACCTATGTCCAGGCTGTAGGGGTCCCGGAGGGATTAGGAGGTTTGTGGGGGGCACAGATACCTACCTCCAGGCTGGAGAGGTCCCAGGGGGACTTAGGGGGCTTCTGGGGGCCACAGATACCTATGTCCAGGCTGGAGGGGTCCCGGGGGGGGCTTAGGGGATTTGTGGGGGGCACAGATACCAATGTCCAGGCTGTAGAGGTCCCTGGGTGGCTTATGGGGTTTTGTGGGGGCCACATATACCTATGTCCAGGCTGGAGGGGTCCCGTGGGGGCTTAGGGGGTTCATAGGGGGCACAGATACCTATGTACAGTGGTGAGCTGGAGCCGGTTCTCTGGAACTGGTTGCTAAATTTGAAGCCGGTTTAGAACCTGTTGTTAGGGTTACCATACAGCGAGCAGCTGGGGGTGCTGCTGGGAGACAGGACCCCTCGTTCTGTGCAGCTAGAGCCTGCTTTTCCCAAGCGCTACCTTCCCCTGGTTTGCCTGGCAGCCCCCCCCCCCCCCCGAGCCTCGTCTCCTCCGGATTCCTCCCCTCCGAGTCTCCTATTACCTTGGGCTGTGGCCGGCTGATTGAATCAGACTGCAGCTCTCAGCCTGCCGGAGCTGATTCAATCAGCCTGCGGGAGCCCAAGGTAAGACGAGACTGGGAGGGGAGACTCCGGGGGTGACGAGGCTCCGGGGGGGGGGGAGAGGAATTGGGGGTGATGAGGTTCGGGGGTCTGCGGGGCAAACCGGGGGAAGGTAACATAAGAACATAAGAACATAAGAAAGGCCCGTACCGGGTCAGACCAAAGGTCCATCTAGCCCAGTATCTGTCTACCGACAGTGGCCAATGCCAGGTGCCCCTGAGGGAGTGAACCTAACAGGCAATGATCAAGTGATCTCTCTCCTGCCATCCATCTCCATCCTCTGACGAACAGAGGCTAGGGACACCATTCTTACCCATCCTGGCTAATAGCCATTTATGGACTTAGCCACCATGAATTTATCCAGTCCCCTTTTAAACATTGTTATAGTCCTAGCCTTCACAACCTCCTCAGGTAAGGAGTTCCACAAGTTGACTGTGCGCTGCGTGAAGAAGAACTTCCTTTTATTTGTTTTAAACCTGCTGCCTATTAATTTCATTTGGTGACCCCTAGTTCTTGTATTATGGGAATAAGTAAATAACTTTTCCTTATCCACTTTCTCAACATCACTCATGATTTTATATACCTCTATCATATCCCCCCTTAGTCTCCGGGGGAAGGTAGCGCTGGGGCCAAGGACGCTGGGCTCTGCAGCTGTCTCCCAGGTAAGATGGGGAGGGAAGGAATCAGATAGTGTCGGGGCTGGGGAGGGGGAATGAATTGGGGGATGACGTGGCTCGTGGGGGGAGAAATTGGGGGGTGATGAGGCTGGGAGAGGGATGGGATCCCGCGGTGGGGGGCAGTGAGGTCCCTGTCTCTATGTTCTAAGTAATAGCAGCTGTTTCCCTAGCAAAACCCTCCCCTCTACGTTCCCTTTCTAGTTTTGCCTCCTTGGCTCCAGTCTCTATTTCTTTTTTTTAAAGCCGATATTTAAAATGTCCATGTCAATCTCTCTCTCCGCCATCGGTGGTTTTTACACAGTTCTGCACACGGCCCCAGTCTCCAGCTGTTCAATCCTTCACCGGGGGGTTTAATAGTGGGGGTCCCAGACAGAGCACCCAGCCCCCGCTGGGGGAAGGGGCGCAGGGCGGGATCACGCAAGGGCTTGTGGGAGTTGTAGTGAGCCCCGGCCTACAACTCCCATCAGCCCCCGCGGACCCAGTGGGCGGTGCTTTGGGCGCGACAGGCTCCGCTCGCAGGGCGGGGCCTGGAGCGGAAGTGACGTCACCAGTCTGGAGGCCACCCGTGATAAGCGGGGGACTTGGGTGCGTTGGGCGCGACGCGCTGCGGCCCCGAGACGTGGGGCCCCCGCAGCGACCCCGCCACCCCGCGGGGTGTTTGGGACTAGCCCCCCCCGCCCCTATGTGCTCCCACAGCCCCCCCCGTCCAGCCACAGCCCCCGCCTCCCCAGCTCCTTTCCTCTCACCCCCGTCCAGCCACAGCCCCCGGCGCGTCTTTCCTCCCACCCACGGGCTCCCACAGCCCCTCACCACCTCCCCGACACCCCCAGCGCGCCTTTCCTGCTCCCGCCTCCCTCAGCACCTCCCTCCCCCGACACCCCCAGCGCCTTTCCTGCTCCCCGCCTCCCCTCAGCACCCCAGCACCTCCCCGCCGGCCACAGCCCCTCCCCAGCGCCTTTCCTCCCCTGTCCAGCCACAGCCCCCGGCGCATATTTCCTCCCGCCTCCCCCGGCACCCCCATCACCCCCGGCACCCCCAGCGCCTTTCCTCCCCGTCCAGCCACAGCCCCCTCACCACCTTTCCCAGCCACAGCCCCTCACCACCTTCCCTGACACCCCAGCGTGCCTTTCCTGCCCCCGCCTCCTCAGCACCCCAGCACCTCCCCGCCGGCCACAGCCCCTCCCCAGCGCCTTTCCTCCCCTGTCCAGCCACAGCCGCCCCGGCGCATATTTCCTCCCGGCACCCCATCACCCCCGGCACCCCAGCGCGCCTTCCTCCCCGTCCAGCCACAGCCCTCACCACCTTCCCCAGCCACAGCCCCCCTGCACCTCCCCCGACACCCCAGCGCGCCTTTCCTGCCCCGCCTCCCCTCAGCACCCCAGCACCTCCCCGCCGGCCACAGCCCCTCCCCAGCGCCTTTCCTCCCCCTGTCCAGCCACAGCCCCCGGCGCATATTTCCTCCCGCCTCCCCCGGCACCCCATCACCCCCGGCACCCCCAGCGCCTTTCCTCCCCGTCCAGCCACAGCCCCTCACCACCTTCCCCAGCCACAGCCCCTGCACCTCCCCCGACACCCCCAGCGCCTTTCCTGCCCCGCCTCCCCTCAGCACCCCCAGCACCTCCCCACCGGCCACAGCCCCTCCCCAGCGCCTTTCCTCCCCGTCCAGCCACAGCCCCCGGCGCATATTTCCTCCCGCCTCCTCCCGGCACCCCCATCACCCCGGCACCCCCAGTGCGCCTTTCCTCCCCGTCCAGCCACAACCCCTCAACCCCTCCGCCTTCCCCTTCTGCCCAGCCACAGACCCTCCCCACCTCTCCTCCAGGCCAGCCACAGCCCCTCAACTCCTCTGCCTTCCCCTTCCGCCCAGCCACAGTCCTCTCCCCACCTCCCCTGCCCCGGCCAGCCACAGCCCCCTCCCCGCATCCCTCACCCAGCCACAGCCCTCCTGGCCTGTCTTTCCTCCCCATGGGCTCCCACAGCCCCTCCCCACCCCAGCGCGTCTTTCCTCCCCGCCCAGCCACAGCCCCTCAACCTCTCCGCCTTCCCCCTTCCGCCCAGCCACAGCCCCTCCCCGCCCAGCCACAGCCCCTCAACCCCTCCGCCTTCTGCCCAGCCACAGCCCCCACCTCCCCTCCCGGCCAGCCACAGCCCTCCCCACCCCGGCACCCCAGCACGCCTTCCCCGCCCAGCCACAGCCCCTCAACCCCTCCGCCTTCCCCTTCTGCCCGCCACAGCCCCTCAACCCCTCCGCCTTCCCCAGCACCCCAGGGCGCCTTCCCCGCCCAGCCACAGCCCCCATCCCCACAGCTTCCCTCACCCAGACACAGCCCCTACCCTCCCAGCGCGCCTTTCCTCCCCAGCTCCCACAGCCCCCCCGCCTAGCCACAGCCCCTGCCACCTTCCCCAACCCCCCGTGCCCCCGCACTGCTGTGAGCTTCCCCAACTCCTCATGGGCCACCCCCTTCCCCACACACCTGCAGTGTGCCGCAAACGTCCCTCCCCCCACGGGCCCCCACGGTGCCCCCAGCACACTGTGAATTTCCCAAGCCCCTTGGTGCCCCTTACCCCCAGCCCCCTGCATCCCTAGTGCGCCGCGACCTTCCACACCCCAGCTCCAACCCCCCCAGCTCCCCGTGACATTCTCTAATCCCCCTCAGCCCCCCCAACCTTCCTCTTCCCTCACACACCCCACAGCCCGCCCTGATTTTCCTCATCCCCCCCTTTAACTCCCAGCCCGCCCCAACCTGCTTCCCCAGTCCCCAACCCACCCACCCGCCCCTATGCCTGCAGCCTTCTCCAATCTGAACGCCCGTTCCTCTAGCCGAAACCAACCCGCCCCGTCTATCCCCATCCGTTGGGCCCCTCAGTCCTTTCTTCTCCCTCCAACGCCTCCTAGGCCACCCCAACTTGCACCCCATCCCTACTTTCTCCCGTACATGCCTTCTCCCATAGCCCCCTTCCGCCCCCCTCCCTCCCCAACACCCCCAAGCCTGCAACAACTTTCGCCAGCCTACATGCCTGTATCCCCCAGTTCATTCCTCCATTCAAGGGACTCCTCAGACCCCATCTCTCTCCAACATCCTCCCAGCTCACCACAACCTGCGCCTCCATCCATGCTCCCACCTGTAGGGACTGCTCAGCGCCCCTTCCTCCCCAACAGCCCCCCCAGTTCATTTCCCCCATCCATTGGGCCCCTCAGTCCCCTTTTTTCCTCCCTCCCACTGCAACCTGCACCCCACTCTGTCCCTAGATCTGTGGGCCCCCCAGTGCCCTTTTCTCCTTTGTCCAACATTCCCCAACCTGCACCCCCATTCCTCCCTCCACCCATGGGGCCCCTCAGCCCTTCTCTCTCCTTCCTGCCCAACACTCACCCTTCATAGCACATGGGCAGGCGAGCTAGGGGACGAAACCCGTGGGGAGCAGTGGATTGTAGAGTAGAGCGGTGACTGATAGTGTGGGCTCAGTCTCTGTTCCTCGACTGGGGCGGCTGTAGATGGGATGGGAGAGGGAGGCAGGGAGGAGGGTGTTAATAGAGCTCTGTGTAGTGATAGTTCCTGCTTGTCTTTATTAGTTTGCAGAGGAATTGTCCAGGAGCTGGAGCCGGAGGAGAAACTGGAAGAAGTGAACCTGAGCAGCCTGGACATCCTTGTAAGCAGAGATGAAGAGTCCTCAGCTTTCTGCCTTCTCCATGACTGGCTGTGAGTGAACAATTATGGCCTCTAGCCCTCATCCGTACCACTCAAGTTTTCTTCAGAGGCCGTGAGCCTCCTTGTTGGCCATGGGGCTCTGTGGGATTACGACCAAGGGAAGGGACAACAGTCTCCTCCTCTGCTCAGTGACTGTCTTGGATGCAGGTGCAACAGGCTGCTTAACATATGAACGTAAGAATGGCCAGACTGGGTCAGATCAAAGGTCCATGTAGCCTAGTATCCTGTCTACCGACAGTGGCTAATGTCAGGTGCCCCAGAAGGAATGAACAGAACAGGGAATTACCAAGTGATCCATCCACTGTCACCCATTCCCAGCTCCTGGCAAACAGAGGCCAGGGACACGATCCCTGCTCATCCTGACTCATAGCCGTTGATGGACTCATCCTCCATGAATTGACAGTAACTCTCCACTTAACATCCTCTCGCTTAACATTGTTTCAATCTTACATCCCCGGTCAATTACAGAACATGCTGTATTTGAAGTTGTGCAATGCTTGGCTATAACAGCGTTTGGCTGCCTGCTTTGTCCACAGTCGGCAGCCCCCCAACAGCTCTCCTATGCCGCCCCCCCCAGCACTTTCCGCCTGCCAGCAGACCCCGCGGATCAGTGCCTTCCCTCACCGCCTCCTGCCTGTGGCAATCAGCTGGCTTGTGGCATCCGGGGACGGGGAGTGAAGACTCCTTGTGCAGGCTCCCCCTCCCTCCCCTGCTTCCAAACACCGCAAGCCAGCTGATGGCTGCGGGCAGGAGCGAGGACCCGGTGTGTGAAGTAAAGGAGAAGGAGGGGGGAGGAAGAGGCAGGTTAAGGGTGGGCGGTTGGGGGACGAGGCGGCGTGGGCGGCCGAGGGTTGAGGCCCCCGACCCTGGTGCTTGCAGAGAGGGAAAGCTGCCGCTGCTCCTGTGCAACGTGCTTCTGCTAGCCTACTGCACCTTCAGCCTCCTTGCCTGCCTCATTGTCGCCAGTGCCAGTGGGCTGTGCCCGTGTGGGGTAAGGCGGGGGCACCCCCCAACTATAGTACGGTACTGTATAGCAAAAAATAATTCTCTGCAGCGTAACCCCCCATTTACATTCATTCTTATGGGGAAATTGGACTTGCTTAACATCGTTTCACTTAAAGTCGCATTTTTCAGGAACATAACGGGAACGTTAAGTGAGGAGTTACTGTACCTAGTTCTTACTTGAACCCCATTATAGTCTTGGCTTTCACAGCATTCTCTGGCCAGGAGCTCCAAAGGCTGAGTGTGCGTTGCGTGCTTTTTAATTGTATCTATAAAGGTGTAATGGAAGATGGGAGAAGAAGAATCTACACAACACTGCAGATTCTGATGATAACTTCTGTTTTTCCCTCTTGTGTTGTGCTTAGTACCACGGAGAAAGAAGTGAAGGGTAAGAACCCACCCCCGTTGTGACATGGAAGGCGCCCAAGAGCCGTGAGACAGTGAGCGTTGTTGATTCCAGGCTATGCAGATGCCATGAAGCTGGGAGTGGAGCAGATGTCACCGTCAGTGAGATAAGGGTCTGGTTTGGTGAGGACTCTGGTAACGGCCCACCTGCCTCCAGGCCAGGACTTGTCGTTAGCTGGGGCTGAGTTTGTAGGAAAAGGTTCCTGAATAGCTGTAGTTACGAGGGAGACAAGGTCCCCATTTTCAGGGGCTGGTCATTTCTCTGTCCACAAGCAGTGTGTTCTCTGCAGCAGAAGGTTGGATCCAGGGGGATGACTCCAGCTGGTGAGTTTCTTGACTTCCTCCCATGTTTTTCTCTCTCTCTCTCTCTCTCCTCTAATGTGTTGGCCAGCACACTCTCTGTCTGTCTGTCTGTCTCTCTCTCTGTCCTTGCCTCTCCTTGTCCTGTCTCCTTTCATAGGACATGGGCAGGTGTGGTAGCTGTGCGTCCCCACAGGCTAGGTTTTGGGAGCGATGAACAAGTAGGAGGGGACCAAAATCACACAGGGTGGTGGGCGCTAGAGTGCAGCGGTGACTGTGGGTGTTGACTGAGTCTCTGCTCTAGTGGGGCTGATGTGGATGGCATGGGACAGGGAGGTAGGGATGAGGGCAAGATTTCATGCACCAGTTGAATTTTGTGTAGTGATGGCTTTTTCTTGGGTTACTTACTGCGTTTGCAGAGGAATCATCCAGGAGCAGCAGCCGGAGGAGAAATTGGCAGAAGTGGACCTGAGCCGCCTAGAAATCCTCTTAAGTGGAGATCAACAGTCCTCCGCTTTCTGCCTCCCACATAACTGCCTGTGAGTAAGAGGTCAGGGCTTGGAATTCCTCATCTGTACTCACTGCAATTTTCTTCACACTCTGTTTGCTTCCTCAGAGTCTCTAGATCCCTCCTGGCGTCTGCAGTCTGGGACTGTGGTGGGCCTGGTGTGCACCCCTGACTCTCGCCCCCCTTTGCCTCTGCTTGCTGGAAGCAACAAGCTATGAGAAGCAATAAGTTACAAGCCAAAAACATGCTTTTCCCCACAGGTGTGGTGTGTGTGACCAGTGTGTGCTGTGCAGAGTGACTGTTTTAAGGTGTCATTCCAAGGGTTGCTTTCTACTTGTAGTCCTAAAGGTGTGATGGGATGAGGGTTCAGGGCAGAGCCTCACTGTGTGGGAGAGGCGAAAAGTAGAGCCTCCCCAACATTGCCCACTGAGATGGTAACTTACTTGTTTTTTCCCCTCGTGCTAGGTTTAGTACCAAGGGAAAAGAAGTCACTTGTCAGTGTCTACTGCCTTCATGTCATGGAAAGTGAGCGAGAGCAATGGGACCTCAAGAACTACTGATGCCAAGGAAAAGCCGTCCTACTGGGAGTGGAACAGTCGCCACTCTCAATGAGATAACTGTCTGTTTTGGTGATTGCTCTGCTCATGGCCCACCTTGCTCCTGGTAGGGGCGCTCCATTTGCTGGGGCTGTGTTTCTAAGAAAGTGTTTTTGACTAGCTGTGTTTATGAGGGAGACAAGGTCCCCATTTTCAGGGGCTGCTCAGTTCTCTGGCCAGTAGCGGTGTGTCCTCTGCATCAGAAGGTGAGATCCAGGGGGATGACTCCAAGTGACGAGTTGCTTGCCTTCCTCCCATGTTTCTCTCTCTGTCTGTCTCTTCTCCAGTATGTTGGCCAACACTCTTTCTCTCTCTGTCTCTGTCCTTGCCTCTCCTTATCCCGTCTCCCTTCATAGCACACGGGCAGGCGTGCTAGGTGTGCATCCCCACAGGCTAGGTCTCGGGAGCCATGGAGCAGTAGGAGGGGATGAAAAGGGTTAGGGTTAGGGTTAGGCTCTAGGCTCTAGGATTTGCGCCGCCCCAAGCAGGGCGGCACGCCGTGGGAGGCGCTCTGGCGGTTGCGAGTCCCACGGCTCCGGTGGATCTCCCGCAGGCGTGCCTGCGGATGCTCCACTGGAGCTGCAGGATCAGTGGACCCTCCGCAGGCATGCCTGTGGGAGGTCCACCGGAGCCGCCTGCCGCCCTCCCGTGGGACGCCGCTCCAAGCGCGCGCTTGGCGCGCTGGGGTCTGGAGCCGGCCCTGCAGACAGAGCAGAAACTGGAGGAGGTGGATCTGAGCAGCTTGGACGTCCTTCTAAGGAGACATTCAGAATGCAGAAAGCTGAGGACTGTTCATAACTGGCTGTGAGTAAGAGGTCAGTGCTTTCAATTTCTTACCTGTACTCGCTGTAGTTTTCTTCACAGGCCATGTGCTTCCTCATTGGTGTCATAGAGTTTGGTGGAGACAAGGCCCTGCACCCCCAGCTTCCTGCCATTCACGAAGACTCTCAGCCAGCCAGTAAAACAAAAGGCTTATTTAGATGACAGGAACACAGTCCAAGACAGGTCTTGCAGGTACAGATAACAGGACCCCCTCAGTTAGGTCCGTCTTTGGGGGGCCCCCAGGAGGCCAGAGCCCCGTCTGGGCTCCCCTCCATTTTCCCAGCCAGCTCCAATCGGAGACTCTCCAGCCCCTCCTGTCTGGCCTTTCTTCCTTTCCTGGGCCAGGAGGTCACCTGATCTCTTTGTTCTCTGACACCTTCAGTTGGCCCCTTTGCAGAGGAGGGGCCCAGGCTGTTAGTTGCCAGGAGAGAGTGCCGGCCATTCTCTATGCAGACAGTATCACAGGGGCCCTCTAAGCTTTGCAAAAATCATACACCCTGGTCCCCCACACCTAGATATTTAAGAAAGGCATAGGGGAAACTGAGGCACCCACACAGTATTCAGAGAAAACATTCAGAACATTCCCACTTGGTCACAGTTGGGTACGAGGCTCTTTGGGATTAAGGCTGGGGAAGGGACAAGAGTCTACTGAGCAAAGTGACTATTTTGGGTGCAGTTACAATGGGTCCCTTCTAGTTGCGGGTGTAAAGTAGTTGAGGGCGGAGCCATGGGACACAGGAGCTATGAAATGAAGAGACTATGCAACATTGCAGAGATGCTAATTTACTTTGTTCTTCTCCTCTGTGCTGGGTTTAGTGCTGAGGGAAAAAAGTCACACGTTAGATTCTATTGCCCTCATGCGATGGAAAGCGAGCGAGAGGCATGAGACTGCAAGCAGTGCTCATGCCAGGCAAGAGTCATTCATCTGGGAGCTGAGCAGACACCACTGTCACTGAGAAGTGTCTGTTTTGCTGAGGGTTCTGCTCACGGCCCAGCTGACTCCTGGTACAGACACCCACTTAGCTAGGGCTGGGTTTGTAGGAAAAGGTTCCTGACTAGTGGTTATGAGGGAGACCAGGTCCCCATTTTCAGAGGCTGCTCAGTTCTCTGGCCAGGATCGGTGTGTCTTCCGCAGGAGAAGGTTAGATCCATGAGGATGACTCCAGGGGGTGAGTTGCTTGCCTTCCTCCTGTGTTTCTCTTTCTCTTCTCTACTCTACTCTGTGTTGGCCAACACACATCCCCTCTCTCTCTCTCTCTCTCCTCGTGCTTTCTCCCTTCATAGGACACGGGCAGGAGTGCTAGATGTGTATCCCCACAGCCTAGGTCTCAGGAGCTATGAAGAAGTAGGAGGGGATGAAAATCATGCAGCGTAGTGGGCACTAGAGTGGAGCAGTGACTGCGGATGTTGATTGTCTCTATTCGAGTGGGGATGATGTGGATGGGATGGAAGAGGTAGGCAGGCATGTGGGCAAGATTTCAAGCACCAATAGAGCTTTGTGTTGTGATGGCTCGTGCTTGGCTTTTGTAGGTGCGCTTGCACAGGAATTGTTCTTCAGGAGCCCCAGCCCGGGGAGAAACTGGCAGAAGTGGACGTGAGCAGCCTGGACATCCTTCTAAAGAGACATGAACAGTCCTCAGCTTTCTCTCTCCTGCATAACTACACTTCACAACTTTTAGGGGCACGGCTAAAGCCCAAGATAAATGCAGGGTAGAGGCTGAGTACAGACGGCTGCGTCCCTTTAGGTGGGTTTGGTTTCTTATAAATGTTTTCTTCCTTGTCGTGGGTGCATTAGGAGAATTTCCCTATCTTCTAAGCTGCTGTTCTTCCAGGAAAGAGAGGAGCGGGTTCTTCTGAGCAGTGGCCTGCAACCAGGAAGGTGAGTACAGATGCTGAGTTGGTCCTTCTTCCTATGTGTGTGTTTGTGTCTGTGTCTCTCTCTAAGCTCTAATATGTTGGCCAGTATGCTCGCACTCTCTCTCTCCTTGTAGTCAAGTATCAGAGGGGTAGCCGTGTTAGTCTGGATCTGTAAAAACAGCAGAGAGTCCTGTGGCACCTTATAGACTAACAGACGTTTTGGAGCATGAGCTTTCGTGGGTGAATACCCACTTTGTCGGATGCATCTGACGAAGTGGATATTCACCCACGAAAGCTCATGCTCCAAAACGTCTCTCGTTATACTGTCTTCTTGCATAGAACATGGGCAGTGGTGCATGCTCACAGGCTTGGTCTGGAGAGCCTGCATCGCACTGAGGCATTGGGAGGGAGAAGAGAAGCATGACGGGTACTAGATTCTCCATTGGTAGTGGCCGGGGTGACTGTGGGAGTTGACTCTGACTCTGTTCATCAGGTGGGGTTGATGTAGAGTGGATGGGAGAGGGAGGGCGGTATCTCAGACACCAATAGAACTTTGCGCAGTGATGGCTCCTACTTGGGTTACATGCTGTGTTTGCAGAGGGATCGTCCAGGAGCCCAGACAGAGAAACTGGAAGAAGTGAACCTGAGCAGCCTGGACATCCTTGTAAGCAGAGATGAAGAGTCCTCAGCTTTCTGCCTTCTCCATGACTGGCTGTGAGTGAACAATTACGGCCTCTATTCCTCATCCGTACCACTCTAGTTTTCCTCGGAAGCCATGAGCCTCCTCGTTGGCCATGGGGCTCTGTGGGATTAAGACCAGGGGAAGGGACAATAGTCTCCTCTTCACAGTGACTCTCTTGGATGCAGGTGCAAGGTGCTGCTTAACATACAAACGTAAAAATAACAATACTGGGTCAGACGAAAGGTCCGTGTAGTCCAGTATCCTCCCTTCCGACAGTGGCTTCGGTCAGAGGGAATGAACAGAACAGGGAATCACCGAGTGATCCATCTCCTGTTGCCCATTCCCAGCTTCTGGCAAACAGAGGCTATGGACGCCATCCCTGCCCATCCTTACTAATAGCTGTTGATGGACCTCTCCTCCATGAATTTACATAGTTTTTTTTTAACCCCATTAAGCTTAAGCTTGATAGCATTCTCTGGCGAGGAGTTCCACAGTTTATGTGTGCATTGTGTGCTTTTTAATTGTATCTATAAAGGTGTAATGGGAGATGAGAGAAGAAGAACCTACACAACATTGCAGATTCCGATGATAACTTTTGTTTTTCTCTCTTGTGCTTAGTACCACAGACAGAGAAGTCAAGGGTAAGAGCCCACCCCCGTTTTGAGATGTAAAGTGCACAAGAGCCGTGAGACAGCGAGCGTTGTTGATGCCAGGCTATGCAGAGGCCATCGAGCTGGGAGTGGAGCAGACGTCACCATCATTGAGATAAGTGTCTGGTTCGGTGAAGACTCTGCTAACGGCCCACCTGCCTCCAGGCTGGGACTTGTCGTTAGCTGGGGCTCGGTTTGTAGGAAAAGATTCCTGAGTAGCTGTGGTTGCGAGGGAGACAAGTTCCCCATTTTCAGGGTCTGGTCATTTCTCTGTTCACAAGCAGTGTGTCCTCTCCAGCAGAACGTTAGATCCAGGGGGATGACTCCAGCTGGTGAGTTTTTTTTTTTTACTTCCTCCCACGTTTTTTCTCTCTCTCTCTCTCTCCTCTAATGTATTGGCCAACACACACACTCTGTCTCTCTGTCCCTCTCTCTCTTTGTCCTTGCCTCTCCTTGTGCTGTCTCCCTTCGTAGGACATGGGCAGGGGTGTAGGTGTGCATCCCCACAGGCTAGGTCTTATGAGCTATGAACAAGTAGGGGACCAAAATCATGCAGGGTAGCGGGTGCAAGAGTGGAATGGATACTCTTGATGTTGACTATCTGTTTGAGTGTGTAATGCTGGCTGATGCATGGCTTTTGCAGCTGCGCTGGCAGAGGAATTGTCCAGGAGCCCTACCCGGAGGAGAGACTCTCAGAAGTGGACCTGATTACCCTGAACATCCTTCTAAGCAGACATGAACAGTCCTCAGCTTTCTCCCTCCTGCATAACTGGCTGTGAGTAAATGGTCAGTGCTTGGAATTCCTTATCTGTACTTGCTGTAATTTTCTTCAGACACCATGTGCATCCTCGTTGGATACGGGGCTCTGTGGGATTAAGGCTGGGGAAGGGACCAGAGTTGCAGTTGCCTGGGCTACTAGGATGATCCGAGGAATGGAAAACCTGTCTTATGAAAGGAGACACAGAGCTTGGCTTGTTTAGCCTAACCAAAAGAAGGTTGATGGGGGATATGATTGCTCTTTATAAATATATCAGAGGGATAAATATTAGGGAGGGAGAGGAATTATTTAAGCTTAGTACCAATGTGGACTCAAGAACAAATGGATATAAACTGGACACTAGGAAGTTTAGACTTGAAATTAGACGAAGGTTTCTAACCATTAGAGGAGTGAAGTTCTGGAACAGCCTTCAAAGGGGTGTAGTGGGTGCAAAAGACATATCTGGCTTCAAGACTAAGCTTGATAAGTTTATGGAGGGGATGGTATGATGGGCTAGTCTAATTTTGGCAACTAATTGATCTTTGATTATTAGCAGGTAAATATGCCCAATGGTTTGTGATGGGATGTTAGATGGGGTAGGATCTGAGTGACTACAGAGAATTCTTTCCTGGATGCTGGCTGGGGAGTCTTGCCCACATGCTCAGGGTTTAACTGATCGCCATATTTGGGGTCGGGAAGGAGTTTTCCCCCAGGGCAGATTGGCAGAGGCCCTGGAGGTTTTTTTGCCTTCCTCTGCAGCCTGGGCCACGGGTCACTTGCTGGAGGATTCTCTGCAACTTGAGGTCTTCAAACCACAATTTGAGGACTTGAGTAACTCAGACATAGGTTAGGGGTTTGTTATAGAAGTGGATGGGTGAGATTCTGTGGCCTGCATTGTGCAGGAGGTCAGACTAGATGATCATAATGGTCCCTTCTGACCTTAAAGTCTATGAGTCTAAGCGAAAAATCAAGCTAATTCCATTTCAAAACATGCCAGTCCCTAAGAACCCCAAAGCTCTGTGACTAGATCTCGCCTGGTGTGCAGTCTGGGACTGCGGTGGGCCCGCTGTGGACTCTCTTCCCCTCTTTCCTCCTGCTTGCCCCTGATTGCTGGGAGCCGATCCAAAAAAAAAAAAAAAAAAGGCAAGAAGCTACAACGAGGAACAACCTACAAGCCAAAAACTAGTCAACAAGCAACTCACGAGCCAATTAAGCCAAAAGCAAGCCCAATTGCTGCATATTTTTCTGCGGGTTTGGCATTTCTGTGCAGAGTCTGCAGTGCAGAGTGGCTTTTTCGGTGGTTGTTGCAAGGGGTCCTTTCTACTTTTTGTCCTAAATGTGTAATGGGAAAAGGGTTGAGGACGGAGTCCCACTGTGTGGGAGAGGTGAAAAAAGCCTACCCGACATTGCTGACCGAGAGGGTAACTTAATTATTTACCTCCTTTATGCTGGTTTTAGTACCAAGAGAAAAGAAGTCACGCGTCAGAGTCTACTGTCCTCACACAATGGAAAGCGAGCAAGAGCGACGAGACCACAAGCATTGTTGATGCGATGCAAAAGCCGTCCATCTGTGAGTGGAACCGCCACCACTCTCAGTGAGATAAGTGTCTGGTTTGGTGGTTGCTCTGCTCATGGCCCACCTCCTGGTAGGGACACCCCTTTAGCTAGGGCTGGGTTTGTAAGAAAAGGTTCCTAACTAGTGGTTACGAGGGAGACAAGGTCCCCATTTTCAGGGGCTGGTCATTTTTCTGACCATAAGCAGTGTGTCCTCTGCAGCAGAAGGTTGGATCCAGGGGGATGACTCCAGCTCATGAGTTTCTTGACTCCCTCCCGTGTTTTTCTCTCTCTCTCCTCTGTGTTGGCCAACACACACTCTCTGTCTGTCTGTCTCTCTGTCCTCGCCTCCTCCTTGTGCCGTCTCCTTTGGTAGGACACGGGCAGGAGTGCTAGGTGTGCATCTCCACAGGGTAGGTCTCAGGAGCTATGTACAAGTAGGAGGGGATGAAAATCATGCAGGACAGTGGGCGCTAGAGTGGATCGGTGTCTGTCAGTGTTGACTCAGTCTCTGTTTATCGAGTCGGGTGGATGGAGATGGGATGAGAGAGGGAGGCAGGGATGAGGGCAAGATTAAATACACCAATAGAACTCTGTTTAGTGATGGTACTTGCTTGGCTTTATTAGTTTCCAGAGGAATCATCCAGGAGCCCTAGATGGGTGAGAATATGCAGAAGTGGACATGAGCAGCCTGGACATTCTTCTAAGGAGACATGAATAGTCCTCCGCTTCCTGCCTCCCGCTTAACTGGCTGTGAGTAAGAGGTCAGTGCTTTGAAATCCTCATCTGTACTCACTGTAGTATTCTTCACAGCCCGTGTGCTTCCTCGTTGGGTATGGGGCTCTGTGGTATTAAGGCTGGGGAGGGGCCAGAGTCTGCTGTGCAGAGTGACTATGTCGGGTGCCGTTGCAAGGGGTGCTTTTGGTTGCAATGCTAAAGGTATAACGGGAAGAGGGTTGAGGGCAGAGCCGTGCCATGTGGGAGAGTTGAAAGGAAGAGCCTAGAAGACATTATGAACTAAGGTGGTAACTGATCTGTTTTCTCCCCTGGTGCTGGGTTTAGTACCAAGGGAAAATAAGTCACGTGCCAGAATCTACTGCCCTCATGCGATGGAAAGCGAAGGAGAGCGATGACACTGCGAGTATTGTTGATGCCACGCAAAAGCCGTCCAACTGGGAGCGGAACAGCTGCCACTCTCAATGAGATAAGTGTCTGTTTTGGAGATTGCTCTGCTCACGGCCCTCCCTGCTCCTGGTAGGGACGCCACATTAGCTGGGGCTGGGTTTGTAAGAAAATGTTCTTGACTAGCTGTAGTTACGAAGGGCACAAGGTCCCCATTTTCAGAGGCTGCTCAGTTCTCTGGCCAGGAGCGGCGAGTTCTCTGCAGCAGAAGGTTGGATCCAGGAGGATGACTCCAGCTGGTGAGTTGCTTGCCTTCCTCCTGTGTTTTTCTCTTTCTCTTCTAATGTGTTGGCCAACACTCTCTCCCTGTCTCTGTCTCTCTCTGTCCTTGCCTCTCCTTGTGCCGTTTCCCTTTATAGGGACACGGGCAGTGGTGCTAGCTGTGCATCCCCGCAGGCTAGGTCTCAGGAGCCATGAAGAAGTAGGAGGGGATGAAAATCATGCTGGACAGTGGGTGCAAGAGTGGAACGGTGACTGTCAGTGTGTACTCGGTCTGTATTCATTGAGTGGATTTCACGCAGCAATAGAGCTGTATGTAGTGATGTCTCATGCTTGGCTTTTGCAGCTGCGCTTCTAGAGGAAGCATGGAGGAGCAGCAGCCGAAGGAGAAGGTGGCAGACGTGGACCTGAGCAGCTTGGGCATTCTTCTAAGCGGAGATTAACAGTCCTCAGCTTTCTACCTTGCACATAACTGGCTGTGAGTAAGCGATACTGTATTCAAAGCACTGAACTCCTCACTTAAAGTCGCCCTGATTAACGTTGTTACGTTGCTGATCAATTAGGGAACATGCTCGTTTAACATTGCGCAATGCTCCCTTATAACGTTGCTTGGCAGATGCCTGGTTTATCCAATCCTTGTAGGAAGAGCAGCCCGTTTCAGCTCGCTGGTGGGGGCTTGGAACCAGGGTGGACCGGCAGCCCCGCATCAGCTCCCCGCCCCACTAAGTTCCCTGTGCGGCAGCCACCCAGCAGGCTATCAGTTGCTGGCAGTTCAGCTGTCCCTCCCCCACCGCCATGTGCTGCTCCTGCCCTCTGCGTTGGAGTTGCTCCCCGGAGCCTCCTGCTTGCTGTGCAGGGGAAAGGGGGGCTAATGTCAGGGTGTCCCCCTCCCCCTATTCCTGCCCCCCACTTATCCCTTCTCCATCTAGAGCAGGGTGGGGACAGGACAGGGCTCAGGGTGGAGAGAGTCTGCTGCCTGCAGCTGCTGTCTCAACTTCCTGACCTACTTAAAAAGGCAATGTCCTTAAAGTGGTGTCAGCGCACTTGAAGGGGCAATGTGCATCTCTCGCTCTCCCCTCCCCCACCCACAGGGTGTGTCTCTGTCTCTCTCTGCCATGCTGTCTCCCCTCCCTCCCTCCATTCGTGCTGCCTTGTAGAGTGTGAGGTTACATTAACAACAATGCGTTAACCCTTGAGGGCTCAGCTGAGTGCTAGTTCATCATTTAGCAGTAAGGCATTCCCTGGGAAATATCCCACCCTCTGACTGCACCACCTCAACCAAGCTTCACAATCGTCATTACTGGTTACAGTATTAAATTGTTTGTTTAAAACTTAGACTTTTAATTTCTCATCTTTACTTGCTCTAGTATTGTTCACAGGCCGTGTGCTTCCTCGTTGGGTACAGGACTCTGTGGTATTAAGGCTGGAGAGTGGCCAGAGTCTGCTGTTCAGAGTGACTGTCGGGTGCTGTGGCAAGGGCTGCTTTTTGGCTGAAATGCTAAAGGTGTCATGGGAAGAGTGTTGAGAGCGGAGCGCCGCCGTGAGGGAGAGGTGAAAAGAAGAGCTAACGCGACGTTGCCCACTTAGATGGTAACTTATTTTTTCCCCTTGTGCTGGCTTTAGTACCAAGGGAAAAGAAATCAGGCGTCAGAGTCTACTCCCTTCATACGTTGGAAAGTGAGCAAAAGTGATCGGACCGCAAGAACTATTGATGCTACGGAAAAACCGTCCAACTGGGAGTGGAATAGCTGCTACTCTCAATGATAAGTGCCTGTTTTGGTGATTGCTCTGCTCATGGCCCCCTTGCTTCTGGTAGCGATGCTCCATTAGCTGGGGCTGGGTTTGTAAGAAAAGGTTCCCGACTAGTAGTTATGAGGGAGACAAGGTCCCCATTTTCAGGGGCTCTCAGCTCTCTGGCCAGGAGCAGTGTGTCCTCTGCAGCAGAAGGTTAGATCCAGGAGAATGGCTGCAGGTGGAGAGTTGCTTGCCTTCCTCCTGTGTTTTTTTCTCTCTCTCTCTCTCTCTCTAGTATGTTGGCCAACACACACCCTCTCTCTATTCTTGCCTTTCCTTATGCTGTCTCCCTTCTTAGGACATGGGCAGGTGTGCTAGGTGTGCATCCCCACAGGTTAGGTCTTGGAAGCCCTGGAGTAGTAGGAGGGGACGAAAACCATGTTGGGCAGTAGGCGCTAAAGTGGAGCGGTGATTGTTGGTGTTAACTCGGTCTCTGTTCGTCGAGTGGGGCCGATGTAGATGGGATGGAAGAGGGAGGCAGGGATGAGGCCAAGATTTCAAGCACCAATAGAGCTGTGTGTAGTTATGGCTCATGCTTGGCTTTTGCAGCTGCGCTTGCAGAGGAATTGTCCAGGAGCCCCAGCCCAAGGAGAAACTGGCAGAAGTGGATCTGAGCAGCTTGGACATCCTTCTAAGGAGACATGAACAGTCCTCAGCTTTCTGCCTCCTGTATAAATGGCTGTGAGTAAGCGGTGAGTGCTTGGAATTCCTCATCTGTACTCGCTGTACTTTTATTCACAGGCTGTGTGCTTCCTCGTTGGGTACAAGGCTCTGTGGGATTAAGGTTAGGGAGTGGCCAGAGTCTCCTGAGGGAGTGACTATTTTGGGTGCCGTTACAATGGGTATCTTCGACTTGCAGTTGTAAAGCAGTAATGGGAGATGGGTTGAGGGTGAAGCCCTGGGATACGGGAGCTGGGAAATGAAGAGACTACATGACAGTGCAGATGGAGATGCTATTTTTGTTTTTGTTTTTCCCTCCTCTTCTGGATTTGGTACCAAAGGAAAAGTCGTCATGTGCCAGTCTACTGCCCTTATGTGATGGAAAGCGAGCGAGAGCGATGAGACCATGAGCTTGGTTGATGCCACACAAAAGCCGTCTATCTGGCAGCAGAAGAGCCATCACTGTCAGTGAGATAAGTATCTGTTTTGGTGAGGGCTCTGCTCATGGCCCACGTTGATGCTGGTAGGGATGCCCCGTTAGCTAGGGCTGGGTTTGTAAGAAAAGGTTCCTGACTAGCTGTGGTTGTAAGAGAGACAAGGTTCCCAATTTCAGGGGCTGATGATTCCTTTGGTCAGGAGCAGTGTGTCCTAAGCAGCAGAAGGTAGCATCTAGAGGATGACTCCAGGTGTCGAGTTATTTGCCTTCCTCCCACGTTTCTCTGTCTTCTCTATTGTGTTGGCCAACACTCTCGCTCTTTCATTCTCCCTTCCTTGCCTTTCCTGGTGCCGTCTCCCTACGTAGGATGCGGGAAAAGGGTGCTAGGTGTGCATCCACACAGTCTGTCTTTGGGACCCATGAAGACTTAGGAGGGTATGAAAATCATGCATATTAGTGGGTGCCACAGTGGAGCAATGTCTGTCGGTGTTGACTTGGTCTTTAATCATCGCCTGGGGCTGATGTAGACCAAATGAGAGAGGGAGGCAGAGATTACGGCAAGATTTCACATACCTTCAGAGCTTTGTGTAATGCTGACTCACCCTTGGCTTTTGCAACTGCACTGCAGAGGAATTGTCCAGGAGCGCTGTCTGGAGGAGAGACTCTCAAAAGTGGACCTGTACATCCTTCTAAGCAGACGTGAACAGTCCTCAGCTTTCTGCCTCCTGCATAACTGGCTGTGAGTAAGCGGTCGGTGCCAGTGGAATACCTCATCTATACTCGGTGTAGTATTCTTCACAGGCCGTGTGTCTCCTTGTTGGGTGCGGGGCTCTGTGGTATTAAGGCTGGGGAGGGGCCAGAGTCTGCTACGCAGAGTGACTGTCGGGTGCTGTTGCAAGGGCTGCTTTTTGGTTGTATTGCTAAAGGTGTAATGGGAAGAGTGTTGAGGGCGGAGCTCCCCCGTGTGGGAGAGGTGAAAAGAGCCAATGTGACATTTGCCTACTGAGATGGTAACTTGCTTGTTTTTCTCCTTGTGCGGGGTTTAGTACCAAGGGAAAAGAAGTCACGTATCAGTCTACTGTCCTCATGCGAAGGAAAGCGAGACCGACGAGACCGCGATCATTGTCGAAATCAGGCATTAGCTGTACATCTGGGAGCGGAGCAGTCACCGCTGTCAGTGAGATAAATGTCTGGTTTGGTGAGGGATCTGCTCATGGCCCACCTGGCTCCAGGTAGGGATGCCCCATTAGCTGGGTCTGGGTTTGTAAGAAAAGATTCCTGACTAGCTGCTCTTATGAGGGAGACAAGGTCCCCATTTTCAGGGGTTGGTTATTGGTCTGTTCACATGCAGTGTGTCCTCTGCAGCAGAAGGTTGGATCCAGGGGGGATGAATCCAGCGGGTGAGTTTCTTGCCTTGCTCTTTCTCTCTCTCTCTGTCTCTTCTCTAGTGTGTTGGCCAACACTCTTTCTCTCTGTCTATGTCCTTGCCTCTCCTTGTGCTGTCTCCCCTCATAGCACACGGGCGGGTGTGCTACGTGTGCATCCCCACAAGCTAGGTTTCGGGAGCTATGAACAAGTAAGAGGGGATGAAAATCATTCAGGGTAGTGGGCACTAGAGTGGAGTGTAGACTTGGTTACTGTTCATCAAGTGGGGCTGATGTAGATGGGATGGGAGAGGGAGGCAGAGATGAGGGCAAGATTAAATGCACTAATAGAGCTCTGTGTAGTGATGGTACTTACTTGACTTTATTAATTTGCAGAGGAATCATCCAGGAGCCCTCACCGGACGAGAATATGCAGAAGTGGACCTCAGCAGCCTGGACATCCTTCTAAGGAGACATGAATATTCCTCATCTTTCTGCCTTTTGCATAGCTGCCTGTGAGTAAGAGATGAGCACTTTCAATTCCTCACCTCTACTTGCTGTAGTTTTCTTCACAGGCCGTGTGCTTCCTCGTTTGTTACGAGACTCTGGGATTAAGGCTGGGGAAGGGACAAGAATCTCCTGAACAAAGTGACTATTTTGGGACAAAGTGTACTTAGATTTCCAGAAAGCCTTTGATAAGGTCCTTCACCAAAGGCTCTTATGTAAATAAAGTTATCATTGGAAAAGAGGGAAGATCCTTTCCTGGACTGAGAACTGGTTAAAAGACAGGGAACAAAGGGTAGGAATTAATGGTAAACTTTCAGAATGGAGAGAGGTAACTAGTTGTGTTCCCCAAGGGTCAATGCTAGGACCGATCCTATTCAATTTATTCATAAATAATCTGGAGAAAGGTGAGGTGGCAAACATTGCAGATGATACTAAACTGCTCAAGATAGTTCGTGGGAACTTTTTGAAGTTCTTCACAGTGTTCATTGGATTTAACTAAGTGATTGGGCAACAAAATGGCAAATGAAATTTCATGTGGATAAATGTGAAGTAATGCACACTGGAAAAAACAACCCCAACTATACATACAATATGATGGGGGCTAATTTAGCTACAACTAATCAGGAAAGAGATCTTAGGGTCATCATGGATAGTTTTCCGAAGATGTCCACGCAGTGTGCAGCGGCAGTGGCAGTCAAAAAAGCAAACAGGATGTTTGGAATCATTAAAAGAGGAATAGAGAATAAGGCAGAGAATATCTTACTGTCCTTATATAAATCCATGGTACTCCCACATCTTGAATACTGGGTACAGATGTGGTCTCCTCATCTCAAAAAAGATATACTGGCATTAGAAATGGTTCAGAGAAGGGCAACTAAAATGATTAGGGGTTCAGAATGGATCCCATATGAAGAGAGATTAAAGAGGCTAGGACTTTGCAGCTTGGAAAAGAGGAGATTAAGGGGGCATATGACAGAGGTATATAAAATCACGAGACGTGTGGAAAAAGTGAATAAGGAAAAATATGTTTACTTCCTATAATATAAGAACTAGGGGCCACCAAATGAAATTAGTGGGCAGCAGGTTTAAAATAAATAAAAGGAAGTTCTTCTTCACGCAGCGCACAGTCAACCTGTGGAACTCCTTGCCTGAGGAGGTTGTGAAGGCCAGGACTATAACAGGGTTTAAAAGAGAACTGGATAAATTTGTGGAGGTTAGGTCCATTAATGGCTATTAGCCAGGATGGGTAAGGAATGATGTCCCTAGCCTCTGTTTGTCAGAGGGTGGAGATGGATGGCAGGAGAGAGATCAGTTGATCATTACCCGTTGGGTTAATTCCCTCTGGGGCACCTGGCAGTGGCCAGGATACTGGGCTGGATGGATCTTTGGTCTGAGCCAATTTGGCCATTCTTATGTTTTTGTGGGTGCCTTCCAGTTGCAATTGTAAAGTAGTAAAGGGAGATGGGTTGAGGGCGGAGGGCTGGGATACGGGAGATGTGAAATGAAGAGACTACGTGACATTGTAGTTGGAGATGCTAATTTTTTTTTGTTTCCCTCCCTCTGAGATTAGTACCAAGGAAAAAGAAGTCACGGTCAGAGTCTACTGTCCTCATGCGATGGAAAGCGAGCGAGAGCGATGAGACCACAAGCATTGTCGAAATCAAGCATTAGCTGCACATCTGGGAGCGGAGCAGCTACTGCTGTCAGGGAGATAAGTGTCTGTTCTGGTGAGAGCTCTGCTCACGGCCCACCTGGCTCCAGGTAGGGATGTCCTGTAAGTTGGGCTTGGGTTTGTAACAAAATGTTCATGGCTAGCTGTGGTTATGAGGGAGACTGGGTCCCCATTTTCAGGGTCTGCTCATTTCTCTGCTGACAAGCGATGTGTCCTCTGCGGAAAAGGTAGGTTCCAGGTGGCGAGTTACTTGTCTTCCTCCCGTGTTTCTCTCTCTCTCTCTCTCTCTTCTCTAGTGTTGGCCAACGCACTCTGTCAATCTGTCCTTGCCTCTTTTTCTGCTGTTTCACTTCATTTCACACAGGCAGGTGAGCTAGCTGTGTATCCCCAGAGGCCAGGTCTCGGGAAGCATGGCGAAGTAGGAGAGGACGAAAATAATGCAGGGAAGTGGGTGTGAGAGTGGAGTGGTGACTGTTGCTGTTAACTCGGTCTCTGTTCGTCAAGTGGGGCCAATGCAGACGGAATGGAAGAGGGAGGTAGGATTGAGGGCAAGATTTCAAGCACCATTAGAGCTCTGTGTAGTGATTGCTCATTCTTGTTTTTTGCAGCTGTTCTTGCAGAGGAATTGTCCAGGAGCCCTATCTGGAGAAGGAAGAGGCAGAAGTGGACCTGAGCAGCTTGGACATCCTTTTAAGCAGACACGAACAGTCCTCAGCTTTATCTCTTGCATAACTGGCTGTGAGTAAGCGGTCTGTACTTTGAATTCCTTCTCTGTACTTGCTGTCATAAGACCATGTGCTTCCTTGTTGGGTACGTGACTATTTTAAGTGTAGGTGCAACGGTCTCCTTTTTCATTGTAGTGCTAAAGGTGTGATGGAAAGGGATTTGAGAGCGGAGCTCCACCATGTGGGAGAGGGGAAAAGAAGAGCCGACGAGACATTGCCTACTGAGATGGTAACTTACTTGTTTTTCCCCCCTTATGCTGGGTTTAGTACCAAGTGAAAAGAAGTCAGTCTACTGCCCTCATGCGATGGAAAGCGAGCGAGAGCGACGAGACCTCGAGCATTGTTCATGCCAGGCAAGAGCCGTCCATCTGGGAGCGGAACAGCTGCCACTGTCACTGAGAAGTGTCTGTTTTGCTGAGGGTTCTGCTCATGGCCCACCTGGCTCCAGGTAGGGACACCCCATCAGCTGGGGCTGGATTTATAAGAAAATGTTCCTCACTAGCTTTGGTTATGAGGGAGACAAGGTCCTCATTTCTGTGTCCAGTAGCTGTGTTCCCTCCTCAGCAGAAGATTGGATCCAGGAGGATGACACCAGGTGGTGAGTTGCTTGCCTTCCTCCCATGATTCTCATTCTCTCTCTTCTCTAGTGTTGGCCAGCTCGCGCGCACGCTCGCTCTCTCTCTCTCTCTCTCTCTCTGTCCTTGCCTCGCCTTCTGCTGTCTCCCTTCATAGCACACAGGCAGGGGTGCTAAGTATGCATCCCCACAGGCTAGGTCTCCTGGATCCATGAAGAAGTAGGAGGGGACGAGAATCATGCTGGGTAGTGGATAGTAGAGTGGAGTGATTACTATCGGTGTTAACTGCATCTCTGTTCATCAAGTAGGGCTGATGTAGATGGAATGGGAGAGGGAGGCAGGGATGAGGGCATTCATAGAGCTCTGTAGTGATCATTCTTGGTTGGCTTTATTAGTTTACAGAGGAATCATCCAAGAGCCTTAGCTGGGGAAGGGACAAGAGTCTCCTGAGCAAAGTGACTTCTAGTTGCAGGTGTAAAGTAGTAATGGAGGATGGGTTGAAGGCGGAGCCGTGGGATACGGGAGATATGAAATTAAGAGACTACGTGACATTGCTGACGGAGATGGTAACTTGTTCGTTTTTCCACTTCTGCTGGGTTTAGTACCACGGAAAAAGAAGTCACATGTCAGAGTCTACTGCCCTCATGCGATGGAAAGTGATCAAGAGCGATTGGACCTGGAGAATTATTGATGGCATGAAAAAGCCATCCATCTGGGAGTGGAATAGCTGCTATTGTCACTGAGATAAGTGTCTGTTTTGCTGAAGGTTCTGCTCACGGCCCATCTGGCTCCAGGTAGTGACGCCGCATCAGCTGGGGCTGGCTTTTTTTTTTTTTAAACCAAGTTCCTGAACAGCACAGGTTATGAGGGAGGCAAGGTCCCCATTTTCAGGGGGTGCTCATGTCCAGTAGTTTTGTGTCTTGAGCAGCAGAAGGTTAGATCCAGGAGGATGACACCCAGGTGGCAAGTTGCTTGCCTTCCTCCTATGTTTTTCTCTCTTTTCTAATATGTTGGCCAACACACACCATCTCTCTGACTCTGTCTGTCTCTCTCTGTCCTTACCTTTCCTTGTGCCATCTCCCTTCATAGGACACAGGCAGGGGTGCTCAGTGTGCATCCCCCCAGGCTAGGTCTTGGGAGCCATGAAGCAGTAGGAGCGGATTAAAATCATGAGGGGCAGTAAGCGCTAAAGTGGAGCGGTGACTGTCTGCTTTTACCCAGACTCTGTTCATCGAGTCAGCCTGAGGTAGATGGGATGGGAGACGGACGCAGGGATGAGGGCGTTAATAGAGCTCTGCATAGTGATAGTTCTTGCTTGGCTTTATTAGTTTGCGGCGGAATCGTCCAGGAGCCCTCACCGGAGGAGAAACTGGCAAAGGTTGATCTGAGCTGCCTGGACTTTATTCTAAGGAGACATGAACAGTCCTCAGCTTTCTGCCTCTCATGTAAGCTGTCAGTGCTTGGAATTCCTCATCTGTACTGACTGTATTCACAGCCCGTATGGTTCCTCGTTGGGTACAGGACTCTGTGGTGTTAAGGCTGGGGAGGGGCCAGCATCTGCTGTGCCGAGTGACCGTCGGGTACCGTTGCAAGGGCTGCTTTTTGGTTGTAATGCTAAAGGTGTGATGGGAAGAGTGGTGAGGGCGGAGCCCCGCCGTGTTGGAGAGGCGAAAAGAAGAGCCAATGCGACATTGCCCACTGAGTTGGTAACTTTTTTTTTTCCCCTTCTGCTGGTTTTATTACCAAGGGAAAAGAAATCTCGTGTCAGAGTCTGCTGTCCTCATGCGATGGAAAGCGAGTGAGAGCGATGGGACTGCGAGAGTTATTGATGCCACGCAAAAGCCGTCCAACCGGGATCAGAACAGCTGCCACTGTCAGTGAAATAAGTGTCTGTTTTGGTGATTGCTGTGCTCATGGCCCACCTTGCTCCTGGTAGGGACGTCCCATTTGCTGGGGCTGTGTTTGTAAGAAAATGTTTTTGAGTAGCTGTGGTTGAGAGAGACAAGGTCCCCATTTTCAGGGGCTGCTCAGTTCTCTGGCCAGTAGCGGTGTGTCCTCCGCAGCAGAAAGATCTAGGAGGATGACTCAAGGTGGCGAGTTGCTTGCCTTCCTCCTGTGTTTCTGTCTCTGTCCTCTAGTATGTTGGCTAACGCACACCCTCTTTCTATCCTTACCTTTCCTTGTGCCGTCTCCCTTCATAGGACACAGGCAGGTGTTCTAGGTGCACATCTCCATAGGTTAGGTCTTGGGAGCCCTGAAATAGTAGGAGGGGACGAAAACCATGCGGGGCAGTGGGCGCTAAAGTGAAGCAGTGACTGTTGGTGTTAACTTGGTCTCCGTTCATCGAGTGGGGCCGATCTAGATGGGATGGGAGAGGGAGGCAGGATGAGGGCAAGATTTCAAGCACCATTAGAGCTTTGTGTTGTGATGGCTCATGCTTGGCTTTTGCAGCTGCTCTTGCAGAGGAATTGTCCAGGAGCCCTCGCTGGAGCAGAAACTGGCAGAGGTGCATCTGAGCAGCCTGAACATCCTTCTAAGCAGACACGAACAGTCCTCGGCTTTCTGCTTCCCGCATAACTGGCTGTGAGTAAGAAGTCGGTGCTTTGAATTCCTCATCTGTTCTTGCTGTACTTTTCTTCACATGCCGTGTCGTTGGGCATGAGGCTCTTTGGCATTAAGGTGGGGGAAGGGCCAAGAGTCTCCTGAGCAAAGTGACTATTTTGGGTGCAGTTACAATGGGTCCCTTCTAGTTGCAGGTGTAAAGTAGTGATGGGAGATGGGTTGAGTGCAGAACCGTGGGATACAGGAGCTGTAAAATGAAGAGACTACGCGACATTGCAGACGGAGATGCTATTTTCTTTTTTTGCTTTTCTCCCCTCTGCTGGGTTTAGTACCAAGGAAAAACAAGTCACACGTCAGAGTCTACTGCCCTCACGTGATGGAAAGTGAGTGAGAGCAGCGAGCCTGTGAGCATTGTTCATGCCAAGCAAGAGCCGTCCATCTGGGAGCCGAGCAGAGGCCACTGTCAGTGAGATAAGTGTCTGGTTTGGTGATTGCTCTGCTCACGGCTCAGCTCCTGGTAGGGACGCCCCATTAGCAAGGTCTGGGTTTGTAAGAAAAGGTTCCTAACTAGTGGTTATGAAGGAGACAAGGTCCCCATTTTCAGGGGCTGGTCATTTCTCTGGCTAGGAGGGGTGTGTCCTCTGCAGCAGAAGGTTGGATCCAGGGGGATGACTCCAGCTCGTGAGTTTCTTGACTCCCTCCCGTGTTTTTTTTACACTCTCTCTCTCTCTCCTCTAATGTGTTGGCCAACACACACTGTCTGTCTGTCTCTCACTCTGTCTCTGTCCTTGCTTCTACTTGTGCTGTCTCCCTTCATAGGACACAGATAGGAGTGCTAGGTGTGCATCCCCACAGGCTAGATCTCGGGAGCTATGAACAAATAGGAGGGGATGAAAATCATGCAGGGTATTGGGCGCTAGAGTGGAGCGGTGTCTGTGAATGTTGACTCAGTCTCTGTTCATCCGAGCGGATGTAGATGGGATGGGAGAGGGAGGCAGGGATGAGGGCAAGATTAAATGCACCAGCAGTGTTGTGTGTAGTGATTGTATTTGCTTGACTTCATTAGTTTGCAGAGGAATCATCCAGGAGCCCTTGCCGACGAGAATATGCAGAAGTGGACGTGAGCAGCCTGGAAATCCTTCTAAGGAGACCTCAACAGTCCTCAGGTTTTTGCCTTCTGCCTAACTGGCTGTGAGTAAGCAGTGAGTGCTTGGAATTCCTCATCTGTACTCACTGTAATTTTCTTCATAGGCCGTTTCCTTCCTTGTTTGGTATGGGACACTGTGGGATTAAGGCTGGGGAAGAGACCAGAGTCATACTTGCCAACTTTCACTGGGTAGATAAGAACCCTGAATTCACAGTATTCCAAAAATCACGTGAATCCTATTTCAAATAAGGCCAAAACAAGCCAATTCCTAAGAACCCCAACACTCAATGACTAGATCTCTCTTGGCGTGCAGTCTGGGACTGTGGTGGGTCCGCTGTGCACCCCGACTCTCTCTCCCCCGCTTTGCCCCTGCTTGCCGGAAGCAGCAAGCTACAACGAGCAATAAGGTACAGGTCAAAAACAAGCCCAATTTCTATGTTTTATTTTCCCCCTTGAGATTTGGTGTGTGTGACCAGAGTCTGCTGTGCAAAGTGACTATTTCGGGTGTCGTTGCAAGGGGTGCTTTCTACTTGCAGTCCTACCGGTGTAATGGGAATAGGGTTGAGGGCGGAGCCCCACTGTTTGCGGGTGGGGAAAATAAGCGCCTACCCAAAGTTGCTGACTGAAAGGGTAACTGATTTGTTTTTCTCCCTTGTGCTGGGTTTAGTAGCAAGAGAAAAGAAGTCACAGGCCAGAGTCTACTGCCCTCGTGCAATGGAAAGAGAGCAAGAGCGATGAGTCTGCAAGTGGTGTTGATGCGACGCAGAAGGCGTCCATCTGGGAGCGGAACCGCCACCACTCTCAATGAGATAAGTGTCTTCTTTGGTGATCGCTCTGCTCAAAGCCCATCTTGCTCCTGGTAGGGACACCCCGTTAGCTGGGGCTGGGTTTGTAAGAAAAGGTTCCTGACTAGTTGTGGTTACAAGGGAGACGATGTCCCCATTTTCAGGGGCTGCTCATGTCTCTGGCCAGGACCAGTGTGTCCTCCGCAGCATATTAGATCCAGGGGGATGACTCCAGCTGGTGAGTTTCTTGACTCCCTCCAACGTTTTTCTCTCTCTCTCTCTCTCTCCCCTCTAATGTGTTGGCCAACACACACTCTGTCTGTCTGTCTTTCACTCTCTCTCTGTCCTTGCCTCCTCTTGTGCTGTCTTCCATCATAGGACACGGGCAGGTGTGTTAGGTGTGCATCCCCACAGGCTAGGTCTTGTGAGCTATGAACAAGTAGGGGACCGAAATGATGCAGGGCAGTGGACGCTAGAGTGAAGCGGTGACTGTGGGTGTTGACTGAGTCTCTGCTCTAGTAGGGCTGATGTGGGAGGCAGGGATGAGGGCAAGATTTCACACACCAATTGAATTTTTTGTAGTGAGGGCTCTTGGTTGGCTTATTTGCTGCACTTGTAGAGGAATTATCCAGGAGCAGCAGCCGGAGGGGAAATTGGCAGATGTGGGCCTGAGGAGCCTGGACATTCTTCTAAGGAGACATAAACAGTCCTCGGCTTTCTGCCTCGTGCATAACTGGCTGTGGGTAAGTGGTCAGTGCTTGGAATTCCTCATCTGTACTTGCTGTGATTTTCTTCACACTTTGTTTGCTTGCTTGTTGGGTGTGGGGCTCTTTGGGATTAAGGCTGGGGAAGGGACCAGAGTCACAATTGCTAACTTTCATGGGGAAATAAGCACCCCGACTTTGACAATAAGCCAAAAATCAAGATAACCCCATTTGAAAACAAGGCCAAAACAAGCCAATCCCTAAGAACCCCAACACTCAATGACTAGATCTCCCCTGGCGTGCAGTCTGGGACTGTGGTGGGCCCGCTGTGCACCTCAACTAGCCATCCCCTTTGCTCCTCCTTGTCCGTGCTTGCTGGAAGCAAAAAGCTACAAGAAGCAATAAGTTACAAGCCAAAAAGAAGCACAATTTCTATGTGTTTTCCCCACAGGTTTGGTGTGTCTGACCAGAGTCATCTGTGCAGAGTGACTATTTCAGGTGTCGTCGCAAGGGGTACTTTCTACTTGTAGTCATAAAGGCGTGATGGGAGGAGGGTTCAGGGCAGAGCCCCACCACGTGGGAGAGGCAAAAAGAAGCGGCTCCCCAACATTGCCAATTGAGATGGTGACTGACTTGTTTTTCCGCTGGATTTAGTACCAAGGGAAAAGAAGTGACAAGTCAGAGTCTGCTGCCCTCATGCGATGGAAAGCGAGCGAGAGTGATGGGACTGCGAGAATTATTGATGCCTTGAAAAAGCCGTCCAACGGGGAATGGAACAGTCATCACTGTCAATGAGATAAGTGTCTGTTTTGGTGATTGCTCTGCTCACAGCCCACCTTGCTCCTGAAAGGGATGCCCCGTTTGCTGAGGCTGTTTGTAAGAAAAGGTTCCTGACTAGCTGTGGTTTTGAGAGAGAGAAGATCCCCATTTTTAGGGGCTGCTCAGTTTTCTGGCCAGGAGCAGTGTGTCCTACGCAGCAGAAGGTTGCATCTAGGAGAATGGGTCCAGGTGGTGAATTGCTTGCCTTTCTCTCGTGTTTCTCTCTCTCTTCTCTAGTGTGTTGGCCAACACTCTTTCTCAATCTGTCCTTGCCTTTCCTTGTGCTGTCTCCCTTCTTAGGATATCGGCAGGCGAGCTAGATGTGCACCCCCACAGGTTGTGTCTTGGGAGCCATAAAGAAGTAGGAGGGGACAAAAATCATGCAGGGCAGTCGGTGCGAGACTGGAGCGGTGACTGTTGGTGTTGTGGGGCTAAGACAGATTGAAAGCGACGCAGGGAAGAGGGCCTTAATTGGGGTCTATGTAGTGCAGGAGTTCTCAAACTGGGGTTTAGGTCCCGTCAGGGGGCTGCAAGGTTGTTATTTGGGGGGTTGTGAAATGTCATCCTCCATCCTAAACATCACTTTGCTTCCAGCATTTATAATGGTGTTGAATATACAAAAAGTGTTTTTAATTTATAAGGGAAGGGTCACACTCAGAAGCTTTCTATGTAAAAGGGATCATCAGTACAAAAGGTTGAGAACCACTGGTGTAGTGATAGTTCTTGCTTGCCTTTATTAGTTTGCAGAGGAATTGTCCAGGAGTCTCAGCTGGAGAAGAAGCTGGCAGAAGTGGACCTGAACTGCTTGGACATCCTTCTAAGGAGACATGAACAGTCCTCAGCTTTCTGCATTCTGGATAACTGGCTATGAGTAAGAAGTCAGTGTTTTCAATTCCTTATCTGTACTCACTCTTGTTTCCTTCATAGGCCGTGTGCTTCCTCGTTGGGTACGAGGCTCTTTGGGATTAAGGCTGGGGAAGGGACAAGAGTCTCCTGAGCAAAGTGACTATTTTGGGTGCAGTTAAAATGGGTCCCTTCTAGTTGCAGCTGTAAAGTAGTAATGGGAGATGGGTTGAGGGCAGAGCTGTGGGATACGGGAGATGTGAAATGAAGAGACTATGTGACATTGCAGACGGAGATGGTAATTTTATTTTATTTTTTTCCTCCTTTTACTTCTTCCTTGGTACTAAACCCAGCAGTCACACATCAGAGTCTACTGCCCTCATGCGATGGAAAGTGAGTGAGAGCAGCGAGCCTGTGAGAATTGTTCATGCCAGGCAACAGCCGTCAATGTGGGGGTCGAGCAGACGCCACTGTCAGTGAGATAAATGTCTGTTTTGCTGAGGGTTCTGCTCACGGCACATATCAGTTTCTTGCCTTTCTCTGTGTTTCTCTCTCTCTCTCTCTCTCTCTTACTCTCTTCTCTAATGTGTTGGCCAACACTCTCTGTCTCTGTCCTTGCCTCTCCTTGTGCTGTCTGCCTTCATAGGACACGGGCAGGAGTGCTAGGTGTGCATCCCCACAGGCTAGGTCTCAGGAGCTATGAAGAAGTAGGAGGGGATGAAAATCATGCAGGGTAGTGGGCGCTAGAGTTGAGCGGTGACCGTCAGTGTTGACTCAGTCTCTGTTCATCGAGTCGGGCTGATGTAGATGAGATGGGAGAGGGAGGCAGGGATGAGGGCATTCATAGAGCTCTGTGTAGTGACAGTTCTTGCTTGGCTTTATTAGTTTGCAGAGGAATCGTCCAGGAGCCCCAGCCAGATGAGAATGTCAGGAGTGGACCTGAGCAGCCTGGACATCCTTCTAAGGAAACAAGAATAGTCCTCAGGTTTCTGCATAACTGGCTGTGAGTAAGGGCTCAGTGCTTTGAACTCACAGAGTCATCTGTACTCAATGTAGTATTCTTCATAGACGGTGTGGTTTCTTGTTGGGTACAGGGCTCTGTGGGATTAAGGGTGGGAAGGGGCCAGAGTCTGCTGTGCAGAGTGACTCTGTTGGGTGTTGTTGTAAGAGGTGCTTTGTGCTTTTAGTCCTAAAGGTGTAATGGGTAGAGGGCGGAACCCCGCTGTGCGTGAGAGGGGAAAAGAAGAGCCTACGAGACATTTCTGACTGAGACAGTAGCTTACTTGTTTTATCCCCTGGTTTTAGTACCAAGCAAAAAGAAGTCACATGTCAAAGTCTACTGCCCTTATGTGACGAGTGACGAGACTGCGAGCGTTGTTGGTGCCAGGCAGGAGCCGTCCATCTGGGAGCAGAACAGCTGCTACTATCACTGAGATAAGTATCTGTTTTGCTGAGGGTTCTGCTCACGGCCCACCTGGCTACAGGTAGAGACACCCCGTTAGGTGGGGCTGGGTTTGTAAGAAAAGGTTCCTGACTAGCTGTGGTTTTGAGGGAGACACGGTCCCCATTTTCAGGGGCTGATGATTTCTCTGGCCAGGATCGGTGTGTCCTCGGCAGGAGAAGGTTAGATCCAGGAGGATGACTCCAGGTGACAAGTTGCTTGCCTTCCTCCCGTGTTTCTCATTTTCTCGCTCTCTGTCTCTCTAGTGTGTTGGCCAACGCTCTCTCTTAATCTGTCCTTTCCTTTCCTTGTGCCATTTCCCTTCTTAGGACACAGGCAGGCCTGCGAGGTGTGCATCTCCACAGGTTAGGTCTTGAAAGCCCTGGAGTAGTAGGAGGGGACGAAAACCATGCGGGGTAGTGGGTGCGAGAGTGCAGCAGTGACTGTCAGTGTTGAATCGGTCTCTGTTCAAGTGGGGCTGATGTAGATGGGGTGGAAGAGGGAGGCAGGATTGAGGGCAACGTTTCAAGTACCATTAGAGCTGTGTGTAGAGATGGCGCATGCTTGGCTTTTGCAGGTGCACTTCCAGAGGAATTGTCCAGGAGCTCAAGCCGGAGGAGAAACTGGTAGAGGTGGATCTGAGCAGCTTGGACATCGTTCTAACCAGACAGGAACAGTCCTCAGGTTTCTGCCTTATGAACAACTGGCTGTGAGTAAGAGGTCAGTGCTTTCAATTCCTTATCTGTACTCGCTGTAGTTTACTTCACAGGCCTTGTGCTTCCTCGCTGGGTACAGGACACTGTGGTATTAAGGCTGGGGAAGGGACAAGAGTCTCCTGAGCAAAGTGACTGTTTTGGGTGCAGTTACAATGGATCCCTTCTAGTTGCAGATGTAAAGTAGTAATAGGAGATGGTTTGATGGCGGAGCCGTGGGATATGTGAGATGAAGAGACTACGTGACATTGCAGATGGATATGCTAATTTGTTTGTTTTTTTCTCTCCTCTGCTGGGTTTAGTACCAAGGAAAAATAAGTCACATGTCAGAGTCTACTGCCCTCATGCAATGGAAAGTGAGTGAGAGCAGCGAGCCTGTGAGCATTGTTCATGCCAGGCAAGAGCCGTTCATTTGGGAGCCAAGCAGATGCCACTGTCAGTGAGATAAGTGTCTGTTTTGCTGAGGGTTCTGTTAACAGCCCATCTGACTCCAGGTACAGACACCCTGTTAGCTGGGGCTGGTTTGTCAGAAGAGTTTCCTGACTAGCTGGGGATACAAGGGAGACAAGGTCCCCATTTTCAGTGGCTTGTCATTTCTCTGTTCTCAAGCAGTGTGTCCTCCGCAGGAGAAGGTTGGATCCAGGAGGATGACTCCAGATGGTGAGTTACTTGCCTTTCTCCTGTGTTTCTGTCTCTCTCTCTCTTTCTCTAGTGTGTTGGCCAACACTCTCTTTCTCTCTCTGTCTCTGTCCTTGCCTCTCCTTGTGCCATCTCCCTTCACAGAAGAGGGGCAGGAGTGCTAGGTGTGCATCCCCACAGGCTTGGTCTTGGGAGCTATGAACAAGTAAGAGGGGATGAAAATCATGCAGGATAGTGGGCGCTAGAGTGGAGCAGTGTCTGTGGATGTTGACTCAGTCTCTGTTCATTGAGTCCGGGGGATGGAGATGGAATGGGAGAGGGAGGCTGGGATGAGGACATTCATAGAGCTCTGTTTAGTGATGGTCCTTGCTTGGCTTTATTAGTTTGGAGAGGAATCGTCCAGGAGCCCTCGCCGGAGGAGAATATGCAGAAGTGGATCTGAGAAGCCTGGACATCCTTCTAAGGAGACATGAATAGTCCTCGGGTTTCTGCATAACTGGCTGTTCCTCATCTCTACTTGCTGTAGTTTTCTTCATAGGCCGTGTGCTTCCTCCTTGGGTACGGGGCTCTGTGGCTGGGGAGGGGCCAGAATCTGCTCTGCGGAGTGACTATGTTGGGTGCCATTAAGAGGGCCAATGTAGACAGGAGAAAAGGGGTCTGAACCCTGATTACAGGGCGGTCACCCTTTCTTTAGTAAAATACGCCTCCTTTAAACTCGGTGTGTGCAGGGGGCGGGGGGAAGTCCCCAATGTGAAAAGATCTGGAAATGAACAGGTAAGGGAGGGATCCTGCTGAGTGTCTCCTTTCCAATCAATCCTCCATCTCTCAGCGACACCCTTCCGGACTTACCTTCCTACCTCACCAAGAAAATAACTTTGTGCTCCCTAACCTTTACCAGAAAAGACCCCTCTTCCTTGTGACGCAGTCCCGTTAGTAGGGTTAGGTGCACCTACGTGCTGGCTCTGAATACCACATCATGTGCTTACAACACCTGAACATCAACACATTTCAGAAAGGATAGCCACATCAATCCCTTCGGACGTAGCCCTAGGAATCTCCTCTGTCTATCTCCAAAGAAACACAAGGCCTGGAATTTGGACACAGCTGAGGGAGCTGTCCGAATGTCTACAGTTGAACACTCATCAGTGCGCAGTGTCTTTCTTGTGCACAAGAAAACACAGGGTCAAAGTTGTGGTTGGTTGAGCGGTGTAAATTGGGCAGGGCAAAAGGACTTGAGGAAGGATGAGGTGGAAGTGAGGGTCTGAAAGGAGCCCCCCACCTCACCTGTTCATTTCCAGACTGTGTGACATTTGCATGGTTGGGCCATTTCTTGGCTTTTTTGAGAAAAGGGGCGAATTTTCCATGGCCTCCACCATCCCCTTACAGCTGCCCCTTCGCCACACCATGTTGCATCTGACCTGGATAGGTCGCAAGTAAGATTTCACTTCAAATCTCAAAGTCCAGTAGAAATAATTGTGGGGGAATTTCCTGTCACTAAGAGAAAGGGAAGCTCAAGCCTTCTCAAGGGGTGGGGTGTCGCTCAGCCACAGGCACAAAAAGGCTCCCCTAGTTTAGGCATGTGAGGGATAAGACCTTACAGCCTGGTTACAGGGCAGTCATTTTGCCGGGCGTGTCAAAGTGACCTGTGGTTTAATTTGCTTGGCAAAGGAGACCCAAACCTTCCTTACAGGCTGGTCCTTAAGCCAGGGGCGTTCGAATGGGGCAGAGAGAAAAGCGCCGTAAAGGAGAGACCTCCGTTCCCTCAGGAGAGCGTGGTCTCATTGCCCAGCAAGTGCCAGTGGCCCAAGAGGAGCTAGAAAGGGGAGACCTGCACCCTTCTCACAGGGATTGGTCAGTGGCAAAAAGCATTTTAAAGACTAGGTCCTAAGGAGCTCAAAGCCACAGAGACCTTGTGGTGATCTGCGTGTAATGTAATATCTCATTGTAAGGTGACGAGGCCAGCAAGAGTTAATTAACTCACAAACTGACCTTGACCCATGGCCGAACTTTAAAGACTGGTTAGGAAGATATGTAAAGGAATAGAGGTTTGAAATGCAGCCTTCATTGTTAGAGATAGAAGGGTAAATGTTAGCTCAGGTCTTGTCTATTGCTATAGCTGTGATTCAAAGATCAAAAAAGCACTATTAACATTTAGGAAGACACTGGAGTGAAATAGCGTTATTGTCTATATCAGGGGTCGGCAACCTTTCGCAAGTGGTGTGCCGAGTCTTCATTTATTCACTCTAAAATGTATTACTGGCACGCGAAACCTTAATGTTTTTCAGAAGGTCTCTTTAGTTCTATAATATATAGACATAGAAACTAGTGTTGTATTGTAAAATAAACAAGGTTTTCAAAATGTTTAAGTAGCTTCATTTAAAATTAAATTAAAATGTTGATCTTACACCGCTGGCCTGCTCAACCCGCTGCTGGTCTGGGGTTCTGTTCCACTAGGCTGCCAGCAGGCTGTGCGGGGCCCTGCCCACATACAGCGGGTAGCTACCTTCTCCCTGGTTCTGGCCCATTCTCTTCCTCTCTCTGCACTGAGCTGAGGGTGGGAGTGGACCGAGCACAGGGCTGGGGGTGAAGGGTCTGGCCAGGAGCTAGAATGAGGGAGGGGGCTCAGGGTTGGGGGAGGCGGTCTGGGTGTGGGGGCACTTACCTGGGCGGCTCCCATTTGGTGTGAGGGGTGCAGGAGCTCCCGTTTGGTGCTCAGGGTGGGGGTGGGGATGTGCAGGGGTGCAAGAGTCAGGGCAGAGGACTGGGGCCATGTGAGGGGGGTGCCAGAGTCAGGGCTGGGGTCGGGGGGGTGGTGAAGCAGTCAACAGAGGGCTGGGTGTGTATGAGGGAGGTACAGGGCTCAGGGCAGGGGCCTGGGTGTGTGTGTGTGTGTGTGGGGGGGGGGGGTCAGGGCTCAGGGCACAGGGCAGAGGGCTGGGTGACTGCCCCCCTCTGAACCGCCAACCCCCCTCTGCTCTTTGTCCCCTGCCCCCCCCTTCTGGGACCCCTGCCCCTAACTGCCCCCCAGAACCCTATCCCCTATCTAAGCCTCCCTGTTCTTGTTCCCTGACTTCCCCCGTAGGAGCCTACCCCCTACCTGTCCCCTGACTTCCCCAACCCTTATCCACACTCCGAGACAGACCCCCCGGACTCCCACGCCCCATCCAACCACTCCCCACCCCTGACAGGACCCCCAGAAATCCTGACCGGTACAACCCCCCGCTGCTCCCTGCCTGCCACAACCCCCTCCACACCCCTGCCTCCTGACATATCCAACCCCCCCAGCTCCTTGTCCCCTGACCACCTCCTCCAGAGAAACCCCACCCTAACTGTCCCCTGACCCCTATCCAGCCCCCACCCCCTGACAGACCCCAGAATTCCCATGCACCATCCACCCCCCTATTCCCTGTCTGCCGCCTCGAGAGACCCCTCGCCCCTAGCCACTCCCCGAGACCCCACCCCTATCCAACCAACCCTGCTCCCTGTCCCATGACTGCCCCCCCACGTCCCATGACTGCCCCGCCCTTACCCAACCGGCCAGGCCCCAGATCCCCTTACCATGAGCCTCCAAGCAGAGCCAGCCTATGCTGCCCCGCGGGAGCGCACAGCCCTGGCTCCAGAGCTCTGCGTGCGGGGGAGGGATCCGGGGGAGGGGAGAAGGCGGGGGAGGGGCCGGCGCCTTGCTGCGCTCGGCCCCGTGCTCCAGCCCGGGAGCGCGGACCCTGCGGCTTGCCGCGCTGGCAGGATTTTTAATGGCACCCTGGAGTCCCGGCAGGCAGCCGCGTGCCATTGAAAATCGGCTCCCGTGACGTCTTTGGCACGGGAGGTTGCTGACCCCTGACCTAGTGTCTCTGTGGCTCCATGAGGGAAATAACTAGTGACTAGTGACACCGTGTGGCTATGTGGGGTAATGCACAGAGCTTTTCCTGTGTGGAGCAACAGTGACACCGTGTGGCCATGCAGGGTAATGCACAGAGCAGTTCCTGTGTGGAGCTACAGTGACACCGTGTGGCCACGCAGGGTAATGCACAGAGCAGTTCCTGTGTGGAGCTACAGTGACACCGTGTGGCCACGCAGGGTAATGCACAGAGCAGTTCCTGCGTGGAGCTAAAGTGACACCGTGTGGCCACGCAGGGTATTGCACAGAGCAGTTCCTGCGTGGAGCTACAGTGACACCGTGTGGCCACGCAGGGTAATGCACAGAGCATTTCGCTCATGGAGCTACAGTGACACTGTGTGGCCACGCAGGGTGATGCACAGTTGCTCCATGAAGGAAATGCTTTGTCCAGTAGTCAGAGTGCCCACCCCAGGGGCGGCTCTAACAATTTAGCTGCCCCAAGCATGGTGGCATGCCGCGGGGGGCACACTGGCGGTCACTGGTCCCACGTCTCCGATGGAGCATCTGCAGGCACGCCTGCGGGAGGTCCACCGGAGTCGCCTGCTGTCCTCCCAGTGACAGGCAGAGCGCCCCCCGCGGCATGCCACCCCAACCATGCGCTTGGTGCGCTGGGGTCTGGAGCCAGCCCTGGCCCACCTGGTGTGTGTCTTGCTCCATGAGATAAATGCTCTCTGCATTCTCCCAAGAGGCCACCCACTGACACTGCTGCTCCATGAGGGAAATACTTTGTGCATTCACCCCGAGTGGCTCCTCGTTGTCACTGTCCCTTGATGAGGGGAAATGGTTTGTGGGTTATCTGGATTGGCCACCCGGTTTCACTCTTGCTCTGGGACGAAAATACTTAGTGACACCAGGTGGCCACTCAAGGTAATGCACCCAGCATCTCCTTCAGTGCATTCCAGCCTGCCCCCCACCGGGACCCATTCAACCTCCTCCAGCCTGCTCCGGCATCCCCACACTTGCCAGCACTCCGCTTACCCCACCCCAATCTGCCCCCTGCACGTGGCCCTCCAATCAACCCCATCTGTTCCCCATCTCAGGGCACCCCAACATCCTCCATGACACCCAATCCCTACACCTCAACCCCAATTGGCTCCAACCTATTTCTCCTTTGCTGGGCCCCACTTCCCCAGCACCGCATTTCCCCATGCCACCCACAGCCAGCCAGGCTTCCCTCTCCAATTCCTGTTACCCTTCCCAGCTACACTAGGGCCTTTCAACCCCCTCCACCCTGCCCTTGCTCTCCAAGGCTTATGCATCCCACATTCCCTCAGTACAGCTTGGGAATCCTAAACCTCTCTACCTCACAGTGCAGCCCCCACCCCCAGATATCATACAACTAAGCCACTGATGCACGGACCCCAAATTGCCTACTGAACGTGTCCATTGATCAGCCCCATGGACTCTCTCTCTCTCCTTTCCTCTCCTTGTGCTGTCTCCCTTCCTAGGACACGGGCAGGCGTGCTAGGTGTGCAGCCCCAAAAGCTGTGTATTGGGAGCTGTGGAGAAGTAGGAGGGGACAAAAATCCTGCAGGGTAGTGGATAGTGGAGTAGAGCGGTGTTTGTTGGCGTTGACTCAGTCTCTGTTCATCGAGTGGGGCAGATGTAGATGGGACTGCAGAGGGAGGCAGGGATGAGGGTAAGATTAAACACAGCAATAGAGCTCTGTGTAGTGATAGTTCTTGCTTGGCTTTATTAGTTTGCAGAGGAATCATCCAGGAGCCCTCACCAGTCGAGAAAATATGGCAGAAGTGGACCTGAGAAGCCTGGACAGCCTTCTAAGGAGACATGAATAGTTCCCAGCTTTCTGCCTCCCGCTTAAATGGCAGTGAGTAAGCGGTCAGTGCTTTCAATTCCTCATCTGTACTTGCTGTAGTTTTCTTCACAGACCATGTGGTTCCTTGTTGGGTACGGGGCTCTGTGGGATTAAGGCTGGGGAGGGGCCAGAGTCTGCTGTACACAATGACTCTGTCGGGTGTAGTTGCAAGGTGTGCTTTCTACTTGTAGTCCTAAAGGTGTAATGGGAAGAGGGTTGAGGGTGGAGCCCCGCTGTGCAGGAGAGGCGAAAAGAAGAGCCTACGAGACATTGCCAACTGAGCTGGTAACTTACTTGTTTTATCCCCTGGTTTTAGTGCGAAGGAAAAAGACTTCCTGTGTGAGAGTCTACAGCCCTCGTGATGGAAAACGAGTGAGAGTGACAAGACGGCGAGCGTTGTTGGTGCCAGGCAGCAGCCGTCCATCTGGGAGCAGAACAGCCGCTACTATCACTGAGATAAATATCTCTTTTGCTGAGGGTTCTGCTCCATCAGGTAGGGACATCCCGTTAGCTGGGGCTGGGTTTGTAAGAAAAGGTTCCTGAGTAGCTGTCATTATGAGAGCCAATGAAAATGAGGTAGGGTCAGAGGTTAAAATAGGGAAAGAACAAGTTAAAAATGACTTAGGTTAGATGTCTTCAAGTCAGCAGGGTCTGATGAAATGCACCCTAGAATGCTAAAGGAGCTGACTGAGGTGATCTCTGAGCCATTAGTGATTATCTTCAAAAAGTCAAGCAATATAGGAGATATTCCAGAGGACTGGAAAAGGGCAAATATAGTGCCCATCTATAGAAAGGGGGAGTAAGGACAACCTGGCGAATTACAGACCAATGAGCTTATTTAAATTCCCCTGAAAAATAATGGAACAAATAATCAGTTAGCAACAGACATTAAAGTGATAAATAACAGTCAGCATGGATTTGTCAAGAACAAATCATTTCCAACCAGCCTAATGTTTTTTTTCCTGTCAGGATAACAAGCTTGTGGATAGAGGGGAAGTGTATATCTTGACTTCGGTAAGGCTTTTGATACTGTCTTGCATGACCTTATCAGAGAAATACAATTGAGACAGAACTACCATTAGGTGGGTGCATAACTGGTTGGAAAACTGTTCCTAGAGAAAACAGGAGTACTTGTGGCACCTTAAAGACTAACAAATTTATTTAAGCATGAGCTTTCGTGAGCTACAGCTCACTTCTTCGGATGCATCCGAAGAAGTGAGCTGTAGCTCACGAAAGCTCATGCTTAAATAAATTTGTTAGTCTGTATCCGCAAAAAAAACAGGAGTACTTGTGGCACCTTAAAGACTAACACGGCTGCTACTCTGAAACCTGTTCCTAGAGAGTAGTTTCGAGTGGTTCACAGGCAAGCTGGAAGGGCATATCGTGTCGGGTCCCACCGGGATCAGTTGTGGGTCTGGTTCTGTTCAATATCTTCATCAATGATTTAGATAATGGCATAGAGAGTACACTTAAAAAGTTTGTGGACGATACCAAGTTGGGAGGGATTGCAAGTGTTTTGGTAGTAATTCTTCCACTCTATTCTGTGCTGATTAGGCCTCAGCTGGAGTATTATGTCCAATTCTGGGTGCCACATTTCAGGAAAGGTTTGGAGAAAGTTCAGAGAAGAGCAACAAAAATGATGAAAAGTCTAGCAAACATTACCTATGAGGGAAGATTGAAAAACTTGGGTTTGTTTAGTCTGGAGAAGAGAAGACTGAGAGGGGACATGATGACAGTTTTCAAGTACATAAAAGGTTGTTAGAATGAGGAGAGAGAAAAATCATTCATATTAACCTCTGAGGCTAGGACAAGAGGCAATGGGCTTAAATTGCAGCAATAGTGGTTTGACTTGGACATCAGGAAAAAACTTTCTGTCATGGCAGTTAAGCACTGGAATAAATTGTCTGGGGAGGTTGTGAAATATCAATCAGTGGAGATTTTTAAGAGCAGTGTTGTGAAGTGTCAAGGACTACCTGCCTGGACCCATGCATCACACTGCATAAAGACCCCTCCACCTCAGGAGGACACGCCTACTGATGATCAACGTACTCCTTCTTCTAGCCCTGCTGTGCCTGCTGGACAGCGGAAGAAGAGGACAAGGTGACGTACTGGTGACCTCTCCCTTGTCCTCTGACAGACCTACTGTGCCTTTGGATTTTTCTAAGGGAATTCCAACATTAAAGGGTGACGTACTAGTGACCTCTCCCCTTTATCATGCTAGACCACAATTGTTTTTGGGGAAGAAAAGACGATACTTTCGTTCTGCAGACACCTCCAGAGTCCAGGGATTCCTGACTAAGAGAGACATTAAGAACTGGCCCTGGTGGAAGAAACGAAGCATCGTTCATTGGCAAGGAGGGAACTGTGGGGAGCATGCTTGGGAATGTGGGGTTGAATGGTGGCTTGGATTTCTTCAAGGGGCAGGGCTCTGTGCTTATGGACAAGTACCCTGGGGATGTACTGCCCTCCCTAATTGGCTTTCAGATGATGACTACCGAAAGCGCCTTGCTACCACAAAGGTTACCCCCACTAGCCCCTTGACCCTGGCCATCACTTCTGTAATTTATCCAGATATAAACAAAATTGGATATTCTGATGAAATTCATTGGCCGAGGCCTTCCCATCTTAGTGATTTATTAGAATATTTGCTGGGAGGGTAGAGGTCAAGGAACTACCCTTACAGGACACCCACTTTTTCAGGCTCATGATAGCTGTGTGTACGTTAATGCCACCACATTACAAGATATACATATTAATCTTACCACTGCTGCAGGCAATCATATCATTTACTGGCCTGCAGATAGAATGTTGCAAGTAGCTCAGATTTCAGGTATATTTTAATTGGACTAGAGTAGTGCCTGATCGGTTTCAGAATTTGCTTTCATTGTTACCAGAGGTTCACAGAATCTCTGACTTGCAAGGGCAAATTCACATGCTTCAGAATATATATCATGCTGAAAAGAATGCCTTTCATAGAGTGTCTACTTTATGTACTAAGTATGATGTATTGTGCTTTGTAACCAAAACTGTACAACAACCCCATTATATTATTCCTATGGGAATGTTATTGTTTGTAGTGTTGTTAGTTAGTTTAGGATTATGTTATTGTTGTTGTTGTTGTAAAAGACGTAATGATAGTAATACCTTTCATGTTCATGCTAATCATGCATTGTCATTACATCCAATGAAAACCCCTAAGGTTGACATGTCTGCTGTAGAATCTGAAATCCATGGTTTAATGCAAATAGAGATTTGAAAATATCTGTTGTACTAGAAGTACAAAAGGGGGGAGTGTGGAAGCAGGGAAATAATTAACAAGGATTTGAAGGGATTTTAATGCATGTCAGTTAGTTAGCAAGAGTTAGGCTAGCTGTGACCCTAATGACGTGAGACTTGTAGAAGCAAAGATAGTGTGAGACAGACGAACGAACTGTGTAAAAAGTTATTACGACCTTGCATTGATAACCAAATATGCAGGCTTGCTTTTTCTAGTAGTGAGACAAATAAGATAGCAGAAAGGCTTATGTATAATCAAATGCAATTGTTTCTCTTTACTGTCTGTATTATTGCTAGTTATTGTCTGTAACAAAGGTATAAATGCTTGCTGTAATTGTTTACCAGTTGAGAGACCTGTCCAGGACTGGGGCGACCCTGTGTCTTATGGCACTCTCTCCCTCCATTGTAATTACTGGAGAAATAATAAAGTATTTGATTTTGCTGCACCCAAAGAAAAAGCGAGAACTGAGTTTTTCTCCAACACTCCTAAAACAGTAATTTAGGACCTGAGATGAAAGTGTCACAGACCTGAATGGGGAATTTGAATGGATCTCAAATACAGTGAGATCATTTGGAGTCTACATTGCCGTGTCCAACTGTTGGCCAAGCCTGTTGTAGGACTTTTCCTACTGAGATGAGATTGTTTGCAGATGGGGAGGCTGGCTGGTTGGTTTGTTTATTTGTTTTTTTTCCCCATTATGACGATGCTAGCACTTTTGTAAATAATATGACTCAAAACTAATGAGTGAAGGAGGTTTGAATGGCTCAGAGGAGAATGCAATGGGAGAATCTCTTGTCCTGATTCTGAGTCATGTAGCGTATAGGACTAACCAGCCTGCGTGCGGGTGTGCAGGATTTGAGATTGTAATTTCTCCCTTGCACCTTTTTTGAGCTCAAATAAACTTGGTTTGCTTCTCCATCCTGGTGTGTTAATTAGTGCGACGCACACAGGGCAATGAACCCCGCTGTTGCCTCCCTTGGGCCCTCTGGGCCAGCAACAAAGTTAACTTTACTTTTCTGGGTAAATGGTCTTAATATAGATCTATTAACAGGTAACAAGACATAGAAGTAAATAAGTATCCATGCCTATGTCTCTAACCTTCTACCTAGACCAATAGATAATGAAGAATGGCATAGGGGGGTTTCAACCCTCCTATGCCCACAGACTTAACAGGGACACCACAAGGAAACTTATGTGCGTATGCTGTATACGTGTCATCAATACGCACAAACCTATTAGCCTATGGAGTAAGTGTAATCTAATGTTTGTGGGTGAGGAATAAACTGTGGGCATAGTAGGGAGGATTTATGGCACTTATGCCCTATAAAAGAGGTGACCCTCCTCGCTAGAGCACTTCACTTCACTGCACTCTGCTCTATCATTTTCAATTACTCTATCTTAGTCACAGTCACTCACTCTATTCTTTCTACGATGGCTACTACTATTATTAGTAGGCTGTACTTGTTGTTCTTAAACTTTGTTTCAAGGGAACTAGACTAAGCTTGGTTTCCCTAAGCTTTTCTTCTTAGTTTTGTTTATTAGGGTTTATTGACTAACTTAGGTTTTAATTTTAAGTTTAAGTTAGCTCTTAGCATTAAACTGCAAGGCTGGGCCTGTGTCTCTTACCCCCAGGTTATCAAGAAAGGGTGTAAGTATGTTAACCAAAGCTTTGCTGCATATAATACTATATTATCATATGTATCTTTTGAATAGCAGTAATGCAATTGTACCTTTGTAACTCTGGGTATTTTACCATTGACTTACTATTTCATTGATTTTAATAAAAAGTCTTTAAGGATTTATATGTGTCAGTGTGAGCTTCCTGTCATACCACCGAGGGTCCTTTGTAAATTCTGTGAAGCCTAATTCGAAAGAAGTGAGTCCCGAATAGTGTCCCCCATGGAAAGGAGAGGTGTGTGTCAAATTCTGTCCCCTTCAGAAATAAAGGGTGTGTTATCAATAGTATTTGCGACACACCTTGTGTTACTACGACAAGTACTGTCTCCATCGGGACCAAAAGGTATGTTCTGAATATTGTTGCCTCTGGAGAGGTGTGTCTCAAATAGTGTCCCCTCCAGACAATGAGTCACCCCTTCTAATAGTAGTCCTCCTGAGAACAAGAGGTGTGTCCTGAATACCGTCCTTTCTGGCAACAAGAGATGTGTTATGAGTACAGTGTCCTCCGGAGACATGGAGTGTGGCATGAATACTTTGGCAACAAGAGGTGTCCCCTGAATAATGTCTCCTTCAGAAACGACAGGTGTAACACAAATACTGTCTCCTCCATGTTTCCCCCCCCTCCCCGAAACATGTGTTTTATCAGTATTACTCCTCCTGGGAACAAGGGGTGTGTGCTGAATAGTGTCCTTTGTAGGAACATGAGATGTGTTATGACTCCCCTGCCCTCTGGATGTAAGGGCTGTGTCATGAATAGAAAGAAGAGGTGACCCCTGAATACTGTCCCCTGCAGAAACAAAGGGTGAATCGTGAATTGCAGTCCCCCCAGAAACAAAGGGTGAGTCGTGAATTGTAATCCCACCAGAAATTAATGGTGTATCCTGAATACTGTCTCCTCAGAAACAAGAGGTGTATCCTGAATAATGTCCCCCCAGAGAACAAGGGTGTGTCGTGAATTGTAGTCCCACCAGAAACAAATGGTGTATCCTAAATAATGTCCCCCCACCCAGAAACAAAGGATGAGTCGTGAATTGGAGTCCCCCCAGAAACAAATGGTGTATCCTGAATAATGTCCCCCCCGAAACAAAGGGTGTGTCCTGAATTCTAGTCCCAGCAGAAACAAAGGGTGTACCGTGAATACTGTCTCATCAGAAACAAGAGGTGTGACCTGAATTGTAGTCCCCCAGAAACAGAATGTGTCGTGAATTGGAGTCCCACCAGAAACAAGGAGTGTATCCTGAATACTGTCTCCCCAGAAACAAAGGGTGTGTCGTGAATTGCAGTCTCCTCAGAAACAAGAAGTGTAACCTGAATACTGCCCCCCAGAAACAAAGGGTGTGCCGTGAAATGCAGTCCCCCCCGAAACAAAGGGTGTGTCCTGAATTGTAGTCCTACCAGAAACAAGGGGTGTATCCTGAATAATGTCCCCTCCAGAAACAAAGGATATGACCTGAATTGTAGTCCCCCAGAAACAAAATGTATCGTGAATTGGAGTCCCCCCAGAAACAAAGGGCGTGTCCTGAATTCTAGTCCCCCAGAACAGAATGTGTCGTGAATTGGAGTCCCACCAGAAACAAGGGGTGTATCCTGAATACTGTCTCCCCCAGAAACAAGAGGTGTATCCTGAATAATGTCCCTCCAGAAACAAATGATGTGACCTGAATTCTAGTCCCCCAGAACAGAATGTGTAGTGAATTGGAGTCCCACCAGAAACAAAGGGTGTATCCTAAATACTGTCTCCCCAGAAACAAAGGGTGTGTCCTCCTCAGAAACAAGAAGTGTATCCTGAATAATGTCCCCTCCAGAAACAAAGGGTGTGTCGTGAAATGCAGTCTCCCTAGAAACAAAGGGTGAGTCGTGAATTGTAGTCCCGCCAGAAACTAAGGGTGTATCCTGAATAATGTCCCCCCACCCAGAAACAAAGGATGAGTTGTGAATTGGAGTCCCCCCAGAAACAAAGGGTGTGCCGTGAATTGCAGTCCCCCCAGAAACAAGAGGTGTATCCTGAATACTGTCTCCCCAGAAACAAGAGGTGTATCCTGAATAATGTCCCCTCCAGAAACAAATGATGTGACCTGAATTGTAGTCCCCCAGAAACAGAATGTGTCCTGAATTGTAGTCCTACCAGAAACAAGAGGTGTTTCCTAAATACTGTCTCCCCAGAAACAAAGGGTGTATCCTAAATACTGTCTCCCCAGAAACAAGAGGTGTGTCGTGAATTGCAGGCTCCTCAGAAAGAAGAGGTGTAACCTGAATACTGCCCCCCCAGAAACAAAGGGTGAGTCGTGAATTGGAGTCCCCCCAGAAACAAAGGGTGTGTCCTGAATTGTAGTCCCACCAGAAACAAGGGGTGTATCCTGAATACTGTCCCCCCCAGAAAACAAGGGTGAGTCATGAATTGCAGTCCCCCTAGAAAGAAGAAGTGTATCCTGAATACTGCCACCACCAGAAACAAGAGAGGTGTCATCAATAGTAGTCCTCCTTGGAACAAGGAGCGTGTCCTGAATAGTGTCCCCTCCAGAAACAAGAGTTGTGTCCTGAATACTAACCCTACATAAACAAGAGGTGTGTCATCAATAGTATGCCTCATGGGAACACGAGGTGTGTCCTGAATCCTGTCCTGTTGAGAAACAGGGATGTTTCTTGCCCTTATGGCTTGTAAAAAGTGATATTAGACGCAATGGGGCATGGCTCCCTGGTGCCCTCTGTATCAGTGCCCCCGCGCTTGGCGCAGCTCCATGTAAAGCTGGTCATGGGAACCTCTTGTCTGCTGTGCAGAGGGCAGGGGCTGATGTTTGGGGTGTGTGGGGGTGTGTGTGACAGGCATCTGTGATGTTGCCTCTGGGTTATGAGTAGCAGATGCTGAGTGCTGCTGATGGACTCAACAAACCTTCTGATTAGCGAGGTCTCTGCTTAAAGTGAGAGTGTGCTGTCTCTCTCATTCCCCGAACACACACAGCCTCTCTCTTTCACATACATGGTTGGACTGTTATAGTCTCTACTATTTTATTCTTTCAACAGAAGTAATATGTGTACGGTGCATTTCAAGGATTACAGTACTCTTAGTTTATTTGTTTCTGTGGTCCGTGCATTTCATAATTTTACTACTCTAAGAATTAAAGTTAAGGTAGAAGTGAGTTCTAAAATGCCTCACCTGGCCATGGCTGGCATAATTGTCATTCATGATTTAAAACAACAACTATAGAGAACAATATGATAAAAGTCTGGCAATCAAATAATAGTATCCTGCTACAACATAAATTCTGCTTCAACGCACAACTTTAGACACTACAACTGAAAGTTGCTTATTTTCAAATCGTATTTTTAGTGATATCTGCAAAAGACCTTAACACTTGTATGAAAATAAATGTAGTTCCATGTATGATACTAATAGCCATGATGGAATCAAATGTTAGTGAGTCATGTACGTGATTTTGATCGGTAAACATAAATGCAAAAATATTTAGAGACATTAATTTCCTTTCTTAATAAAAGAGAAAACAACACATTAATAATGTTTTTTTTAGTGAATGGTTTTTCACTGTGCTAAAGAGTATTCATTGTATTTACTGCCATTATCTAGTCAAAATTAAGAGTGTGTGTTAAGCGGATTTTAAGCAGAGTTTGTTTATTTTTTCAATTTGTATATTTCTGTATTAAAGCTAGTGTACAAAATAGGAAACTTTTGTTTCTGATATCTTTGTTAAAGCTCCAGAACTGACACCCTGATGCTTGGAAGTGGGACTGTCTTGCTGTATTATCTCCTGATTGGTGTAAACTTACATAGATACAATACTCCTGCCAGCTAAATCCTTATTCTTTAATTGAAACAGCTACAAAGTCCAATTAAAGCCACATTTTCAGTTTATTTATTTAAGTGGAAGAAACCTGGAGTTTTCAGGTGCTCAACTAGCCCCTGGAATCATCATTAAAATTGCCTCACCGCCTCAATATGAAATGTTGCCTCTGGTGAGCCATGAGCGGCCAGAGGGCTGTGGGCTCTGGCAAGTTCCAGCCCCCTGTTTGACAGCATGAAGTCGGCCTTGAGCTGCATGATGAGTGCCAGGCAGCACAAGCTGCAGCAGCAGTGGAGGCGTAAGGGTGGCAATATGCTATGCGACCCTTATGTCTGTGGTGCTTCTGAGGGTGGTGGCATTGCCTTAAGACAGAGATGGACAAACTATGGCCTGCGGGCCACATCTGGCCTGTGGATCCCTCCTGCCCAGCCCCTGAGCTCCTGGCCTGGGAAAGTAGCCTCTGGCTGTTCCCTGCTGTCCCTACTGCTGTGCAGCCTCAGCTCGCCCTGCTGGTGGTGCAATGCTGTGGGTGGCAAGCAGGGCCAGCTTTAGGAACTGTGGGGCTCAATTTGAATACCCGGCAGTGATCTGGGTGTTTGGCGGCACTTTGGCGGGCCGTTCACTTGCTCCTGGTCTTCCATGGCACTGAAGGACCCATCACCAAAATGCCGCTGAAGACCGATAGCGAGTGAAGGAGCTGCTACTGAAATGGTGCCGAAGATCTGGCCCACTGTAGGATGAGTAAAAAAATTTAAAAGGTACGTAACTTAGGTGCTCTTCTTTAGGGCATGGGGCTCTCTTAGGCATGGGGCCCGATTTGGGAGAACTGAGATACCTCTTTCAGCAACCCCCAAGTGCACCTACTGTGGAGTCCCATACTCTCTGCAGGTAGAATTTTCTTTTTAGGAATCTGAAATATGGTAATTATAGTGTTACCTGGTGATAGAGTTTGAATCTTCTATAGATTTGCATTGTAAGAAGAAAGGTTGATCACTACATCCAGAGGAACAGTGCTTCCTGCTGTCAAGCTAGAAATGAACTAAAGAGTTTCTGTGGCACCTGAGTCTGTATTTATAGCTGCCTTTGGCTTCTAAGGCATGCTGGGAAATGGAGGGGTGGAGCTTAGGCAGTATATAAGCTGGTGTATTGTCACCTGAAGTCATTCAGCTTTGTGGTGGTCCAAAGAGATGTGCCTAGGTGCTTCTATGGGTGTTTTTAGTCATGGTGAGTATTGATACAGGGTAAAGATGACATGTATTTGTCGTTAATGTACTGTTTTCCTTGTCTTATTGCTGTGTAATGTGTTTTTATTTCATTTCAGGTTGTTTATAGTGTGTTTGATTTATGATTTTTATTTTCATTGGGAGGGAAGACATTGGGGGTTGTTTCTGATAGAGCATCTGTTAAACACCTGTATCCAGTACCAGTGGCACATCTGTGGTGTTGGACTGTTGTAGAAGAATTGCAGTATTCTGTTTGGGTTAGGTGGGGACTGGTCTGAGGAAACTTTAATATTTAGTAAGAGTTTTGTGTCTTAACCTTCTGTATTTTGTCATAAGCCTTCTTCATATTTGCAGCTGTATCCAGATCTGGTATGAAGTTGTCTTGTGACATGAAAGGTTGTGAATATTTTTATTTTTGACTGTCATGCTGGTGCTGTATGTTTGTGAGTGATTTCAACATAGGGGAGCGAAGGCCTGTCTACCGAGGCAAAGGGGACGTTGAGAGGGGGAGCTCCTGTCCAATTTCCAAACATCAGTATATGCGAAAGGGTTTGATGGTCAGAAGCGTTTGTGATGTTGAGGCTCTTTCATTACTTATGGGAGTTCTGTAAAGTTTGTCCATTCTTAATGGGCTTGTGAGTGGTGGGTGGGTGCTTGTTGTATGGAGATTGATTGATTGCTGGCAGCTTGACCTGTCTGTAATTAGAGATGCTTCATTCTCAATTCCCCTCTCTTACACAGCAGTGGGTTTGCATGATAGGTCACCAATTCATCACTGTGTTCTCCTCTACATGGGTGTGGTTTTCTGAGGAGGATGTGAGCATCCTAGTTAGCGACAGGCCCCTGTAGTGTAGGGAAAGGGAGAGGGGCATGAGTGTGTAGAGGTGTAGCTATTTTCTGTGTGGATGAGTGTTTGGGGTGGGGTGCTCTGAGGGGTGGGGTGGAATTAGTAGTAGGTGTTCCTTCTCAAGGAAGCAGTATGTAGGTGAGGTCATCTTTCATATTGTGCTGTTAGGAGCTTTGTGAGTTGAGTTTATAACTGAGGTTTGCTGTCAAACATTGTTTTTATTTGCAGATGTGTGAAGACTACTTGGTACAGGATCTGATTCCATGGAGGGTCGTGACTACATCTCCTTGACAGTCATGACATCACTGTATGGCTATTGATATATGGCAGCGAAGGCCCTTGGAGAAAGGAAAAGACCTTCTTGAGAGCAGGAGTGGCTGTCAAAGTTAAGTATCTCATGAATGGTTTGAAGGTCAGAAGTATTTGAGCCGTTGAGGATCCTTGTTTAGGGATGGGAGCCCTCTACACTCTGCCCATTCTTAATGGGTGCATTAGGGAGTTTACTGTACAGAGGGAGTGTGCACTTTCCTTAGAGGAAGGTCGATCGCTGCGAGAGTGACCCATCTGTAACTAGAGATGCTCCGTTCTCAGTTCTTTTGTCTTGCACGGCACTGGGTTTGCATGATAGGTCCCCACTTCATCTTTTCTCCATCTTCTACTTGGTTGTGGTTTTCCGAGGAGGATGTGAGCATCCTAGTTAGTGATGGTCCCCTGTCGTGGTGGGACGTGGGGAGGGCCAGCAATATGTGGATGAGAGTGTCTAGGGTGGGTGGGTGCTTCTGTGAGTGGAGTGTAATGTGTAGTAGATATTCCTTCTCTTCAGGAAGCAATATGGAGGGGAGGTTATTTTTCATATTGTGCAGTTAGGAGCTTTGTGAGTTGAGTTTATAACTGAGGTTTGCTGTCAAACATTGTTTTTATTTGCAGATGTGTGAAGACTACTTGGTACAGGATCTGATTCCATGGAGGGTCGTGACTACATCTCCTTGACAGTCATGACATCGCTGTATGGCTGTTGATATATGGCAGCGAAGGCCCTTGGAGAAAGGAAAAGACCTTCTTGAGAGCAGGAGTGGCTGTCAAAGTTAAGTATCTCATGAATGGTTTGAAGGTCAGAAGTATTTGAGCCGTTGAGGATCCTTGTTTAGGGATGGGAGCCCTCTACACTCTGCCCATTCTTAATGGGTGCATTAGGGAGTTTACTGTACAGAGGGAGTGTGCATTTTCCTTAGAGGAAGGTCGATCGCTGTGAGTGTGACCCATCTGTAACTAGAGATGCTCCGTTCTCAGTTCTTTTGTCTTGCACGGCAGTGGGTTTGCATGATAGGTCACCACTTCATCTTTTCTCCATCTTCTACTTGGTTGTGGTTTTCCGAGGAGGATGTGAGCATCCTAGTTAGAGATGGTCCCCTGTCATGGTGGGACGTGGGGAGGGCCAGCAATATGTGGATGAGAGTGTCTAGGGTGGGTGGGTGCTTCTCTGAGTGGAGTGTAATGTGTAGTAGATATTCCTTCTCTTCAGGAAGTGGTATGGAGGTGAGGTCATCTTTCATACTGTGTAGTTGGGTGCTTTGTGAGTTGGTTTTTCAGTTAAGCTTTGTTTGTATTTGCAGATGCTTCCAGATCTGGTATCGTGTCGTGTTATTCTGTGGAGGATTGTGACTACATCTGTTTGAGTGTCACTGCACTGCTGTACAGATGTCGACGTATGGGAGGGAAGGTCTCTGTAGACAGGAAAAGAAGATATTGAGAGTGGGAGCGGCTGTCAAAGTTAAGTATTTGCTGACGCCTTTGATGGTCAGAAGTATTTGAGATGTTGAGGCTTCTCGTTTATGGATGGGAGTCCTCTAAACTGTGTCCATTCTTAATGGGCACGTAAGGGGTGGGTGGGAGCTTGTTGTATGGAGGGAGGGAGTGTGTGTTTTTGCTGGGAGAATGACCCATCTGTAACTAGAGATGCTCTGTTCTCAGTTCTTTTTTCTCACGTGGTACTGGGTTTGCATGGCAGTTCACCACTTCATCCTTTATATGTCTTCTACATGGTTGTGGTTTTCTGAGAAGGATGTGAGCATCCTAGTTAGCGAAGGGCTGCTGTTGTGGTGGGATGTGGGGAGGGCCAGTAATATGTGGATGAGTGTCTGGGGTGGGTGGGTGCTTGTCTGTGTGTGTGGGGTGTAATTTGTAGTAGATATTCCTTTTCTTCAGGAAGCAGTATGTAGTTGAGGTCCTCTTTTGAAGTGTGTAGCTGTGCATTTTGTGAGTAGGTTTGAAGTTGACCTTTGTTTGTATTTGCAGATGCATGCAGATCTGGTATCGTGTTGTGTCATTCTGTGGCGGGTTGTGACTACATCTGTTTGACTGTCACTGCATTGCTGTATGGGAGCGAAGGCCCATGTACAAAGGAAAAGGTGATCGGGGTGGCTGTCAAAGTTAAGTATCTGCTGGAGGGTTTGATGGTCAAAAAGTATGTGTGCTGTTGAGGCTGTAGGATGGGAGTCCTCTGAAGCCTGCCTGTTTGTAATGGGTTCATGAGGCAACTCATTGAATAGGAGTGGGAGTTTTCTGTGGAGGAAGTTGACTGATGGAAGAGTGACCTGTCTGTAACTAGAGATGCTCCATTCTCCCTTCTTCTCTCATAAATGGCACTGGGTTTGCATCACTGATCACCACTATCCTGTTTGTCTGTCCTCTATTGGGTGTTGGTTTTCTGAGGAGGATGTGAGCATCCTAGTTACCGATGGGCCCCTGTCAGTGCTGGGAAAGGGCCATGAGTACCGTGTAAATGTGAGTATTTTGCATGTTGATTTTAAATGTATAGAAGTAGTTGGTTGCTGCTTCATTGTAGGTAGGAATGTGCTGGGGCTCTTTCGGGGTGTCAAATAGGTTAGTTTAGCCAAGGGAGTGTGGTATTGTGGTGGTGTGACCATTAGCAATAATCTGGCATTTATTGTTTGTGCCACAGGGGTATTTGAGTCCAGAACTGAGGGAATGGGCTGTAGCAAGTGTGCCCCGTTTGGTTTACATGGGTTCTTGTAAGTATGGTGCCAGTGGGCACAGAGGAGCTGTTTGCATCCATGAGGTAAGTGTTAAGTTAGAGCTTTTAGTGCAGTCCTGTTGATGGGAGTGTGGTCTTTTCTGTGTTAGATAAGGTGGGCTTATGATGAATGGGTTCATCACCAGTTTTGTGTGTGAGACAGCAGATGAAGACAATATTTGGGTTAAGTTGTTGCTTGTTCTCTAGAAGAAGGTTGGACTTAGGTGGGTGGTCAGTGAGAGTGTTGTGTTTGCCCTAAAATGTTGAGTAGTTTTCCTTGAATATATTGTGTGATGTAGGTATGGAGATGTGTTGATATTCCTCAGGGAAGGGGTATCGGTGGGGAGGCAAGTGTGGAAAATATGTAATGGGACTGAGAGTTGCAGTTCGAGGGAGGGGTGAGGGAATCTCATGACTGGTGAGTCCTGTGTTCCCGTAGATGGTTTGTTGAAGAAATAGGGTGGGATTTGTTGCATCATTTGTGGGTTTGACTTTGAGTCTTTGTTGGATTATTATTTTGTGTTTGCAGATCCTTAAGAGGCTTCAAGAGGTGCAGTTTGTGAAAGAAGGATAGATGTGAGGCCCCATCTGGTGGAAAAAGAGTGAGTATCTGGTTATATTTTTCTGTATTTTGTATCATGTGCTGTTCTTTTAAAGTCTTGCTCGGTTTGTGATGCACGTATGTGGATGTACATGTTGGGGTACTAGTATCGGTAATCTGTAAAAGAAGGTGTCACAGTGTATGCAGTTGGTGTTGCATTTGCTTGTGGGGGAATGGAAAAGAGTGATGCAGAAATAAGTGCTGGGTGTGTAATTGCAGATGGTTTGAGATAGTCTTCATGGTGTCAGTCAGTGTGTACTGTGAGTGTCATGAAATGTTTGTATCATTGTAGGTTTTGTCTGAAGATGGGGGTCCAGTTGGGCAAAGAACAAGTGAAGTAGACGTATGCCTGTAGGGGACATGAAGTACTTATTCCCAAAATGGAAGTGGATTTGATGTCACGTTTGCAAGTTAAGTATGTGTCATTTGTTGTTCTGTGTGATGTTGGAGATGGGAAATGTCTGTCACTGGGTGTACGTCAATGGGCATCACATGTAGTTTTGTTTTAGAAACGGAGATGTTTAGCATTTGATCCAAGGTCCTTGAACTTGTGAATTCTTTTCTCATTCTCATAGGAATCCACTTTCCGACCACAGAGATGGAAATATCAGCATCTCCGGAGAAGACTTCGGTGTGTGTTGTTTGGAGCAATCGGGCTTTGATATTGTATTATTTGGGTCAAGATGTGAGGTGTTGTCTGTTTGATGGCTAGAATGTAGTAGAGCAGTGGGGCTGATGTCACTGTGTTATGGTAGATACCTGAGCAATTATATCATGAAATGCCATTATTGTCATTTCTGTGATTCGAATTGGAGAGGGTGGGTTCATTTGTTTGGTCAGTTACAGGAACATCACCACATAAGTACTTGCACAAAATGCAATTGTTTTCTGAAATGAATGGTTTGTTTGCCACTTGGAATGTTCTAGCCATCAAAGTTGCAAGAGGACACAGTTTGGGATGCCCCAATAAATGATACAACCCTCAAGTGTTTGTGAATTTTGTTCATATTGCTGTGTATGCTGTATTTGTTAGGTTGTAATGTATAGTTTTGGTTGTGATTGGATGACTTCATTAGTCATCCACTTTGTAGCGTGCTAAATCACTGCAGTGATTTCTGAAACCATGGTACAGTGCAGTCAAACGGCCGGAAGGCTGACGTTATAACAAATTTGTCAGCCTTTTGGCTGTTTCGCTGCACTGTACCATGGTTGGGACTGTCCCGGACAGTCTTTGACTTAACATTTTGTACATGGAGGTGCTATAGAGGGAGCATGCTGGCCAGTTGCTAGGGGAGGTATAGTCAAGTCCCATTCCTGTCTCTCACAATAGATGCATGGTTTTGGACATGTGATGGGGGATGTGTAGAAGTATATGGAAGTGAAATGCCAGGGTTGCTTATGTTAATGTTTTGTTGTATGGTGGTTTATTTATGTAACACAATCAGTATTACTGAATGTGTGTGCAGTCCTGTACAGTGTCCAATATTTGCAAGCTCATACTGTAATGGCTGCCTTGTTGAATAAATAAAGCATTGTGTAGTCAAGCAGAGAATCTGTGTCCCCGTGTTTCCTTGGTTCCAAAGCAGCTGTGAAGTGAAGTTCGGAGAAGTGAGTGTACTATTGGAGGTAATTGTCAGTGCATTGGAGGGTGGGCTTAAATGGAAGGTAATGTATCTGGGTTAGGGTTGTTTGGGTCTAGGGTTAGGGTTGTTTGGGTCTAGGGTTAGGGTTGTTTGGGTCTAGGGTTGTTTGGGTCTAGGGTTGTTTGGGTCTAGGGTTGTTTGGGTCTAGGGTTAGGGTTGTTTGGGTCTAGGGTTGTTTGGGTCTAGGGTTAGGGTTGTTTGGGTCTAGGGTTAGGGTTGTTTGGGTCTAGGGTTGTTTGGGTCTAGGGTTAGGGTTGTTTGGGTCTAGGGTTGTTTGGGTCTAGGGTTGTTTGGGTCTAGGGTTAGGGTTGTTTGGGTCTAGGGTTGTTTGGGTCTAGGGTTGTTTGGGTCTAGGGTTGTTTGGGTCTAGGGTTGTTTGGGTCTCGGGTTAGGGTTGTTTGGGTCTAGGGTTAGGGTTGTTTGGGTCTAGGGTTGTTTGGGTCTAGGGTTGTTTGGGTCTAGGGTTGTTTGGGTCTCGGGTTAGGGTTGTTTGGGTCTAGGGTTGTTTGGGTCTAGGGTTGTTTGGGTCTCGGGTTAGGGTTGTTTGGGTCTCGGGTTAGGGTTGTTTGGGTCTAGGGTTGTTTGGGTCTCGGGTTAGGGTTGTTTGGGTCTAGGGTTGTTTGGGTCTAGGGTTAGGGTTGGGTTAGGGTTAGGGTTAGGTTAGGCAGGTTAGGTTAGGTTAGGGTGGGCCCAGGTTAGGGTTAGGGTTGAAGAAGAGGTTAGGCTGTTAGGGTTAGGTTGTTAGGTTAGTTGAAGAAGAAGTTAAAGAAGAAGTTAGGTTAGGGTTAGGTTAGGTTAGGTTAGGTTAGGGTTAGGAGAAGAAGTTAGGTTAGGCTAGGTTAGGTTAGGGTTAGGGTTAGGTTAGGTTAGGTTAGGTTAGGTTAGGTTAGGAGAAGTTAGGTTAGGTTAGGTTAGGTTGAAGAAGAAGAAGAAGTAGGTTAGAAGTTAGGTTAGAAGAAGAAGAAGAAGTTAGGTTAAAGAAGAAGCAGGCTTGTGGCCAGGCTGTTGTGGCCAGGCCAGCTAGGCCAGCGTTGTGCCAGGGCCAGGCCAGTTGCCAGGCCAGAAGAAGCCAGGGCTAGGAGCCAGAAGAAGGCCAGGGTTAGGTTGAGGAAGAAGAAGCCAGGCCAGGTTGAAGCCAGGCCAGGCCAGAAGAAGAGGTTAGGCCAGGCTAGGCTAGCTAGGCTAGGCTAGGTTGTGAAGTTAGTTAGGCTGAAGAAGTGCTAGGCGAAGAAGGGCTAGTGCTAGGTTAGGCTAGTTAGCTAGGCTGTGTTGGGCTGAAGAGGCTAGGCTAGGTTAGGTTAGAAGGAAGAAGAAGAAGAAGAAGAAGAA